>NC_090172.1:63990640-64360640 GCF_024679245.1 Pseudorasbora parva | reverse complement strand
AGACATGACTCTGTCCTCCGAAGGAAACCCCAGCACTTTACCCGATGTACGTCCATTTCCAATTCAGGTTGTTTTGCACTGGGACTCCGATGGACGGACACACACACACACACACACACACACACACGAGGGCGTCTCACCGATATATATCGCTGTCTGTTGATTTCGTAACTTGTGTGTGTGCTGACATAACACTACATGAAGGACAAGCGGTGAAGGTTTTGTTTGACTTTATCCGTGTGCCGTGGCAGAAATAACGTGTCCGATGCAGAACACTGGACTGGATGAAAAAGGGGCGTGTTTATGAATTCTGACATCATGTCATGTGACGTGTGTATTCTGTGTAAATACTGTGAGCGTTTGTCCGTCGCTCCACACTAATGAAGGGATTGGCTAATGAATGAACCTACGCAGCGTCTTTGTGTGTGTGTGTGTGTGTGTGTGTGTGACTCTAGCCTTGCCACTCTCGTGATCTCCTGTGTGTTAATAACGGTGTAGGCAGAGCGAGAGTTCACACACACACACTCACGCTCGTGCGGAGCTACTGTAGCCGACGTCTGCTTGCGCTCACACACTCGTGTAATATAGTTGACGGCCGGTTTTATATGTTGGTTTCCTGTAAAGCTCTAGTCTTTTTTTTTAATTTTAATTTTATTTTTGTAGATATGACAAACAAAAGGATGTGTAAATTATTTTCTCTCCCTCTTTTTGAAAACGGCGAGATTGTTAGATGCACAGAAGGAAAACGAAAACTCATGTTAAACTCATTTGTTTTGTGAAATTAAACATGTTTAAAAAGATGTGTGTGTGTGTGTGTGTGTGTGTGTGTGTGTGTTTGTATGGTTCAGATCCTGAACGGAGTCGCTGCTCACACTCCTGATGGATGAGACACAGACGCATCTGGATTTGTATTTTTTAATATTTTACTTGAACACAATTACCGATTGAAAACTATTTTTGGTGTTTCAGAATCAGTTTTTCATTAAGTTAAGCATGGGGGAAATAAGTGTGTGTGTGTGTGTGTGTGTGTGTGTGTGTGTGTGTACTCTCACACACTAACTCACTCTCACTCTCACACACTCAATCACACACACAGTTTCTGCCAGTCTGATGTTAATCTTGAGTATCTATAGAGTAGTGTTGATCCTTCATATCTCAGAAGAGTCTTTAGTTTATCAGATTTGTAAAACACAGACACACTGAACCGATTCTTTCAGAAAACAGCCGAGTCTGTGGAGGCACGCAGTGGGCGGAGCTAAAGACACTCTCACACACACACACACATTATACGTTGGTGTTGTTCACATTATATGCACTTACGCACCAATTGCCAACAAAACACACATCTGATGCAGTTTCACTCACGCCTGCGGTTTCACACTCATGACTGGGAACACACACACACACTTGCAGAACTCCAGGAACGCAAACTGCATCCACTGTTCCCTTAAAGTGATAGTTCACTTTAAAATGAAACTTATGTCATCCTTTACTCACCCTAAAGTTGTTTCAAACCTGTATGTGTTTCTTTCTTCAGCTGAACACAAGGGAAGATATTTTGAAGAATGTCAGAAACCAAACCGTTAACTGGAGCCGTTGACTTCTATAGTAGGAAAAAAAAAATACTATGGAGGTCAATGGCTCCAGTTAACTGTTTATCCCTTTAATACTGGGTTATTTTAAGCTGAACAAGTTTGTCTTTCCGTGTGTGTATACACACACTCACCTAAAGGATTATTAGGAACACCTGTTCAATTTCCCATTAATGCAGTTATCTAATCAGCCAATCACATGGCAGTTCTTCAGTGCATTTAGGGGTGTGGTCCTGGTCGAGACAATCTCTTGAACTCCAAACTGAATGGCACTCTTCATATAATGGGGAAACATCCTACTGGGCTATGTGACCAGTGTCAGATACCTGAGACTGTAGAACATGTGCTTATAAATTGTTTTAAATATGAATTACAAAGAATAGACATGATAAAAGACATGGAAAAAAATAGGACTAATAGGACATGACGTAAAGAGTATAATGGACTGCAGTAGAAGTGAAGAAGGAATGAAATATTTGATTTGCTTTCCGACTAAAACAGGACAAATGACAAGAATATGACGACTGAAGTATCTGGGAAATAATTAGAACCAGAAGATGGCAGTAATGCAACATTAAGGATGCATGCTGCCGTTAAAACCCGAAGAAGAAGAAGAACAAACTGAATGTCAGAATGGGAAAGAAAGGTGATTTAAGCCGTTTTGAGCAGACGGGCCGGTCTGAGTATTTCACAATCTGCTCAGTTACTGGGATTTTCACACACACCCATTTCTAGGGTTTACAAAGAATGGTGTGAAAAGGAAAGAGCATCCAGTATGCGGCAGTCCTGTGGGCGAAAATGCCTTGTTGATGCTCGAGGTCAGAGGAGAATGGGCCGACTGATTCAAGCTGATAGAAGAGCAACTTTGACTGAAATAACCACTCGTTACAACCGAGGTATGCAGCAAAGCATTTGTGAAGCCACAACACACACAACCTTGAGGCGGATGGGCTACAACAGCAGAAGACCCCACCGGGTACCACTCCTCTCCACTACAAATAGGAAAAAGAGGCGACAATTTGCACAAGCTCACCAAAATTGGACAGTTGAAGACTGGACAAATGTTGCCTGGTCTGATGAGTCTCGATTTCTGTTGAGACATTCAGATGGTAGAGTCAGAATTTGGCGTAAACAGAATGAAAACATTGATCCATCATGCCTTGTTACCACTGTGCAGGCTGGTGGTGGTGGTGTAATGGTGTGGGGGATGTTTTCTTGGCACACTTTAGGCTCCTTAGTGCCAATTGGGCATCGTTTAAATGCCACGGCCTACCTGAGCATTGTTTCTGACCATGTCCATCCCTTTATGACCACCATGTTCCCATCCTCTGATGGCTACTTCCAGCAGGATAATGCACCATGTCACAAAGCTCCAATCATTTCAAATTGGTTTCTTGAACATGACAATGAGTTCACTGTACTAAAATGGCCGCCACAGGGGGAACAGGAGCTTCGTGCCCTGGATGTTCATCCCACAACTCTCCATCAACTGCAAGATGCTCTCCTATCAATATGGGCCAACATTTCTAAAGAATGCTTTCAGCAGCTTGTTGAATCAATGCCACGTAGACTTAAGGCAGGCAAGGAAAAAGGGTCAAACACAGTATTAGTATGGGGTTAATAATCCTTTAGGTGAGTCTGTGTGTGTGTGTGTGTGTGTATATATATATATATATATATATATATAAATACACACACATACATATTAGGCTATACATTTTAATTACAATTCTTTCTTTATATAAATGTATATATTAAAAAATAAGAAAGAATTGTAATTAAAATGTATAGCCTAAATGCACAAGCCATATATGGTATTTTAATGTTTCAAAATTAATCAATATACAATAAATGAGGCAAATGTGATAAACTTGCACATCAAAAATTAGCAGAACAAAAATTACTACAAAAAAGTAAAGTAAAACTCACAACAAAATCTAAAATGCAAATCCATCTGTAGGCTATACACATATTTCCATACATCAAAAAGTCTAAACATAACAAACAAAATAATATTTAGAAGATATTAATGCACATAATCTTAATTTTAAAAACAAAATAATACAAAAATAGTTTAAAAAAATACGTCTTTGCTGCAGTTAAGACTAAATCAATAAAATTAACTAAAACATTATCCAAATATTAGGTAAATCATGCATTTTAATATATATAATAATAATAATAATAATAGATTTTATTTATAATGCACTTTTCATTCCGAAGAATCTCAAAGTGCAACAAGGGGGGGGGGGGGGATAACAACAAAAAAATGAATAACAAGTAAAAATATAGAATACTACAAACAATCAACCAACACAGAAAACAGAACAGAAAACAGAGCTGATGGTGAACAGAAACAGAGCTGATGGTGAACAGAAAACAGCTGATGGTGAACAGAAACAGAGCTGATGGTGAACAGAAACAGAGCTGATGGTGAACAGAAAACAGCTGATGGTGAACAGAAACAGAGCTGATGGTGAACAGAAACAGAGCTGATGGTGAACAGAAACAGAGCTGATGGTGAACAGAAACAGAGCTGATGGTGAACAGAAACAGAGCTGATGGTGAACAGAAACAGAGCTGATGGTGAACAGAAACAGAGCTGATGGTGAACAGAAACAGAGCTGATGGTGAACAGAAAACAGCTGATGGTGAACAGAAACAGAGCTGATGGTGAACAGAAACAGAGCTGATGGTGAACAGAAAACAGCTGATGGTGGAAGTCTCTGTTAGCTCCGCAGCACACTGTGGTCCACTCCATGTTTCAGATTTCTCCCAGCGGCAGTGTCCCGATGACATCGCTGAGGCACGACAGCTGAAGACCAGATGATGGGTCTTCTTCATGATGATTCAAACGATGGGGATCGCTGCAGCACCATGCAGGAGGCAGAACATTCCTCCGGGCACTTCTGTGGACACACCGGGGCCGGCGCAGATGTCGCTCCACGGTCGCAATGCAGGACGGAACAGCGGCGCAGCCGAGAAGCAGAACATCCCAACATCATGCCGGACGCCGACGACGAGAGCCCGGATGACGCTAGCCCGGTGCAAACTTCAGCCACCATGCAGCTTAAGCCCAAGGGAGACCACCAGTGAGCACCCGCGGCGAGAAACATAAAATGTCCTCCAAACCAGAAACCAACCGCAGCAATTCAAACGTAAACATTAGAGAAGCGGTTGAAAACGGCGAAACGACGAACAACGACTTCTCAGTGGCTGCCAGCAATCAGCAACAGTACCAATTGTAGCTCTGACTGTTAGACTAGTCACAAACATAAGGAAATAAAATAAAATGTAAATCTAATAGTACATTAACATGATTTGTTGTGGGTGGAGAAGCGGCGAACAGACGACGCCAGCGTCCTCTCCCCCACGTATATATGTATATGTATACGTATATTATATATGTATATATAATAACCTAACCAAAAAGATATTTTTTGTAAAAATTATTTAAAAAATAATAAAAGTTAAACATTTACCAAAAAGTAGGTAATTCCTGCAGTTACGTAGGCTACTACTACCTCTAATAATAAGTGTGTGTGTGTGTGTGTGTGTGTGTGTGTTCCAAACAAGGACATTCATGCTGTTTCAAATAAATAAATATGTTCCAAATAATTCGCTAATTTATGCATGCAGCTTAAAATAATATGTCCCAAAATGTAGGTAATCCCTGCATTAAAATAATAATTGGTCATTCCAGCAGGAAAAAAATATTTTAAAAAATTAATTAAATTTAAAAAAGAAATATTTACAAGCATTTAGTGATTCCATCCTTTCGTTCGTGTGTGTGTGTGTGTGTGTGTCGGAGGGCGGAGCAGGAACGTGGGGGAGGTCGGGTCAGTCGGCCGTCCGTTCGGGGCGTGTATCAGCTCAGGTTTGAATGGAGACGGAAATATGTGAGTTTCTGTGAAGGAAAAAAAAAAAAAACACACACACACACACACGGACGCGAAGTAGAGCCGCGGGCCAGAGAACAGCACACACTCATTGATCCGGAGCTCTAAAACAACAAGAGGAGGGTTTACTCATCTGCAAACTGTGAGTTTATCAAGAGAACAGGATTATTCCCCCTTTCTGTGTCGTGTGGATTATTGTTCTGGTGGAAAAAGATACAAAGACACGAGTGAAAGTGCTGCATGCATTACTACGGATGCAGAGTATCAATTATACTTCCGTTTTGAAACATTAATATCTCATTTGGATGGTTTTCTAACAGGTCAGTCTATTATATTCAGTCTGGTGCTGCATGGTGCATGTAAAGTAAAACCGTCGGCCGTGAATGTGTGTGGACTGTGCAATGAAACACACGAGAAAGATTCGCTTTCATTGTTTTCTGTAAACTGGGCGTTCGGATGCGGATTTGTTTCAGAGCTTCTTTCGGACTCTTCTTTGTGTTCAGATCCACAAAGAAAAGGCACTATATGCATGAAATATTATAACCCAGTGTGTTTTATGTTCTCAATCTGTTTGTAAGCACATATAACAGTTTTAACTTGAAAGAAAGCGTTTGTTTTGCTGTTTGGTTGTATCTGGATAAAGTGGTATTTAGCGTAATGAATCATTTTAGCGGCGAATCGATTCGTTTCGTAAACCATATGACTCACCCTTACAGAAGCTTTGTATCTCTTAGTTTTTTAGTTGACGTAACATTAAACTATTTGTAATTGTTATTTTGACATGTTTTTGTGTTTATGGTTGCAACATGTCACCCGCCTTACGAAAATGGAGCGAATCGGTTCGACTGAATGATTGAAATGATCCGGTTCAATAGAACCGGAGTCGTTGTTCAATTGAGCATCGCTAGTGATACTTGTACACGGGATGCTGTTACATTTAATGTGCATTTTAAGAAAATGCAAGTAATGTGAAAGTGATATAAAACACTTCCTCAACCCAAAAATGTAACTTTGAGAAATATTCATTATTATTATTTTTAATTGTCTGCGTTTTCATCGAATCTAAATGCTCTCGTTTGGCGTTTGAGCTTGATTTCAACTTTATATGTGCATACACTTAAATCAAGCTCCTTTTAAATCAAGCTCCATTTATCATTGCATACGTTTTAAAAGTGATTTGCCATTATTTGTAAATTTGCTTTCAAGCTAAATCTCATAATGCTCGTACTTTTATTTGGGTTTTTGTTTTAAAAACTTTACATTCGTTCATGCATGCATAACGTATACAAAAAATCCTTATTTCCCCCCCTGAATTTTGGTCGTTTACGTTGTATTTTAAGTTACTGTGTCACGTCGAAAGCGGTCGCATGAAGGCCCAAAAGCCTCGGACTCTCGTAGGCGAGGCCGGCGTACGTGTCGCTCATGTCCCACCGCGGTGATTGACGCCGCCAGTCCGAGGCTTTGAGGCCCGTGCGGAGCGATGAGCTCAGATGTCTTATGTGCCGTCTCCTAGGAGACCGTAACCGGAGAACGCGATTGAAACACTCAATAGACGCTCATTTACAAACATTTTGACGTTACAATATGTTTCAAATCCTTCATAAACGAAAGTGTAGTGTAGTTGAGATATTAGACTTAATTTAGTGTGATGTGTCTTGTGACACTTAAGCATGTGTGTTTGTTCAACTGTGTTGTTGTTTAAATAGGTCAGATGAGACCTGGAATAATGAGTAACTGTATATCCAGGCAGAATACACACCTGGGACCGGTGTCTTCGTTCATAAATCACAGCTGCCACGCCTAACCTTCACACACATTTCTGCAGCTGCCGAACGCATCCGCACTGAATACTGATGAACTTATGGGGCTTTACAGTAAAACTGTGGGGCGAAACCTAGCAGTGATGTCCTGGATTCACATTCAGGGGTCTATTGCACAAAACTAGGATAAGGGATTAAGCCGGGATATCTTGGTGATCCTGGCTAAATTTATCCTCCTATCTTTCGTTATCGTTCTTGGTGTGAGTGTGCCTTCGGGGAACGTTTGCCCCACAGTGGTGTACTAAATTGTCCATACAGATGACAAGATCACCAAGATATCCCAGCTTAATCCCTTATCCTAGTTTTGTGTAATAGGCCACAGGTGCTATCGTGTAGGATGTCGCTTATGTTGATATCATGGACTTCTTGAGATCTTGTAGCTGTGCAGATTGTTTTTTTTTTGAATGCACTATCATTGTCAGGTATCTAGCTTTATTTCTGTGTATTACATTGTTGCGACGTCTGTTTCCTCTTCTAAACCTGGAATATTTGCTATCTTGTCCATCCTATTGGACATGACAGAAATAAACATCCAACATTTTCTACATCTAGCCTATGTATTCAGATTGTTGCACTATCACACCTGTGTCTGAAGCGTTTACGAGCAGTTCCCACATAAACACGAAAGTGTAGGCAGCCGTGTCCCAGGTGTCCACACATTAGCCAAATTTAACAGGCAAAAAATGCCCCATTGTCTATACCACGGCTCACAAAATTCACTTTCAGACCATCCAGCTTTCTTTTGGGGTTAATGTGGCAGATTCGCCAGGCCAACTTGAACTGTTGAACTTGAAATCTGCGTGGGTATCTTTCGCCCTCGCGTGAAATGGATACCCACGCAGGATTTTGCTAAGGAAAAATTTGCTGAACGACTGTATGTGTCCTGAAAATGTAAATTCTGTCATTAATTCCCCTCAATGTTGTTCCAAACCCATAAGACCGTTGTTCATCTTCAGACACAAATGAAGATATTTTTGATGAAATCTGAGCTTTCTGTCCCTTCATTGGCACAACTACCACTTTCAATCCCTAGAAAGGTAGTAAAGATGTGGCTCAATTATATGAAGCTACATGAGGGCCTATTTTTGCGCAAATAAAACATAATACAACACTTTATTTACAAAATATTAATCCTCAGAGCACTATAATGCATGAGTGTTGTGAAAGAGCAGACATTGTTTCTTGAACACACATCAGAGACTAGGCCTAATGTTTTGTAAATAAAGTGTTACATTGTTTTATTTGAGCTAACAAAGCACCCGTGATGCATCATAAAATTGAGACTAAACTTAACAAACTGACTTTCACTGTTGTTAGTTGAACTCAAATCTTCCTTGTTCACATTACTTAAACTTGTGTTTCTACAAAAAAATCAGTATTGTCAGCTTTACTTAATAAGTGTTTGTTCGGTTAACATAACATTGCTGAGTGAAACAAACTGGGCTGTGGATGTGTAGTTCCCAGCATGCTTTGCAGGGGGGCTGCATTAGGAGAGTAAATGTAGGGATTGAAGTGTTGTTTTATATTTTATGTGAACGGAAATATGTTAGTTAATGTTAGTGTTTAATGTTCAGATATGTTGGACATTTATAGGACTTTCTGTAATTTTGTGGTTACTATTAGAAGAGTGGAGCCTATTTTTTTTGCATCTTGTTTCTAAAAATATGCTTATTTAATAGTTTTCCACTTACAGTAGAGCAAATACTCTATTTAATAAGATAAATTAATAAATGTGTTCACCTTACATAAACGTTTATAATTTTAACATAACATTAATAAACTGCACATAAATATGTAACAGTGACAGATTCACATTTGAGTTCCCCTCCACGTTAATGTTTAATATGCAAATAATAGAAGTGTGAAAAACACATTATGGTGATATTTCTTATACAGAAATACTTAAATTGAGTTACAGGTGTGTGGGAAATGTCCGATATTATCCGTCATTAACTGAATCGAAAAACAACACTGCAAAAAGTGCTTTTCTTGCTTAGTATTTGTGTCTGGTTTCCAGTCCAACTGGATAAAAAAATGAATTAAGAAGCATTTTACTAGACAAGTAAAAGTTATTGTCTGGTTTTGGGGGGAAATAACTCAAATTACTTAAAATTAGCAAAATAATCTGCCAATGGGATGAGCAAAATAATCTTAATTCAAACAGAAAACAATATTATTTTGCTCATCCCATTGGCAGATTATTTTTCTTATTTTAAGCAAAAACTCACAAAATTTGAGTTATTTTTCCCCAAAACCAGACAATAACTTTTACGTGTCCAGTAAATGTTTCTTAAAGCTCCACTGTGTGATATTTTCCCCCATCTAGTGGTGAAAAGGTATATGACCATCCAGAGAATAATAGTTTCTGTTCCTCTCAATTTCGATTTCGTTTCAACTCCTACGGTGACCGATTTAGTCCAAGATAATGGCTTCCAGTTCGACCTCTTCGGTGAGTGTTGCTTCAAGTGATGAGGTTACTTATGAAAACTATTATAATTTGCAGTTATTTAATTTGCCAAATGATCTATGATCAAATTAATCTATGTAAAATGAATAATAGCTTTATTTTTTACCATTTCATTGCTAACATCAGCTATCAGGTTCCCAGACGAATGCAAGCTAATCTTAGTAAAGTAACTTTTATCAGTGCTATCGTTATTCTGTATATTGTACGACATCACTAGCGTAAGTCAAACAAATTATAATGCAATTAAAATATTAATCTCATGTTATCCGTCATAGAACACAGATTTATGTTATAAGGTAAACAATACTTTTTCATCATTGGCGCGAGGAAAACTATCCTAGATGTCGTTCTAGTGTTATGCTCAACACACCATGATATAATTAGCCAAGCAACAATAAAACTTCCAATATACACAAATAGGCTGAATTAATATTACCTGTCGAGAAGAAAGCAGGCAACGTCGGCGTTCTTTTTAAAATCGTTGCTCCTCATGAGCTCTTTCCATCTTGGAAAGGCCACTCCAATATTTACTTTTGTCTTGTTGATTTGCCCGTTGCGTTGCCGTCTTAATTCTCTTTTCCGCTTCCTTGGCGACTCTGATACATATCCCGCAATGTTACTAGGTCCCCGACCCGGGTCGAATTCGGTAATCAATTCCGGGACGTGGTTGCTTTTACACAGAAGGCGACCCGGCAATGTTCCGGGAATATTGCGGGTCCGACGTGCAGTGTGAAAGGGGCTTAAGAGTGATCCTCCATCATCATATACCTCAAGCAATCCTCCTCTTCACATTCGACACGGTGCCATCGAGTGTAAAAACGCGAAAGGCGAAGCTTGAGTTTACGGGTATGTCCCTCTTTGGCTACTGTACTTTCAAGATGGAGGGGCAACATGGCGACCGCCATCCGAACCCTCACCCGTATGTATTTTCAATGGCATATTATAAACTTACGAGAATACTTTATTACTTGAAAGAAGTAAATATACATTAATGAGCACATATATTTTTGAAAGAACTAAGTGTTTTTAGCTAAGAATAAACTAAAAAAGTTACACAGTGTAGCTTTAATGTAAGAATTTTTAGATATTTGGACTAGAAACAAGACAAAAAATACTAAGTAGGATTGGTTTGTGCTATATCTTAGCAATGCAAGAACTGATTGTGTGTGTGTGTGTGTGTGTGTGTGTGTGTGTGTGTGTGTGTGTGTTCCTTGTTTGGCAATACTTGTGAGGACACATGTTCTCACTTATATAGTAAAATATGAAAACGACTCACTAGTTTGACATTGGACTGGTCCTCGCTAGTTAAAAAGGCTTATGAATCGGCCAAAACAAGTTTGTATTTAAATCTGTTGATCTGCAGATGTTTCTGTGATGGGGAGGTTTAGGGATAGGGGTTGGGTTAGGGGATAGAAAGTATCATTTAACCTGATATAAAATCAATGGAAGTCTATGTAATGTCCTCACTAATATAGTGAAACAAACGTGTGTGTGAAGCTTTTGAAACATGAGCGGTTCGATTCCCAGCTCTCTTGATTCCCAGTTTGTTCCCGAAGAGCCGCGCCGCTCCTCAGACTGATGGGTGACACATGCTCCGAATCCGTCCTGGACAAATGGTGTCTTATCAGCTCTGTAAACAACTCCTGACGGCCCACACACACTCAGCATGTGTGTTTGTGCTCGAAGAAACGCTGTCTGTCTCGGCCCGTCTCACATGAGTCTTGTTAGGAGACAGAAATGTGAGCGAGAAGAGCAAAAATAGACGCCACAGTGCCGGCTCTAATTTAGATAATCGAATTGAGGCGTTTCTTAACAACGAGCAAAACAACTCCACACACAACTGTGCAGAAATAGACTTGTTTTCCCCAATACTGCTTTAAATTTCATACTTTCATATAGGGTGTGTGTGTGTAAGGTCATGCGGCCATAGAAACAGACCCCCCCTCCTCCTGACCCCTCGCATTCATTCCCATAGTAACAGCCAAGCTCAGTTGCTGTGGAGATGACAGGCGATGGCTGGGGAATGTGTGTGTGTGTGTGTTGAGTAATGGGGTTTTTATGGAGATGCTGAGCTCCTTGAGCAGGACTCTTCTCTTGGCTACAGAAAGTGTTTTAGATGTTCATAAAGCGTCTCAGAAGTGTGTTACTGTCACCTGTTCGCCTCGGTTGCATACTTCAGGTCATTTCAGCGTGATCAGGAATGCGGTTCTGCTTTTATATTCCTGTGAGATGTTTCGAGCACAATGGCCGTCATTCAGGACATGAGCAGAACGAATGTCTGTGTTTTGCGTTTAATTGAATGAGGCGATTTAGGTGAGAGTGATGTCCACAGCCCGTGTTTTAAGAATGAGGCTCTGAGATTTAACATGAGGGTCAGATGTGGGGTTTCGGGTTTGAGTGTGTGTAAATTAGGGTGGAAAATATGATAAACGTGCGATTAGATGGCACACGCACGTCTCCGAGATTCATCTGGAAAGCGTCTGCTGTGTGTGATCTGATACACGTCTTTAAATCCTCAAGGTCTCGAAGGCGTTCCTGTCAGATGATTATTAGACATCCAGAAAGCGTCTTAAGCCCCGTTTCCACTGAAATGACCCAGAACAATCTGTCCCGGGAACTTTTTCTCCTTCAGATCTGTTGCTGTTTGCGTTTCATTCGCGGTCTAAAGCGTCTCATTATGTAATCGTCCCCAAAAAATGTAATCGCAATTACAAAAAAAAAGTCTACTTCTGTGCTTAATGTGTTTTTTTTATCTGAAGTGTTTTCCCCCATTGTTTATTTTTAAGTTTGAGGACAACATACCATGCGTAGTTTACTTTTTTTATTTTTTATTTATTTAAAGAAACCAAACCAATGGACTGTTTTCATCTTGTTTCCTTTGATATATCAATATGGCATGCAGTCGCTTCAAACTGTTATAAAGCTTCAAAACGTCGTTCAGTGTAAACTGTGATTCAATCGCAGCCTCCATTGAGTCCGAGTTTCCTTGTTGCACATCGAGGGATTTATTCCGTAAATGTGTTGCTATTGTAGTTTGTTCAATTACATTAATGGAAATGTATGCAATTTTTTATTTTATGCATCAGCTTTTCACATTTTTTAAAGCGATACCCTGAAAATGCTCATAAATAGAGACGATAGAAATGGCTGTACACACAGTACAGGCCAAACGTTTGGACACATTACTCTCTGTAATGTTTTTGAAAGAAGTTTCTTCTGATCATCAAGCCTGCATTTATTTGATCAAAAATACAGATTTTTTTCATATATTATTACAATTTAAAATATTTGGTGTTTGATGTATTCTACTTTAAATGCTGATTTATTTCTGTGATCAGAGCTGAATGGATGATCTGAAGGATGATCTGAAGGATCATGATCACTGAAGACTGGAGGAACGATCTGAACATTCAGCTCTGATCACAGAAATAAATCATCATTTAAAGTAGAATACATTGAAAACCAATTATTTTAAATTGTAATAATATATCACAATATATATATATATATATATATATATATTTTTTTTTTTTTTCTGTATTTTTGATCAAATGAATGCAGGCCTGATGAGCAGAAGAAACTTCTATCAAAAACAATACAAATAGTAATGAGTCCAAACTTTTGGCCTGTAGTGTGTGTGTGTGTGTGTGTGTGTGTGCTGACCTCAGAATGTTTTCTCTATGCAAGCAATGTTCTCTCTTTGTTTTTGACCCCTCACCCGTTTGCATCCCTCTATTATTATTATTTATATTTTTAACAATTTTGATTTAATTTTTCTATCAATTTCTTGAATGTAATGCACTGTCAGTAACCCAAACACAGCCTTTTGAGTTTGTAATGTGAAGTGTATAGTAAAGCGTTCCCCTGTGTCCGCAGGTCCGCTCCCTCCTCTCCGCCGGCCTCCAAGATAGATTCTCTCAGGAGTAAGGTGGAACTGCTGAAGCTGCCACTGTCTCTGTCGTCCAAATCCATCTCGGAGCGCAAGACTCAGCTGGGCGGATCCACCGAGCGCTCCAGGGGCGGAGCTGGGGCCCATAAACCCCGCCCACCGGCCCCAGACATGGACAACGAGTCGCAGTACTCGGGCTACTCCTACAAGTCTTCCCATTCGCGCAGCTCTCGCAAGCACAGGTGCCCACAAACCCCACATTCACATCTACATACTAGATTATCATTCTAGATCACATCTACATACTAGATTATCACACTAGATCACATCTACACACTAGATTATCACACTAGATCACATCTACGTACTAGATTATCACACTAGATCACATCTACATACTAGATTATCACACTAGATCACATCTACGTACTAGATTACCACACTAGATCACATCTACATACTAGATTTGTCAGTTAGGGATGGCTCTACCACAATTTTGGCTTCGGTACGGTACCACGATCTAGTACCGATATTAAAACCATACCAAACGGGTCTGATTTTCGGCGCGATTATTGTGTATCATTTTACTCACTCTCGCAAGCTTGGCGTTTATGAAACAGGAAACTGTTTTAGTATTAAATGAATCAACAAAGATTATCACATCCAATCGGTCATTTGGAAACTTTCTTGTGAGAAGTAATTTCGGCAGTACTGCACGTCTCCCTTCTCTAACTCTCAAAATTAGTAAATTGCTTCTGGCTTTAAAAGCCATCGCACCTGCACTACAAAAGTATATTGAATTGTGACATGAGGGTATCATTACACCCCTCGTTTGCATAGATTTTTAAGCAATTTTAACCCGTTAAAACAAAAAAAGCAGTGAAATGAAACTCATTTTACAGGTGTGTGTGATGTCTGAGAGACATGCGGATATAAACCTGTGGCTCAGCGCGTGTGTAAGAACTGAACTGAGTGCTTTTTGCTGCCTTTTTGGGCTTCGACAGTCAAATACATGCACCTATGTGCCAAAATGACCGTCTTTGCAAGCGTCCTTGTAAACGCAGTCATTCATGTTTTAAGTGAACGGTTGAGAAATTTCGATTCCAATAAGGTAAAAAAAAACTTGGATATCATTCACATTTATTCTAAGGCTAAAGAACACACACACACACACACACACACACACACACACACACACACACACACACACACACACACACAGCCCCTAAACCTACCCATCACAGGAAACATTCTGCATTTTAACTTTCTAAAAAAAACTCCTCCTGTGTGATTTATAAGCCTTTTGAAAAGTGGGGACATGGGTAATGTCCTCATATTTCACCCTCTGCTGTAATACCTGTGTCATACCCATGGCATTATACACATTTGAGTCCTCATATGTCACAAAAACATGCCCACACACACACAATATGGTTTAAAAATACCTGAGCCAAAACAACCAGCCAAACTAATAAACACCACGAGGATTAAAGACAGGGTTGTGCCGTCGATATCGTTATATCACCGCTAATGTGGCTTCTTTCCTTCCTTTGCTGTGTGAAGCCGCTTCAGTGGCTCAGTTCTGGTGGAGGTGGTGTATTATATGTACCGTGTGGTTTGTCCCGTTGGTGTTTAGGGACCGGAGGGATAGACATCGCTCTAAGAGCAGAGACAGCAGCAGCCGAGGAGACAAATCTGTCACCATCCAGGCCCCCGGAGAGCCTCTGCTGGACGCCGAGTCCACCCGCGGAGACGAGCGGGTCAGTCAGTTACACACACTCTCCTGCATTTGATTTCATTTACAGGGCTCTGAATATCATTTTTCTAATTATTTTTAATTGTGCACATATGGCAGACTTCATTGTGTTCATGCAGGGTTTTTCCTACATTGAAATTTTTTTGGCGGGCCGCCAAAGCAAATTTTTGTCCCGCCAAAGCCTTATTTGATGAGTTATTGTGATTTGTAAATTGATGTAGATTAATAATGTGCGTTCTGGCACTCAGTTAACGTGCGCCCTCGTTAACTGAGTGAAGGAGAACGAGCAGAGAGCCCCACACTCCGTCTTCAAAACCATCACCGTTCTCTCTCTCACTCGCGCATATCAATCAAAATCAACAGAACTGACAAAATGGTCAAAGGTCTGAAGGCGTGATCCGTGCGCCACGTGGCGCGTTCGCACAATATTTTCCCTGAATTACTGCTGGATGTGAATTGTGCCCAAAAATCGCAGCTCTTCTGACAGACGTTTGGCACACGCAGCTGACATGAACCATACTTTCAAATAAACAGAAAAATATCCTTATGAAGGGTTTTCTGTGATCAATCTTTTGCTTTTGTTTTAACAGTCTGGGTTCACACATAATGCGTCCGCTTTTGTCCGATTCGTGAACGAATGACTCATTTGAACCGATTCATTTGAATGAACTGATCTGTCCAACACTGAACTCACGAATCAGTGTGTAATCATTTACTCACAACACCTCTGAGATGAGAACGCAAGTGCTTACCCCATTAAACAAGAGGGGTTAGTACGAATTAGTCTTAATAATCCACAGTATTTTCCTGTATTTATATTGATAATGTGTAGTAAATTACCACAAAAAAAAGTTTTTCTGGAATAAGGTGAAAGCAGAACAACGCAAGTTAAATTGTTTATGGCAGAGAATTAGACTGTTATTACATTTTTAATGCTGCTTTTTAATAATTGTTGCCAAAATAATGAATCAGTAAACCATGCAAACTGTGTAAAAATGAGGAACTACAGAAACAAACATCAAGACATCATACATAATGAGAAATCAAAATTAGATGAGCAAAAAAAAAGTTTGCATTTATTTTACATTTATTGTGAGTATTAGGCTCACAGATGACGCGGGTAGGTACTTTTACTGTTGGGGTGTGTGTGCGCGTGCATGCGTGTGTGTGTGGATGACCATGACTGGTCAGCCACCACCGAAGACCATTTCTGACCCAGGAAAACCCTGTCATGTTAAATATCACTTCTTGTTTTGGGGATTTTAACTGTGGTTGGTGTTTTTGTCAGGCGTCAGTGCACGTGCTGGATGGAGATCAGCAGCGGTTTAACACCAAAACGGACAAAAAGTGCAATAAAATACCAGAACATCAGCCATATTATCTTCAATGTGCTATAGCTTTTGTTTATATATGGGGATGTTTATATTGACCGTTTAACATGTAGTAATGATGTTGACCGATTAATATGATCAGTTTAAAGGTTGTTTCTTATGCTTTTGTTTGTTTGTTGCATGGTTAAAAAAAAAAGCCATGTGTTAACCCTCAGGGCGCGTCAACACATGCAACCACAAGTGCCGACACAGACATATTTCACAATGGGAAAGAGGAAGTCTACTGTGTGTGACCATTTCAACAGTTATGAATTAGTGCTGGGCAATGATTAAAATGTTTAATCGCAGTATGCGCAAAATTCAATAATGAACACAAAAGTGCTGCTAAATGAACAAAAGGGCAATAACATATGGTTTGCAAACATGTTAAACAAATAAGGTGCTTTTACAGCAGTTAAAAGTTAGTAACAGTTACGGTATTTCTTGTAAATATCAACTTAAACATTAATTTAATCAAATTAAATTAAATCGGTGGTATACATATTGATTGTGTAGTAATATTCTCATCAGTGTTCAGTCAGCTTTAACATAGGCCGACTTAAATCTGCATATTTGTGATATTCACCCCAGGGCGTTATTTAATTTTATAAAGGCCATTTTTTTAGATCTTGTATCTAAATGTATGCATCATCTTTCATGTTAAATTCTTCCATTTGATTAATAAATTCAGTTATAAGAGTAAAGACACTATAGGCTGTTACCTATCAAATTAAATCATTTAACCCTTTAGGCGGCAGAGGTTTTTTCCTGAAACGTTCGATTTTGACATCTTAATTTTAAAAGGCTATATCTTAAAAGTGATAAAAGATAGAAACTTTCTGTAAATTAGAGAAATATTAAGGAGGACCATAAGTTTATGGAGAGATTACATTTTCCCATCTAATTTGCATATGACGTCATAACGTGGGTGCAATCTTGGATTATAGAATTTTCATGAAAAGCCAAATGTTTAAATGATGAATGCAGCACTTCTTTCCCCCCAAATGTCCCTCACCTTCTGTGTGCTATATTGCACAATACTGAATGTGCAGGTAAATAGTAAACAAACTGTGTAAATCATTACTAATAAATGGTAGAAACAAACCGAATGCATGTAGCGGTTTGCCCTTTGCTGTAGATTTTCCATTTACTACATACAGTAAGCACTCTGATTCCATATATAGGGCACATATATATTATATATTATGCATAATAGCCCCCTGCCCCGTGTCACAGCGCGTCTGCTCGCGTCCAGATCTGCCTCGCGCGGCCGCCGAGTGTGCACAGCCAAGGCCACTGTTATTGTCATTTTGACTCCCCACCCTGCCTCCACGTTTCCCTCGAACTTGCTTATGAATACTTCGACCTCTTCTAACATACCCAGTGGCGTTAGATGAAGTCTGCACCACAATACTGTCGCCGCGATCGCGGAGATGCGCGCGGTGAGAAGACGCGCGGTTCATGGTGAGCGCGGCAAAAATCTCCCGCGGCCGCCGCGTTCTCAACACTAACACACCTGGTAACTTCGCGATGAACACTCGGACCCCGGGAAACATTGTTCCCACCACTGACATTGGGCAAAGGACCATCTACATTGGGCAAATGATCCACCGTTTGTGCTTAGTGTAACGTTAGGTTTAGTTTCACTTTCAGAATCACCGTCATCTCATATTTCCCTTCAGAATCAGGGTCCGCGAATAGAAGACCCAACACTCCACTGAGCCACTGGGCGGCAGTGGCTCAGTGGTTCATGTAGGTTGTCTACAAACCAGAAGGTTGGTGGTTCGATCCCCGGTTCCACCTGACCAAGTGTCGAAGTGTCCATGAGCAAGACACCTAACCCCAGCTGCTCCCGACGAGCTGGATGGCGCCTTACATGGCTGACATCGCCGTCGGTGTATGAATGGGTGAATGTGAGGCAAAAATGTAAAGCGCTTTGGATAAAAGCGCTATATAAATGCAGTCCATTTACCATTTCATTGCGGGTAAGCTTTATTGATGCCATTAGGAAATAATAATAGTAATAATAATCTAATGCAAATACTCGCTGACGTTGACAACGCTCTGATAAAACGGCTCACTCGCACGTCAGCTCCGCTTTTGTTTACACTGATTCAATGCGCTCTTGCTCGTATATTTTGTATAGAATCATGATGTTTGTATGAGTCAGGGATGAAGTACGACATGTCTACCATCTAGTGGAGGGGAGGTTGAATGAAATTTGACACCCTATTTGACAAAATCGGCCGTTTTATTCAGTGACGCATCTTGTCGAGTAAACTCGACCGTGGCGCCTAGAGGGTTAAACTGCCAAAAATACAGCTGCAATAAATAATGTTATAAGATTGATGATCTAAATAAAACATGCAGTCATACTTTTAAACATAACCGCCAATAGGGGGCAGCAGGTGCTCGTCTTCATGAGTGAGTCATTGAGTCGTTCATTCAATTGATTCATTCAAAACGCTGAATCATTCAGTAACAAAACACCGCGCTGAGTGTTAGTTTCCTCTGGAACTATTTCCGTCGGTGAAATCATGGGTGAAATGAAACAATAAAGGTTGTTTGGATCTAATAATTAAGTAACTCAATATTAATTAGGCTACTTTGAACTAGGCTACACCATTCATGCTACACGATTGCAAAGTCGACTTGTGTTAATAACAATATCATAAATCATAAATATCAACAACTACAAAAAGCTCAGTTTTACCCCAGTATGTTTCTTCTGTGAGTTTATATCGCTGCTCACTTGTTTCGATTTCTCCACGAATGTCTCTCACAAAGAGACGGGCAGTGCGAGCCTCAACGAGACAGAGGCAGAGATACACTCCATTATCAATCGCTGTTTACATTGAATATAATAAAAACAACAACAACAAAAATCTGAATCATTCTCAGTGTGTGTATTCAGAGGCAGTGAGCAACGGCCTTTCAATAAAATCATAAATAACTACAATAAAATAATTCTCAGCGTTAATTAATTAATGCGTTAACGCGATAATAACGCGTTAACTTGCCCAGCACTATTATATATATATCATAAGTTTTATCTTTTTTTTCCAAATAATTATTAATAGTATTTTATACAAGATGACAACTTTAAACATTTTAGTTTAATGCCAAGGCTAAATTTCAGATTTTCATTAAGTTCCTTAACTAATATTTCTTTAGTCTTATATCAGGTGTTTATGTTGACTCGACAGCAGTGTGTATTGTTAGTCACTGATATTAACCAGACTGTGCTCCTCTGTCAGGATGATAACTGGGGCGAGACCACCACAGTGGTGACGGGGACGTCTGAGCACAGCGTCTCCAATGAGGACCTGACCCGCGCCTCTAAGGAGCTGGAGGACTCGTCTCCGCTGCAGTGCCGTCGGTTCGCCGGGCCCGTCCTGAGCGGCGTTCTGGGGCTGTTTGCTCTGCTGACGCCGCTGGCCTTCCTCCTGCTGCCCCAGCTGCTGTGGCGCGACTCCCTGGAGCCCTGTGGGACGCCCTGCGAAGGCCTGTACGTCTCCCTGGCCTTTAAGCTCCTGGTGCTGCTCATCTCGTCCTGGGCTCTGTTCCTGCGGCCGCCGCGGGCCACGCTGCCACGCTTCTTCGTCTTCCGCTGCCTACTGATGGCGCTGGTGTTCCTCTTCGTGGCGTCCTACTGGCTCTTCTACGGGGTGCGGGTGCTGGAGCCCCGGGAGCGAGACTACAGGGGCATCGTGGGGTACGCCGTCTCGCTGGTGGACGCGCTGCTGTTCATACAGTATTTGGCGCTCGTGCTGCTGGAGGTGAGGCACCTCAGGCCGGCCTTCTGCCTTAAAGTGGTCCGCACCACCGACGGAGCCAGCCGTTTCTACAACGTGGGTCACCTCAGGTGAGAGAGCCAGCCGAATTCAGCATGTTACAGGCGAGGTGCCTGATTGAGCTAACGGCTTCATGACACTCAGTCACTTGACTTACGCCGTGTGTCCACTAAAGTGTTTTTTCACGCAGCTGGCTGGCGTTTTCAATGGAGTATTCACGCTCAAGCGTTCAGCATTTTTTACTGGTCGCCGAGAGTTGACGACTGTTCAACTTTGAGTAAAACGCAGCGCTCATCACTGTCACTCTTCACCCAGCCGTCCAATCACAGTGGAGGAGGGGCGGGACAAACACAACACAGACCAACCGCCACATTCTGCGTGTCGTCAGCAGATGACAACAAGCAATAATAACGGCACAAAATGATTTAAAACAACAGCCAGAGCAAATACTTTACACTGTATCTGCAGTTTTTATATCGAATCAATACAGAAACAAACTACCTGTGAAATTAGTAAGACTTTAGTAACAAGCAAAGAGTCTCAACTGAAGAAAAAAAACGCTGCCTGCCAAAACGCTCTCAAGCGCTCACAGAGAGGCGTTTTCAGCTGGCTAGAAACCCTTTGGTGGACACACGGCCTTAACTCTTTCCCTGCCAGCGTTTAAAAAAGAAGTTGCCAGCCAACGCCAGGGTTTTTGACCATTTTCACCAAAACTGAATCGCCCATAGAATAACTGAGCATGCAGAATATCAAAATAAAGAGCTGACCCTCTTCTTTTAAACAACAACAAAAAAAAAATGTTTTTTTACAGCTTGTATTCCTTTTTTATCAACGCTTGAATATGAGTAGGTTGCATAAAAAAGTAACATTTTGAACAAAAAGCTGAGAAAATCATGTTTTTGTGTAAGACTGGCTCCAGATCAGATTCAGAGATGATCAAACACAGATGAGGAGATCGAGTCCATCACAATAACGGACTCAATGCTAAGGGCTTCATGACACGGTCACTTCACTTACTATTACTCAAGTCAGCTTTATTTATATCGCGCTTTTCCAATGCCGGTTGTGTCAAAGCAGCTTCACAGTGTTAAACAGGACAATACTGCAACAGAATTAGATTCGGCTGTACAGTCGCTCTGGAGAAAACAGTGATGTTATCAGCTTATTTTAATTTATCATAGAGCGACAATGTGAGCAGATCGGTATTATTAGTAGATACAGTTCCTTTAGTAATTGTATAAACTAATATTACTGAAATGTTAGTGTCCCCAACTGAGTAAGCCGCTTCTACAACGTGGGTCACCTCAGGTGAGAGCCAGACGACTAAGTGCTAAGGGCTTCACACACACAGCATAAGCCCCTTTCACACTGAGATTCCGGCAAATACACGGATAATGCGACCCGGCATTTGTTGTCCATTCACACTGCCAGCGAAATACCGTAATATGTCCCCGTAACGGTCCCGGGTCGAGTTGACGCGTGACATCCTGATGTGACGTATAACGGCGAGCGATCTCCGCTTCAGCGCGGATAGTAAGGAGCTCCGTGGTCTCGACTCGTGTCCAGTTTGCGCTCATTTCTGCTTGTTTAATTTTAGTTTCTTTTGTATACGAACACTCTCTGCGTTTAAAACACCGACGAGCTCTTCTGGCACTGCAGGGTTGTGTTATTGAAAAAACAAGCTCTAGGAGTCGCACGATAACTGCGTACACGTTGCGGCATTAGTTTCGGCTTTTGTTCACACAGCGCTCGTCCCGGGTCGAACCCCGCAATGTTACTAGGTCCCCGACCCGGGTTCAATTCGGTAATCAATCCCGGGACATGGTTGCTTTCACACAGAAGGCCACCCGGCAATATTCCAGGAATATTGCGGGTCAGACGTGCAGTGTGAAAGGGGCTCTAGTGTTGTCAAAAGTACCGACCGCGATACCAAATCGGTACTGAAATGTTAAATACGAGACGCTTTGAGCGCTGTTGAGCTGTAATCATACCTCAGACCTATCTGCGTGAGCACAATGGCCAATCAGAGGTGTTTACGATTGTGCTATATTCGGCTACAGTCTGGAGCCGCGGGTACCGAATGTACCCGGGAGTCGGTACTACACACGGTGCTATCGACACATTTTGTACATTTCAGTACCGGCTTGATACCGAAGTACTGGTACTTGTGACATCCCTAATCCTGGGTTATACATGACCGTCTTATATGCTTAAAGGAACACGCCACCGCTTTTAGAAATAGGGCTTATTCAACTTCTTTCCTAAGTTTAGATATGTGGGAAAATGCATTTGTGTCTCAGGGCATTGTTTTAGTTTGGCAGGGTCGCCGCTAGCTTAGCTTAGCATAATGAATGGAATCCTATGCTGCCAGCGGCGACCCTGCCAAACTAAAACAATGCACTGAGACACAAATGCATTTGCCCACATATCTAAATGTGAAAGGCTTGATCGGGCCTCGTCTGGGCCAACGGCCTGGGTTTTTTTGGCCATAACCGCTAACCCTTACCATAGTAAACATGGCAAATACATTACACACATCATACAGGCGATCACAGTCCGGTAATAATCTGTCAGGTCTCGTCTCTTTACACCGGACTGTGATCTGTTTAGCTCCGCGTAACGTTAAAACATTTTCAGGAGCTTCCTCTCACATCGTACTTTTGTAAAAAAAAAACGTTTTTTAGTAATGTTCATTCTTTCTAAATGTGATATGCTGTCCTTTGACTACGTAGAGATGCGACTACATGTGTCCTCTTTTGAGAAATAACGCTGAACACCACTTATTATCACTTATTTAAAACTGTGGTAAAGCATCAACGCTTGGGTTTTTGTAAACTACGGCCGCTTTAATCCTGTTGGTTTTGCGATCTCTCTCTCTCTAGTTTCCAGTGATTTCTCTGATTATTTTCCTGGTAAACTTCCATTGGTTGGTGAAATGATGGGTTTGTGTTACGAACAGCTACTTCTACCTTTTAGATTTTGAAGTCCCAAAAAGTGCATCCATCCATCATTAACGTGCTCTGCATTGGGCTGCAGGTGGTTAATAAAGGCTTTCTGAAGCAAAGCCATGTGTTTGATAATCAGACTAAGCCGTGTCACACTATTGGTTTTATTTCAGTTGTCATGTAGGCCTAGAATAAAGCGGTAATAATGTTGTAAACGCTGTGTGTGTGTGTGTGTGTGTGTTGTCAGTATCCAGCGAGCAGCGGTGTGGGTTCTGGATCACTACTACACTGATTTTCCAGTCTACAACCCGGCTCTCCTCAATCTACCCAAGTCCATCCTGTCTAAGAAGATGTCTGGGTTTAAAGTCTACTCTTTAGGTGAAGGTACGCTGCACCTCTCCACTGACCTGCACTCTTCTCAGCTGTTTCTCGCTCGGGTTTGATTTGAGTTTGTTCTGCTCCTCAGAGAACAGCACCAATAACTCGACCGGTCAGTCTCGTGCCATGATCGCCGCCGCCGCCCGCAGAAGAGACAACTCTCATAACGAATACTACTACGAGGAGGCGGAGATGGACCGCAGGGTCCGCAAGAGGAAGGCCAGGTCAGAGTCCTGGACAACCAAAACATCACAATCAAATTCATAAGCAGCCCTTGAGTATCATAACCGGAGAGCTGAGGGCTTTAAGATGATGCCTATTATATATATATATATAAAATATTGTAATAATATAATGTCTTTTATCAGCATTTTCATCAGTCGAATTTAATAAAAATATTTTCTCAAAACATAAAAAGTGTTCAAAGAAATGATACCTACTATTTGACCGTCCTTGCTATAGTTTTGGAGTCTTTAAATTTGTGACTGTCTCTCAGAAAACAACAGTTTTATAAACGTCAAGGATTGAACTAATGCCGCCTTTGTCCCCAGTGCTGGAGCGTTTTAGTACTTTAAGATATCAACACAACATTTGATCCAGACGCAGGACACACATGGGGGAACATCGCCAAAGAAATATTAGTCTTCTGTCATATTACCCTCCTGAGTTATTGCATGGCAAATAAAAAATATTTGTAAAATTTAAAAATATATATGTTTCTCTGCATTAGATTGTCCAAATATAATACAATTTATAATTCCTAAAAATTGTGTTAAATATATGTAAAATATTAGAAAATAATGTGTAAAATGTTGGTAAATATTTTTAAAATAATAAATAAAATAAATAAATAAATAAATAAAAATATATAATAAAAATGTGTCTTTTATTAGCAGTTTCTTAGCATTAGATTGTCCAAATATAATAAAATGTATATTTCCAACAAATTTTGTTAAATATTTGTAAAATGTTTGTAAATATTTGTAACATTTAAAACATTGTCTTTTTTCAGCAGTTTTTTCGGCATTCGATTGTTCCTATAAATTCCTATAAAATTTATATTTCCTAAAAATATAGTAAGTTTGCTAACAAATGTATATAAAATGTATATTTCCAACAAATTTTGTGAAATATTTGTGAAATAGTTGTAAAATGCTTGTAACATTAAAAAAATATAGATAAAAAAATTGTCTTTTATCAGCAGTTTCTCAGCATTGGATTGTTCCTATAAAATTTATATTTCCTAAAAATATAGTAAGTTTGCTAACAAATGATACCATTTGACTCTCCAGTTATGAGTCCTTAAAGTTCATTCAGAAAGAAACCCTCAGGGCTTGAGGGTCAACAGATATAGTTTCTGTTGTGTGTGTGTGTAGTGTTTGCTGAGGTGTGTGTGTGTAGTGTTTTCTGAGGTGTGTGTGTGTAGTGTTTGCTGAGGTGTGTGTGTAGTGTTTGCTGAGGTGTGTGTCTCCTCCTCCTCAGGCTGGTGGTGGCGGTAGAGGAAGCCTTCACTCATATCAAGCGTCTGCAGGACGAGGAGGCGGCGGCGTCGCCCAAACACCCGCGGGAGGTGATGGACCCTCGAGAGGCGGCCCAGGCCATCTTCGCCCCCATGGCCCGAGCCATGCAGAAGTACCTGCGGACCACACGCCAGCAGCCCTACCACAGCATGGAGAGCATCATCGCCCACCTGCAGTTCTGCATCACACACAACATGACACCTAAGGTGACACTCACACACACACACACACACACACACACACACACACACACACACACACACACACACACACACGCCAGCAGCCCTACCACAGGATGGAGAGCATCATCGCCCATCTGCAGTTCTGCATCACACACAACATGACACCTAAGGTGACACTCACACACACACACACACACACACACACACACACACACACACACGCACCAGCAGCCCTACCACAGGATGGAGAGCATCATCGCCCATCTGCAGTTCTGCATCACACACAACATGACACCTAAGGTGACACACACACCCATTTTAAAAACTGTGGTGAGAACTGACAGCTGCTGAAACGTTTCATGGGTTCATGACCCTTTAACAATGATGGATGGATAAGGAAAGTCTATATGTTTTGGTGAATGTCATGTTTTGCTAGCCTGGCGTGGTCAAACGCAGCTCTAGTCAGAATATGAGTCTGACGTATATCTGTGATTATGGGCCGTATTTCAACCCAACCAGGAAAGACCTCGATTGAATAGACCTACAACTAAGGATGTTAACCGATGACCGTTTGACCGATGGTTGACCGATCAAAGTTAACCGATCGAAGTTGTCGGTTAAAAAAAAGTGATTTCTAAATTAGTCTATTATAGCCAGTGGACTAAACGCTACTACAGTTGGCCGTCTCATTCCAAAACCTTTTTGTGTGAAGTGAACATATCCCTCACACAATTTTTCATAACTCGCCTGTTTGGACTTTAATAAACCAATAAAAACATTTGGCGCGAGGTCACAGCGTTTGGGTTTGCGCGCTCACAAGGTTTGCAGAAAGTAAACAGGCTAACACTCGAGGTTAGAGCCGGGGCAGACGACAGGATGAAGCGTGCATTTCGCTTAAGATGGGCTTACATTTGGAAATATATTACATCTGCATTTCAGTGAAACACTGTGTTTCAAGGTGTTTCTTTATTATTGTTAGCAGTAACGTTACCTCAAACTAAAGCGGCGTCTCCTCGAAGCTGTCATTTTCTTAAATGAGCCGCGGCAATGTTTCAAATGAGCTTCTTACGCTAGACAAACGCCTTTATTGTCAACGCGATCACCTTACCCAAACCATTTAGAAACTAAGGAGCCATTTGTCCTCCGATTACAAACAAGCTCCTCGGCACCGCGTTTGGGGGACTGGAGGGGATTTTAAAAAAGTGACGTGAGTGGAAACGAGGCGGCGGCGCCGGGACAGTGTGTGTGTGTGTGTGAGCGGCAGAGAGATCATAGATAGTTGCAAAATTGCAGGCGCGGCTCGCGGCTGTTATTTCAAATAGCGCAGCATATTTAAACTAATCGGTTAACCGGTTTCAGCTCGGTGGTCGGTCAAGAAACTGTTTAGTTTTCGCCATCCCTACCTACAACCAATCAGAGCATGGGCCCATGAGTGTGAATTTTAGCAGCAACCTTGCCAAAATAACACACATTTTACCCCCAAACGCCATTTTTCCCCCGGAGAACTCCCCCGAGAAGCTATTGTTTAGGGCTAGTAGTTGGTGGGTTTTGTTGTAAAAACTTGGCAACCCTGTCTGCACACGCACTGGAATAAACGATCTTTACCTTTGTTGTAATTTTTTTTAATAATTTATTGATACACAGAGCACTTACCCAACATGATCATCATTACTGAGAGAAATAGTGAAGGTGATGCAGATACAAACAAGCTCTCCGTTTAGGATTTGAGCAAATATAACCCAAGCCCCTTTGAGGACGAGATGATTACACTACTGTTGATCATCTGTCTGTCATCGTCTAAAGCCCGCCCTGATGATCTCATTGGTCAGAACAGTTTCTGTTGATCATCTGTCCGTCATCGGCTAAAGCCCGCCCTGATGATCTCATTGGTCAGTTTCTGTTGATCATCTGTCCGTTCTCGGCTAAAGCCCGCCCTGATGATCTCATTGGTCAGTTTCTGTTGATCATCTGTCTGTCATCGTCTAAAGCCCGCCCTGATGATCTCATTGGTCAGTTTCTGTTGATCATCTGTCCGTCATCGGCTAAAGCCCGCCCTGATGATCTCATTGGTCAGTTTCTGTTGATCATCTGTCCGTTCTCGGCTAAAGCCCGCCCTGATGATCTCATTGGTCAGTTTCTGTTGATCATCTGTCTGTCATCGTCTAAAGCCCGCCCTGATGATCTCATTGGTCAGTTTCTGTTGATCATCTGTCCGTCATCGTCTAAAGCCCGCCCTGATGATCTCATTGGTCAGTTTCTGTTGATCATCTGTCCGTCATCGGCTAAAGCCCGCCCTGATGATCTCATTGGTCAGTTTCTGTTGATCATCTGTCCGTCATCGTCTAAAGCCCGCCCTGATGATCTCATTGGTCAGAACAGTTTCTGTTGATCATCTGTCCGTCATCGTCTAAAGCCCGCCCTGATGATCTCATTGGTCAGTTTCTGTTGATTATCTGTCCGTCATTGGCTAAAGCCCGCCCTGATGATCTCATTGGTCAGTTTCTGTTGATTATCTGTCCGTCATTGGCTAAAGCCCGCCCTGATGATCTCATTGGTCAGTTTCTGTTCAGGGATAATTACTCCTCTATGGAGCGAGGCCAGACCGAACTGCCCGAGCTCAGATGTTGTGGGCGGGGCTGAGTTCAGCTGGCATCCAGGCTAAAGTTTTGCACCATTTCTTATACTTTTGTTTATTTTAAATATGGTATGGGAATTATTCAAACTTTTTTTAAAACTTTTTTTTTATTAATTATTTTTTAAAATATAAAGAATTCCCAGAATGCACATGTAGATGAAGTATAGCATGCACACAGACCTGAGCTCTGATGTGTTGTCGTCCCGCTGGTGTTTAATCTCTCTCTCTCTCTCTCTCTCTCTCTCTCTCTCTCTCTCTCTCTCTCTCTCTCTCTCTCTCTCTCTCTCTCTCTCTCTCTCTCTCCGTCCTGCAGGCGTTCCTGGAGCGTTATCTGACCCCGGGCCCCACCATGCAGTACCAGCGTGAGAACGGCAGGGGGCGGCAGTGGACCCTGGTGAGCGAGGAGCCGGTGACCGCAGCTCTGAGGCAGGGCCTGGTGTTCTCCCTGCGCCGCCTCGACTTCTCCCTGGTGGTCACGGTCACGCCCCTGCCCTTCCTCCACCTGGGGGAGGAGTTCATCGACCCCAAGAGCCACAAGTTCGTCATGCGGCTCCAGTCGGAGACCTCCGTGTGAGGCACAGGCGGGACAGAGGGACACAACCACTCCTTTCTTCTTTTAGATATCACTCGTCGTACGTCTTTTACACGACTGTTTTATGTTTTTTTACTACACTACATGAACTACTGTCAGGATGACTCTGGACTGACTAGCATTTCAGCTGTGAATGGTGATCCGGTTCACACACAGCCCTTATCGAGTCCACGAGGGACGGACGGATGGATGGATGGATGGAGACACTAAAAGATTGATTGTAGCGAAATTAAGTGCTTTACTGTTACGATTGTGGAGGAACAAAAGCACACGAGATGCATGTTTGTAACTCCGGCTCTGTGTCTGTCGTGAATGTTTTTCAGATGTGGTTTTTTGCAGTACTTTATTCTCTATCCTAATGAATCGAGGGGCCTTTATATCATCCGTTTACATCGTTCTGTACACCAGCAAACTCACCGTCCGCTTTTCTTCCGGAGCGCAGTCATGGTTTTGTTGTGCGTCTGTCATGACCGATCAAAATGTGAGCTTTACATGAAATGCAAAAACATGAATGTGTGCCAAATGTTATCCCTGTGCCTGGCGGGAGCTGTGACTGCAGAGCTATGCACACACACACACACACACACACACACGGGGACTTCTGCTGTTGGCCGGTTTGGGTCGCTGTAGCTTCTCATCCTGTACAGAACTCCTTCTCCTTTTATACTCGCGTGGACGTCAGCGAAAGAGCGACTGGACCTGATGTAGGTGGTTTCAGAACGGAGCGGTTCATCTTTAGGCCTGATGCATGGATATAGGCGGTGCAGTTTTGTACTTTTTACTTTTTATCATTTTGTATGAAAGTTAAGCTAATCTTTTAACATTTTCCCTTTTTAAAAAATGGTTTGTTGTAAAGAGATTTGTAGATTTTTTTTTTTTTGGGTTATTGTGTGAACCTTCTTTGGCAATTGATAATTTTAGAACTAAAAATGTTGCATTTTTACAAAACAAAATAAAAGATCAACTCGACTGTACTTCGATTTTGGCTCATGTTTTGAGTGCACAGGTGCTGGTCATATCATCAAAAAGCTGATTTATTTCACTAATTCCATTCAAAAAGTGAAACGTGTATATTATATTCATTCATTACACACAGACTGATGTATTTCAAATGCTTATTTCTTTTAATTTTGATAATTATAACTGACAACTAAGGAAAATCACAAATTCAGAAATTTGGGAATGAATGAATATAATATACAAGTTTCACTTTGTGAATGGAATAAGTGAAATAAATCAATTATAAATTACTTTAAAACTATAAAATAAACTATAAAAACTTTTTAATGGTATTCTAATTATATTACCAGCACCTGTGTGTTTATTTATTTCCGTTTTGTCTCCCTTAGAAGAAATGTATCTTAGTCAATCCAGAGAGCAGATCAAGCATACAAACAAACCAAAAAGCACAATATTAGACGCTCTCCGTTGCATTACCCTCCACAATCCATCACTTCTTGTTCAGTGATTTAATAGCTAATGAATTAGAGAACATCTGAACCTGTTTAATATACAGATTATAATCCCGTATCTCCTGCATGAAGGCATCAGCTCGTTCTCCATAAGGCTCGAGTCTCTGATAATGTTAATGCCTTGCTTCTTTACAGACCTCTCTAAAGTCTTCTGAAGAGAAAACAGGGGCATCGTGACAATTACTTCATGAGGTCCAGCTCTTCTAACCATTTTGGAGTTGTGCTATAAGTTTAACAGACTGATCTATAAAACATTAACATGACATTATTTTCCACCCCATGTAGCCTTAGCCTTCGCAAAAAATACAGGCTCGTGTGCAAACACTTGATGACGACGCCGTTTGAGTTGAGAATTAAAGTAAATGCCTAAATACTGCTGAGCTGTTACCGGCTCAACTTCCTCCTCATGAGCTAGAGCCGGGCTTTGATCGCCTACAAGCCTCAGGTCATCATCTCTTTAGTTTTAAACGTATAACATCAAGTTATGTTCCTCACACCACTTCACAACCCCTTCAATCTCTGATTTATACACACCAACATCTGAATTATTTTATAATTGAGTCATAACACAGTTTCTGCCAGTCTAATGTTAATCACACTCTCTCTCTCACACACACACACACACACACACACACACACACACACACAGTTTTCGGGGACTCTCCAGTAATGACAGGACTGATTGCACTACGCAGCTAACAGGGAACGTTCTCAGAACGTTGGCTATCGTTCTCTGAAAGTTCTCTCAACGTTATCAAAAAACATTCTTGCAGTAACGTTATTAGAACGTTGTGCCAACGTTATTTGCTATTGAGAAACGTTCTAAAAACGTTAGCTATAAAACGTTATTTTTACATTGTTAGTGGAACGTTTTAAAAACGTTACAACATTAACAAAAGTATTAGTCATTACAAATTAGTCCTACAGCTTTTTTCTCAAACTTCAGATGCATAATTTGTATATCCAGAGACAACTTAATGACACTTAAATACTATTTTCATGTATATATATATTTTTTTTTCAATCAGAAGAAAAATCTAGTAAACTAATTATGTACTAAATATAAATGTAATTTAAATATAAAAGTAAATTATAAAAGTGGTTTTAGCTTTTTTTAAGAAAGAATAAAATGTCAATAAACAAAAGCAAGTACATTAAAGGAGAAAATAGGAATATTTTATTTGATCATACTCCACACCCTTATAAGAACGTTATTTAACGTTCTTAGAACCGAATGAGAACGTTAAAACAACGTTCCACAAAGTGGACATTTCAACGTTCCTAGAACATTCAAAAACGTTTTTAGAACTTAATGAGAACGTTAGGGAAACGTTCTTATAACCTAAAATTGTTAGCTGGGTATATGGCAGCAAAGTTTAGGGTCCTCTCTTAAATCAGGAATTTGATATTGAAGAGCGCTGCAGTGAGGCAAATCAGACTAATATAGCTTTTAAACCTTTTTTTCATCTTAACATACAGATGTAATGAAGTGCAGCAACGCAAAGCAATATCAAATATTGGGAGGGACAATTTGGCCATTTCTAATAATTAGGGGGGAACTTGGCTCTCTCTATATGGTGGTTACGACACTGCTGTACGCAGTGAAAAGTATTATTATTTAGATTTGATCATTTATTTGAAAAATGATCAAATATGTAAAAAATGTGCATAGCTGACACTTAAATTAACAATTTACAGTTGGTCTGTATACTGCAAGTCATTTCATTCAAATGCCATGGAAGTTAGAAATGGTCGTATATTAGAATGATGTCTGTATCTTTATGTGCGCTATGCATTATGGGACCGGAAGTTAAGTGTATGAGATGAGCAGAAAAAAGAAAGTGGCCATGCAAGTGTGCGGCTGATTTAATTCAGTATCTGAATACACTGAACAGATATACAACAGACATGATCGTTTGTCACTTTAGAGACGTTCCCTAAATTTGCGAATAGCGATCGTCAATCCAACTTTACGGCAGTGTGTTTAACGGGGTCTTCAGTCTATCTCCTGGACTGTGTTAACGGTGTTCGCCCGTACATGATTACATAACACTGTTCTTTTGCTTCTCACTTTATGTTTTATAAGAATAAGAATAGTTTATGTCAGTTGGACAATGGACGCTACAATAATAAACGGAACGCGTTATGCTCCATGTGACGAGAGTAAGATAGATGACGACAATTCACCATGACGTCACAACAGTAATAAACGATCTTCCGGGTGGCAAAAGCCGAAGCGTTCCTATGGCAACGCTAGTAAACTGCTTAGGATTCAGACATAGTTAACATGATTATTGAGGGACTGATTGACTAATTCAGGAGACAGCAATACATGAAATGCCTAACCTTGCTCCAGTAGATGTAGATAGTCTTTTAAATGAGCCTCAGCCTACCATTGAGTAGTTATTTTAGTCACTGTTGCTGTTTGACTTACTATATGTTAGGCTATCGTAGATGGTCTATTCCCCTGTTATCTAACTAAAAAAGGCTATGATGGTTTTCTGTTGCTGTGAGTCGGATCAGGCACAGACGTGAGCTTCTGAAGGATAGCGTGCTGGAGACTAGCGCTACTCCTCAAACTAAACTCGAGGTGATGATGAAGCCAGTGTGGTACACGTATCACTCATCCATCAGCCTACAACATGTTCTGCTTTTCCTATTTCTTCCATTGTTATTCGATCAGTAGCCTAAATGACACTAGAAGTTCAGTCTCTTCCTACTTTTACTTCAGGCAGTGACTGGCAATGAGTTCGCTTTTTAAAAGAGATCTAAAGTTTACTAATATTAGTCTTGAATTTCCCCAGCTGAAGATAATTATGCTCTGCTATGATTTTGTAGATGGACCGTTTTGAGAATACTTCTGTAGCGCCACTTTTGACGCCGTCCCCTCGCTTTAGCCTCCTCACCCACAGGTTTAGCTGGATATATTAACTTCTTTCTGAATGAAATCGATACAATCCTACACCTTTTGCTGTATATCTGACGGCGCAACCCCAAACACAACACGTTTTCATCATAGTTTCAACTTTAATCAACAACACTGTTCTTAACTATGTAACCGTTAACAGTAGCCGGCTGATCTCTTCGAAGCCGCTCGCCTTCTGCCACCCGGAAGTATTTGGGTGCCGATTGTTTAGATTCTGAAATGGATATCCGGTTGTTAAGTCTGACGTCACGACTGAAGTGATGGCGCTCTCTCTCTAGAGATGCTCATATTGACCGCATTGACCGCTTCATCGTTAACAGAAAGTAATAATTTTGACTAATTACTGTCTGTTAAACGGTTTAAAAGATATTATTAGTGTATTTGCTATAATATATGTTCATATACTGATAATATGCTGTCACAGCATGAGTGTCAACGTGTGCAACACGTGGATAAAAGCCATACTTAAAAGTAAATATAGGCCTATATATAGATATCTTACCAGAAAATGACTTTGGTAGAAGCTAAAGTCACTGTTTACGATATTACTAGAGTTTTTTTTAAAATGTGATATCTAAAAAATTATATTGACAGCATACATATATATATATATATATATATATATATATATATATATATATATATATATATATATATATATATATATATATATATATATGTATGCTGTCAATATTATTTTTTAGATATCACATTTTAAAATATACAATTTCTCACATGTCTAGTATAATTATGTGGTTTTGTTTCATTAATACAGTGTATTTTTTAAGACAAACAAAAATATTGTGTCAAGAATGTGTATGTTAAGTTTTAACTCAAAATAGATCATTTTTTATAGCATGTTAAAATTGTCTCTTTTTTTCGGGTGAGTAAAACCTGCTGTGAAAAAAAAAAAAAAACTGTGAAATTGTATTTTTAAAGTGTCGCAGACACTGCAGGTGTATTTTTAACTATGTACATTTCCTGAAGAAAATGTGAGTGGTGCTTGCAGTGGCAAAACTCGGGGCCCAGTTACACTGCTGGCATGTTTTTAGCAAAACGCTGACACAATTAACATTTTGTTAGCATGATGCTAACACAATTAGCATGTTTGCTAACATGATGCCAACACAAATAACATGCTGTTAGCATGATGCTAACACAATTAGTATGTTTGCTGACATAATGCTAACACAAACAGAATGTTATTAGCACAATGCAAACATGATTAGCATGTTTAGCACAATGCTAACACAATTAGCATATTGTGAACATAATGTTAACACAATTAGCATCTTGCTAGCATGATGTTAACACAATTAGGTTTTGCTGGCATAATGCTAGCTCATTTTGACTTGTTTTTATCATGTTCTTCTAACCCTAAGCTAATTGATATTAGCATGTAGATATTCAATGTTAGTATTTGTGTCGCATGTTGGAAGAGTTGTTTGCTAACATGATTCAAAAGACCCAAACCCCCATGATGTTCTGATGCAGAGATACTCAGTACTGTGCAAAAGTCTTTGGCACGTTAATATTTTCACCCCCCAAAATGTTTTTAAGCCAGTTATTAATATATTTTGCAATAGTTGTCAGTAGGTAATATCAGTTTACGTTTTATTTTGCCATTAATTGTAATAATCCCAGTGAGATTTGTGTATGCAGAAGGAGTCTGACAACAGCTGTTTGATCCACACAGAGATCTAATCTTACAATCATCGAGTCCGTCTGGGTTTACATGAAGAAACCGAGACAAAATCCACGAGAACTGAGACAATATCTCCAAGACGCTTGAAGAAACCTTCCTGCACAGCTACAGTACTGTCAACCATTTTAGACACTTGTGTAAAAATGCTGTAAAGTGACTGTCATTGTATTAAAGCAATTGTATTTAAACAATTAGCCTAATGTATAACGATACAGTTTACAGTGGCTTTACAGATTAATTAAAAACGTAAAAGATTAAAACTCACCTGCACTCAAAAAAATGGTCCAGGCCCTTCATAGATACGACATGTTGGTCACTTTACTTAAACATATCTAATTTTGATAAAATTGAATTCAATTGTGTTCAGTCAACCTAATATATATTTAAAACTGAAGTTTACCTAATTAATTTGTGTTAAAACTACATAAAATATGTGTTGACATAACTAACTGGGCAGTGGATCTGTAGTTCCCAGCATGCTTTGCAAGGGACTGAATTATGAGAGTAAATTTAGGGATTAAAGTGTGAATTTATGGTTTTTTGTAAAGGGAAAGATGTTGTAAGTTAATGTTAGTGTTAGTTATTTTTCGAAACCGGGTCCCAAAGTGAATGAATCTGAAAACGATCATCTTCCGTCTTCGGGTGCCTGGGTTCACTCAGTGATCGATCTATTGTTAGGCGTTACGTCACCCTTTTCTTAAATATCATTATATACATTGTGTGTGATGAAGAAATTATGACATGTTCAAAAAAGTCATGCTATAAGTATAAAAATATAACTTAAACTGTATTTGATAAAATTGAGTTGGACCAACTCAATTAATTGTCCAAAACTGAGTTTGACCAACTCAATTACATTTCATTGCATGAATTAGATTTTTATTTTTTGGGGCTACACATATTGATTGGATGGAAAACCTGCCCTCAATTAAATTGAGTTTGTCCAATGAGTTATTTTTTTGAGTGTGAGTTCCATTCTTTGTTCTTCATTTTCTATAAGCAGAGTTATCAAACCTTGCTGTATGCAGATAAAGGTCAGATGATATTACATGTTGATGATTGTATATGTTACTTTTTTTACCACTTATATGTATATTTTATATTATATTTTACTTTTTTACCACTTATATGTATATTTTATATTATATTTTACTTTTTTTTACCACTTATATGTATATTTTATATTATATTTTACTTTTTTTACCACTTATATGTATATTTTATATTATATTTTACTTTTTTTACCACTTATATGTATATTTTATATTATATTTTACTTTTATTTTACCACTTATATGTGGACAGAGGTGAAAAGTTTAGGTTGGGGGTTTCCGAGAAAAGCAAACCACTTGTACAGAAAGCGAAACCATCGAAAAGACCATAGATACTATTATTAAAATACTGGGGGTTGATATGAAAATGAAAAATACTAATACTATGATATGAACAATACTATGTGTTGACTTTTTCTTAAGATGGCTGCCTGGAGACTGATGTTACAGGACCTCTGATTGGAGGAAACATGGCATGGGGAGGAGACGGTAGGACAAGAATATAAATATGAATAAAAGAGTAGTAAAAGCATTTTGGGACTGCCCAGATGCTTATCTCTACTGTTCAGAATCCTGATATTAGTTAACCTTTTTTTTACTTACTGTAATTCATAATAAGTTATACTTTTGATTGATAATTCGACTCCTGGCCGATCACTGAACTTGGGGAGGACTTTGGGGAGAATAAGTCCAACAATTTGAACATCACAGCAGGACTTAAACACACCCTAAGTCACAAGCAAGGCTTACGTCACTTCAGAGTTCCTACTTTTAGTTCTCGGGGAAGCAACTCTGGCTAGTTCCTATAACTATGTTCCCATAGCCTAACTACCCGGTGTGAAAGCCACTCATGTGAAATTGTGGCTCATATGTATGTGTTCAGTCTATTCGTGTGTAGTTTTTCTTTGCAAAGTGATATTGCCACCTACTGGCGTGGCACCAGAATACAGCGATTTTAGTCATTTTTGCGGATCCGTGTGAACGGGATTGTTTTGATAGCGTTGCCGTGAGTATGCGAAAGAAGACTTTGGGAATCCTGGTTCCTGGAAGAAGAAAACAAGTAAGAAATATTTAAAGCTTGTTTGGTCTTGTTTTAAAGCTACACTGTGTAACTTTTTTGGTTTATTCTTAGCTAAAAACACTTAGTTCTTTCAAAAATATATGTCCTCATTAATGTATATTTACTTCTTTCAAGTAATAATGTATTCTCGTAAGTTAATAATATACCATTGAAAATTCATACGGGTGAGGGGTTCGAATGCCGGTCGCCATGTTGCTCCTCCATCTTGAAAGTACAGTAGCCAAAGAGGGACATACCCGTAAATTCAAGCTTCGCCTTTCGCGTTTTAACACTCGATGGCACCGTGTTGAATGTGAAGAGGGGGATTGCCATGTTAATTTTGGACTAAATCGGCCACCGTAGGAGTTAAAAAGAAATCAGAATTGAGAGGAACAGAAACTTTTATTCACTGGATGGTCATATACCTTTACACCGCTAGATGGGGGAAATATCACACAATGGAGCTTTAAGTTAACTTGTCTTAAAATGGCTAAGAAGCATTGGCTGTAAAGAAACCATAAAAAATGCCATTCGCTCGCCCTCGTGTTGTTCCAGACTTTTGTGAGGGGGTTAAATGTGGGTCTATATGAATCATTCTCTCAAGTCTTCAAAGGATGTATGATAGAGAGAGTGGAATCTGCCCACTCAACACTTTGTTTTCCTGCATTCAGAAATGCTGCCTTAAACAGAGCCTCATCGAATATCAGAGACATTAAAACTGACATCAAATCCGACATCATTTAGCTTGAACACACCAAGCAGAAATTTGAGTGTTTTTGATTATTATTATGATTGGTTTTTTTTTTTTGTCTTTTCAATGAACAGCTGTTTTTATGAGCACAACACTACAGATTTCATTTATAGGCAAAATACAGACTTTTCCACAGTATGCTTCACATTTCTGTTGAGCACGTCTCAGATAGAAAGTCAAATGTTCCATAACATACATTTCCTTAACAATTTCTATCCTTCATCAATTGTCGGGGGATCTTTACTTAGCCATTTGCTAGTTATTGCTTTCTTGCTACCTGATAGAAGTATTTGTAACAAATATCTGTCTTTCTCAGTCCTGTTGGTAGATTTAAAAAGAAATAATACGGCATTCCGAAAAGATATGGAAGTTAGGATATTGTTTAAAGCCTGATGTGATGAATAAATGTCAAGTTTAAAGCTTATGTTGGCAGCAGCCATCAGTAACATTTCTGTGTTGAATATTGTGGGGGATGAAGAAGTGTCTGGTTCTGGTTTTTTTTTTAGGTCTGCTTTTTTATGGTAGAACGCAAAAATGCACATGACAGAGTCATGTCTATTATTTCAAAACGCTTTGATGACCATTACGCATGAAGGGATGATCTCTATTTTCTTGGAAAGAATTACCACAAAACACTGCATTTATTTCTTAACCTTTCTTATACTTTCTGTCCGTTATCACAAGATACGGAAACACGTGTTACTCACACACTTCCTCTTTTCATACCAGGGATGTAGTGTTGAAGGGCTGTGAAGTTCTCACTCGTGTGTATTGTGGATAAGGGCAGTGTGAAGGAAGGCCAACGACTCTGATGTCAAGAACCTGTTGATTTACGTTTACAAGCCAAAGAACAATGAGTTCATGGAGAATTGTGCTTTTCTGCATCATGTATATTCAACAAGGTGAGTTCACTGGATTTTACTCTCATATTGTTGTATTGTGAGGAGTTTGTTGCATTAATGTTGCATCCTTTGGTCATTTGGACAATATTATTGAAGTTATTTTGTGAAGAAATTGTTCTTTCAATGAGAAATAAAGTCTGGGTTCTGCTTCATTGGAAACTGGGTGTTTCCCTTTCCGGCAAATGTTCTTATCACATGTTAACATGTTCACACAAAGTAACAAAGTAACTGATCTGTTTATTTTGACAGTGTTCGGTGATGTGAAATATACTACCGGTTACCTCAACCAATCAGTCATCCTAAAATCTGGAGCAGACGGATCAAGGAACCTCACCAAAGTTCAATGGTCCATTTATCCGAACACAACATTCATTGCAGCTCTAAAAGATGGAGAAGTGACAATATACAAGTTTTGGAGATATTCGGGTCGACTTGAGTTAAACAACAGAACGGGAGATTTAACAATCAAAAACCTGACTATGACTGATGGCATTACATACACAGTTATCTGGCTCAGCTCGAATGATACTCGAGAAAGGGTAGACATTCATCTCACAGTCCAAGGTAAATGAGTCTTCAGTATAGTAAACAATAAAGTGGTGCCATATAAATATTTTTGATTCCGCAAAGTAAATCAGTTGTTAAAACAACGATTTACTCGTAGTGCATTTCATGGAACCATTGATGAAGAACCTTTATTTTAAGAGTGATAATGACTTCCAGCCCAATTGAATAGTTGATGTAATGTTTGTCCCAATTGCAGAACGACTCAAGGAACCAAAAATCCAGAAAACGCTCGATTCTCTCAAAGACGGCCAATGCCACATAGCCCTTAATTGCAATGCATTTAACCAAAATGTGAATCTGTCCTGGACTCCTGACCGCGAGTTTAACGGATCGTATATTTCTGGAAATGCTGTCGACTCTTCATTGGTTATTTTCATGTCATTCAGTGGCAACAGAAATGTGACGGTCAACTGCACTGCCTCCAGTGGTCAACAGACAGAGACGAAACAGATGAAAGTGGGATGTTCAGGTGGGTCTCATTAACCGGGTGAAGCACTGTGACGAGGTGTTAATTTCTTTATGATGCTGCATACTACATATGTATAGCGCCAGGGCTTCAAAACAAATATATGCCGAATATCTAAAGCCCAAAATATACTTAGCTCATAGCATACTCATTTGCATAGCTCTTACTAGCCTTACCCCCTAAACCATACTCTCATCCGGGTCACGGCACCAATATAATCAGCCCTACGCGAACGGCTCAGAGGCAGGCTCTATAAGACGTGTTTGTGCTAACAAGGAGGCTAAAGACCACAGTCGCTAGTGTCAGTCACCAGCGTGCCTCTTGAGATCAGGGCCAAATTTGCCCATTGGCCCCTGTCCATCATGGCCTCCTAATAATCCCCATATAATGAATGGCCTAATCACTCTGTCTCCTCTCCACCAATCAGCTGGTGTGTGGTGAGCATTCTGGCGCAAAATGGCTGCCGTCGCATCATCCAGTTGGATGCTGCACATTGTTGGTGGCTGAGGAGATTCCCCCCTTCTATATGTAAAGCGCTTTGGGTGTTTAGAAAAGCGCTATATAAATGTAATGAATTATTATTATTATTAAATCATCTTGATGATAACTGCCTACAATGACATTAACTTTGGGGAAAAAATATTTGAAGTGGAATTTGATTGTTTAGTTTGCCTCGTGTCCATTAGAGAACACGGAGGGGCGGCTATACTGCGACCGGCCCCCTGGGGGCGATCGAGGCGCGGAGGCTTGAGAGGGGTGCTGCAGGCTTTGTTTACACACATAGCTCTTACTAGCCTTAGCCCCTAAACCTCACTCTCATCCGGGTCATGGCACCAATGTAACCGGTCCTACCTGACACGCTCCGAGTGGAATTCGAAACGATGTCTCCAGAATGGGAGTCAGGCACACTAACAAGGCCTCTTGAGATCAGGGGAGTGAGGTTTATATGCACAGCTTTTACAAGCTGGCTTCTTTTACACATGCTTATTTATGTGTGTGACGGAAATGTCATCATCAGTGTTGTACTCTGTACGCTCAGCTCACGAATACCCCTTGAATTTTTATTTTTTCATTAATTATTTGGTCCACCACATGGCGACACTGTTTCACAGTCAAAAAAGAAACAGACGTCACATTGTCAAGGACTTATGTGAGAGGACTAATGTGTCCATGAAATAAGAACGGGCAATTCTTGTTTTATGAAATATTGCATTATTTGTTATTGATGATTTATCTGAGCACATCATGTTTTTAAAATGTGTGTTCCTTCATAATTACATTATCTTCATTATCGAGGGCGGGGCAACCTGTCACTCACATGAGATCCACCCATAGCAAACCACAGCCATCCAATGAAATCCCTGGATAAAATCCTACATTTTTTCTTGTTTGTGAAAATATTTCACACAGATATACATCACAATAGGGAAGAAAATACTACTAGTAGTTCGTTCACAGATGAGCGCTTCCGCTTTTTCTGCTCTTGTGTATGTGGCTGGCCCACTCTTATCTGGGTCATGGCATCTGGGTCATGGCACCACAGCGCTGTTTCATCATATTACACACATTTGAGTGCGTTAAAAGTTATAATGCTACTCTGTGCGACGGTTTGGCGCTACTATGAGACACTTGCAGTGAGCAAGATCATATTAGGCATGGTAAAACATGGTACTCTGTGCGGTAAATCAAGAACACCAGATTTAAACGATAAGACTGTGTTGAGCTGTTTAACAATCATTAGTTTCTGTCCATGAATGATCCAAACAGGTACTCACCTGTCTAATAAAACATGTGCATTGAGTGCTTGGCTGAGAGTTTGGCTGTACACTCTAAACGTTTGTGTTAAAACTGAAGTGTACTTTAGGCTTAAGATGTGCTAACGTAAATGATGTTATCTTTTTGATGTTTTCATACATTATTCGCACAGGATCGGAGTCTCTTCCATCTTTATTTGATGTTGGCTCCATGTTGCGATAGCCTTTTCTTCGCTATTGTGACATATAGCCAAGTGAAATGGCTTTGCAAACAAGAACAAATGTAGGACGGGGCTTGTTTTGGCCATGTGGAATTGATTGGATGGTTGGGTTTTGCTATTGGTTGATCTCATGTAAGTGACAGATTGCCCCGCCCTCATCATCAGAGAAGAAATGTTGCTGCGAGAGGGAGGGGAAGTTATTTTGAATATGAGGCACATGAAAATAAATTTTCAAAAATAGTTTTAAATGATTTCATGGGGACTTTATCATACATGCAGCCAGGAAGAAAATACAGTTCAATGATATGAAAAGGGCTTTTAGTGTGTACAAAGACACATTGATCCTGACAGAAGCAGTGAATAGTGAGTCTACATAAATGCGAATGAAGAGTTCTTTTGTTCTTTTCTTTCTAGAGTTGCAGAAGCAAAAGTGTGAAGAGTGCACAGTTTGCGGTTCGAGCAGTTCAGGGTGTTCATGTTCTTCATCTGTGATAGGTGCTATGGTGCTTACAATACTTGCAGTTTTGCTTTTATTGGCTGCATATAAATGGAGAGGTAACAAACATTTCTCATAATCAACTTTACAATAAAACATTTGCATGACTGATATTGTCTTTATGAACTATAATTCATCTTCCACAGAAAAAATTCACGATTTCATCCAGAAACACCGGTAATATACCAGAGATCACGTATGTAATGGACTAAACAGAGGTTTACAGCAATATTTCTGTATATTTTATCATTATTTTTTAATTGGTACCAGTGGCTGTCTTGACTCCGGTGGGGATGAAGGCAAAGCGAGACGTGACCAAATGGAACAAGACACAAAGTCCACAAAAACTTCTGCTGCATGAGATTCATCTGAACACTGACCAGAGTGTGTTTTTTTGAGAACATTATGAGGAAGCTTCAGTTTAAAGCAAATGGAGTCTGGAAGTCGTGACTTGGTTTGACCTCATTAGAAATGCACCAGTACGCAGGAATTCTACACGCCGCGTTCCAGTTGGTTTTTTTATAATGCCCTTCACGTCTCGAACTTCCCTCCGTCTCGTTCACTCGGATGTGCGTCATTGCTTACGGTGCATGAGTGCCCACTACTGGCGGAAACTTTGCAATGGACTGAACTGGAACGCTCTAAGCCCTCGATCACTTGGAATCCACTATGGAGCTGATATATTATTTATTGTTTTCCTTTATGAAATTGATGAATGCAGCATTGTATATGTATATAAGTGTGTTTGGGTTGTTTTAAATGTTTTTAAAAAAATATTAAAATATCATAGAGTTGTTTGTGGTGGGGTAAATGAAATGCGATATGCGGTGACGTCACAATCGCGTTGCATTGTGATATATGGAGCTGCCCTAAAGTGTACATATGAAGTAGACATATGAAGGGTCTCTCCATATAAACTTCCCTTTGAACGGACTTCAAAATGGCGGCAAGGGCAAGTGCTTAGGGAAGTTTGCAAGTGGGTGTCTAATAGTGGAGTGGAACACAGCACTGTTCTGTCATGCACTTCCAGTGCAGCGTTCCACTCCACTATTAGACACCCACTTGTGAACTTCCCTAAGCACTTCCCCTCGGGGGAATCCCCTTGCCGCCATTTTGAAGTGCGTTCCACTTCGTGAAGTGGACAAGGGAAGTTTATATGGACAGACCCCTACTCCCTCGATGTTGACCGAGGGAGCGAGTCTACTTCATATGTTCACTTCAGGCAGCTTCATATACCACAATGCAACGCGATTGTGACGTCACCGCATATCATGTTTAATTTACCCCACCACAAACAACTCTGATATTTTTAAAACATTTAAAACAACCCAAGCACACTTATATACATATAGAATGCTGCATTAAACAATTTCGTAAAGGACAAAAAAAGGAGTGAGAAAAATTGCAGGAAAGACGGACAGTTCACTCTTCTCATAGTGGATCAGACACCTGCGAAATCAGGTGTGTGTGTGTGTGTGTGAGATTACAGTTCACTCTTCTCATAGTGGATCAGACACCTGCGAAATCAGGTGTGTGTGTGTGTGAGATTACAGTTCACTCTTCTCATAGTGGATCAGACACCTGCGAAATCAGGTGTGTGTGTGTGAGATTACAGTTCACTCTTCTCATAGTGGATCAGACACCTGCGAAATCAGGTGTGTGTGTGTGTGTGTGAGATTACAGTTCACTCTTCTTGTAGTGGATCAGACACCTGCGAAATCAGGTGTGTGTGTGTGTGAGATTACAGTTCACTCTTCTCGTAGTGGATCAGATACCTGCGAGATCAGTTGCGGATATCGCGGGACTCACACTCGTGCGCTCTGTTGCCGATAAACTGGATGTAATTTCAGTTCTGTTGCTTTTATATGAAAATAAATATTTTGAACAAGACACCCAAAGTTTTTGATATTTATTTCCATCTGAAAGAGTTTGAGGATATCCACACATAATTTATACACATAAAAATATGATATCAGAGTTTTAAATTCAAATATTAAAAAAAAAAAAACCTTGCATCACGGTTGTTTAAACCAATGAGCATTAAGCTGTGTCGTCAGCAAGTCGTTTCCCATCGTGCTTTTGCTCAGCACAGTCGGTGAAGAGCAGCTGCGCTCGACTGCAGAATCCGACACGTCCGCCTTTCGCTCGCGAGAGATTTTTGACATACGTCAGCATGACGTCAGAGCAAGGCGGACCGCCCTCGGACACATTTCTAACCGGCATGCATCTCGCGCTGATCGCGTGATCGGTTCTGACCAGATTTTGCTCATCTCAAACAAGCCTAATAAAAACCAAGGGGGTAATCTAGCGCTCGGAAAGCGTTCCACCCATAGGGGCTGCCATTGCTAACCAAGCCATCACCTGCTGTTAGCATCCTATTGACTCCCATTCATTTTTGAGTCACTTTGACAGTGAATAACTTTACATCTGAGACGTTTAAAGACTCCATTTGTCCATTGTTTATTTCTAAAGAAACACGACAATGCATAAAAGGCTCCGTTACCTTGTATCTTACACTATCGCCCCGCAGAAGCTGTTTTTGTAAAAATAGGCTAACGATTGTGTCATAACCAACGCGACTCTGTCGCACAGTTGAGAAATTACCGTGTAGACCTGAAGAGACGCTCGCAGGCAATCTTTTACTGTCTATGAGACAGTCGGGGGGACGTGGAGACAAAGTCTGATAAAGTCAAGGGGGAAGAATGGGGAGAAGCCCATAGTGAGCCAAAAGCAACGGGAGAAAATATTTAAACAACGTGATTCAGATTTCGCTTTCCACATCTCCTAGAAGACTCACAGCTGTCAGACAGGAGGCTCACGTCACATCTACGTCGTCAAGCTCAGTCTGAGCCTGCGCAGTTCGCTCAGCCATCAGGAAGTGAGTGCCCCTAGGTTGACTTCATTATTTCGCCGTAGACGTCAATGGGGTCGCTGTGTCCATTTCTTTTACTGTCTATGATAAAAACCAACTGGAACGCAGCGCTGGTTTGTCATGTGATCCTGCCATGTGCGCCCTTGTTTTGTGTTCTGTCGCGCCATTGGTTGATTGATTTATCATTGATCACAGGTGTGTCTTGTCCAGTCATTAGTCTGTGTATTTAAGCACTCATGTTTGCCTTGTGTTTTGGTCTGTTATTGAATGTGAATGTATACGTATCTGATTGTTTGTGAAGGTTTAATGTTTAAAGTTACATTTTTAGGTTTAAAGTTTTGTAGTTAAGTTTGAAGTCATAAACTCTACAGTTGGCTTCATAAACCTCACCTTTGGGGGATTGGTACACAAATGACTTTCAGTCTTTACTTGACAAATATGGCAGCTTTTTTATTGAAAACATTGTTTAACTTCATAAACAATGTTCAATAATGCTTGTAAAATATATGCGCACTCACAGTTCCCTACTGTTAAAGGTTATGTTCTTTTATTTATAAGCACATTTTTTGTTTCCACTGTTCCTTGTGTTTACTTCCTTTGTTTAGTTGGCCCATTATACATTGGAAGTGTTATTCATTTACTCCATTGAGAAATAGATTTTTAATGATAGCTTATAAACCTTTAGGCCTCATCCTCGTCCCTCCCTCACACTTCTGTACAAACCCTGCCCTCGTGGCTGTTTCTTTTCTTTTTTTTGTCCACAAATCTTATTTCATTTTGATATTTTTTTTTTAAATATTTTTTTAATGCAATTTTTGGGAAATGTATAGTTTTTAAATGATTTTTACTATTGTTATTTACCTTTAAATTACTAATAAATAAATTATGTAAGCGCATTCTTCACATTCTTTCAACTTGAATTCACATTGACTCGCAATTTTCTGTTAATTCAGCTCAGAATGTCTTACATTGCCAACCTCTTGTGGAAAATATAATAATACAACATGATATTTCATGACTCTGGCCACAGATTACCTTATAGCTCTATGTGGAGCAAATGAGCTGTTCCACTGGCTCCTCAAGTCATTCAGTATGCATTCAGATACACAAGTAGACATTTATTCAAATAAAAAAGAATTTTTGTTTTTTTATTTTCTTTCAAGCATTTTAAGAAATGCAAGAGAATTTTCCTCCTCAACAGCTTCTTCCTCCTGTGGGGTCCCCCAGGGTTCGATTTTGGGGATTTTTTTTTCATGTACCCGTCCACAAACGCGCTGCCGTGTTTTTAACCATCTGCAGTCTGGAGAGAGAGGCCTGGCTAATACCAATACAGAGGCCATTACAATAGTCCAGGCGAGATGGAATAAAAATATGCTCCAGTCTTTGAAAGTCATTAAAGGACAAAAAAGTTTTCCCCTTGGTTAGTTGTTTCATTTGAAAAAAACTAGATTTAACTATCGAGTTAATCTGTTTGTCCAGTTTAAAATCACCACCATCCATAATAACCCCCCATATTTATTTTTTATTTATTTTTTTGCATGGGGCTTAACAAGTAAACTCAGTTCACAAAGGTCCAAGTCTAACGACCCATGTCTACCTCCTGATGTAAACGGCACAACTTCAGATTTTTTGCGTATCGTCTGCATATTGTAGGAAATACCATATTTCCTTATAATATCCCCCAAGGGCTAGCCTGACAAGCCAGACCCACATCAAGATGTTTGGTCTGGAAACTCACCATTGACAGCTCAATCTGAGGGGCGGATAAACGGTTGTCTTTCAAACTCCCTCTGCACGCGATAGGATAGCGCTACACCAACCAGAGCAACGAAGGTGAAGCGGAGCTCGCTGACAGATTAAACATTCACCGTATCCGGTCGGCTAAACTCCGAACACATCTTCCCTTTTTAAGAATGACTTCAGTGCCGTTCTTTTCTCAGAGAAAAGCTTAACTCCAAGTCTTCCAGAGTCGCGGTCAGAGCTGATTCGAAAGACCGCCGTTCGCCAGCTTCTGTGTTTACTAGAAGAACACAAGCGCAACTCGGCCGTCGTCATTATGGCCCCGCCCGCCGACTCTATACACGATGTGATTGGCCCGGCAAGAGTTAGGGGAATACAGCTCAGAAGGGTATTGAGAGTTCCTAGACGACACTCGCAGGCACATTAGATTTGCTGTCGCTAGGGTGTGTCTAGATTTCTAGGCTACCCAAGGGCAGCATCTAAAGGGAAAACAATATAGGCCCCAAAAATCGAACCCTGGGGGACCCCACAGGAGGCATACTTCTTTTATCTTTCCTAAAACCATTTTCTCCTACAATTAAATCCCCACAAAGCTTTCTGAGAGCTAGAAATCCAGTAAGAAGATTGTACACAGTGAAATTAAGTTGTGACAAAATGTTAATTTAAATTGAATATTGATCAAGCAGCAAACATCCTCGTTTTGTGTGAGTTCTTCCATTTCAGCAGAAAAAAAAAAATCGACACATTTCTAAACGAGGAAAAGGGTTCATTGCATCCGCCAAATCCAGCAGTAAATATTTTAAGTAAATGTAACTTAAATAGTATTTTGGAAATACACTACGTCTACAAAGCCTGGTCTAGATTACTCAGAAGTGTACTGTATAATTATACAAAATATGTTTTTACTACAGATCCAAATTAAGTGAGCTGTTCAAATTATCAAGGTAAAGTAACAAAGCTGGTTGGCTTGATTCATGGCTTAAAATGCTTGAAAGAAAAGAAAAAAAGAAAAATTCTTCCGTAACGAGGGGAAAAGTGTGCGGGACTAACTGAACCGTGGGGCCATATAAGAGTGAGCATGTGTCTCAGTATTCTCAGAACAGACCCTGGTTAAGGTCATTGTGCTGTTTCTGTCTTTAAATGGGAAGTGGTCAACTCTGACCCGAAATGGGCATGTCATGTCACCTCTATTTCAGAAGATCTGCCATCTTCACAAGTACGGCTCCTAAAAAGGACATTCCACTGAAGCCTTTTCACACTTGACCAAACTTCCTAGTGACGCTATGTCAATGTTTTATTTGTGTTAGGCTTATACACAAACAGCAACTCGTACATAACAACGGGCTAGAGTACAACACGAGTTAGTCCATAAGATAACTGTTAACTGTCAGACAAATGAAGACAATTGGTTGATATTGGTTTATAATCGAGACAGAAAAACAAGACCTTGCTCTGGCGAGTCTCAGAAACTATGTAAGGTTTGTTTCTGAGAAGTCACTAAATATGACAAAGTTGAGAGTTGGAGTGACGTGTCAAAGGTGCGAAGTATGAGGCAGTGGATGAGTTGTGAAAGAGAAGTGATGATGCTGATGGAAAGAGTGATGTTATTTTGAGCCAACTGACCAATCAGTAAATGCCTGAAGTTAATATAGGGAGAGGAAGTGACTGACTCTTTTCTGACCAATACCCAAGGTTATACGCCTACACTCTTAAAAACCAAAGGTTCATTATAGAGTGCATTAGTGCACATCCGCTTTTTCAGCAATGCTTGTAAGTGAAACATAAAAGTACAAACTTTGATTTGAAGCAAAACAGTTTTTGAAAATCAGACAGAAACACTAAAGCTAAAATTTCCGTGTCATTTACTCAACCTTAATGGCTTTAGTGAGGGAAAAAACTACAATCCCATGAAGCATTGTAAACAGCATATCAAATTAAAAATGATGGAGAGTTTTAAAAATACTTGATTAAATATGAATAAGCATATTATGCCATAAAACATGAGAGGCTGACTCGAAAACGTCATTTGCAGTGCTTGTTTTGAGTCTGATTGGTGGAATTTTCTGTAGTGCATCATGGGTAGTGTAGTTTGTTTACCAGGAAATCCACTGTTAACCACGATTATTTTAAAACTAAGATGAAATAGTGCAGTCTGAAGGTTTAACTGAAGCAAATACTATTGACTTACTCTGTAGTATCGTAGCTCACAGCAGGGCTACTCTAAAGGTTTATGAGTTATCGTTAAAAATCAATTTCCCTGGAGGAAATGAATGAAACCCAACTGTGTCACTGTATCAGGATCGATGGATCCATTAAACACATCCATGGAACCTTTCAGTCCTCAAAAGGTTCTTTAAAAACATTCTATAGAATTGTTTTCAAATGTACAAAAAAAGAAGGTTATTTAAAAGGATTAGTTTACTTCAAAATGAAAATGTCCTGGTCATTTGCTCACCCCCATCTCATCTAAGATGTTCATGTCTTTCTTTCTTTAGTCAGAAAGAAAAAAACCCTAGAATGTTTTCCTCAAAAAACACATTCTATTTTCCACTGAAAAAAAAAAAAAAAAAACACCTCGGATGAGACGGGGGTGAGTAAATTATCAGGAAATGATCAGGAACTATGATAATGACGTTTGCAGTTCACTGAAAGGTTATTTGAGGAACCAAAACTGCTTCTTCAATGATATGAAAAACCTCTTTTGGTGCTTTATTTTTAAGACACGCAAACACAAGGCATGTTTATTCTCATTACAGTGCCGATCCACTAGAACTATAGAGATGACCACTGTCAAGTGGGACGTTATAACATCATATAACAGACGTTATATCTGTTATTTAAAGAAAACGACAACTGCGAAGCTAAAGCATTTCTGAAATGTGTAAAAGAGTCATTCTCACGTCTGTCCTGGGGTTCGACGGTTTCAGTCACTCGATTGTTCTCTGTCCGTTTAGCCTTTGATCTCCAAAAGATTGCTTTTAATGCATATCAATAGCTCAAACTAACCAATTCGGAGTATTTGTCATATTCAGAAAAGGCAGAAAGTCTTTGGTTATAATGCTGTTTATTATATCAAAGAAGAGTGTATGAAAAACTATACATTACCATTCAAAAGTTTGGGATCAACAATGCTTTTTAAAGACATATTCAAATCCTTCTGATCACAGTCTTTGGCTCGGGCGTTTAAGAATGATCAAACCAACATTTGAGATGCTGCGATGTGATTGGTCCGCTGGCTAGTCTAGTTATCCGTTGTAGTTAATGTGCATAAAAAAGCTGGACAGAAACACCTCTGCAGTAATGATGATGAAAATTCAGGAATAAATTACTAACAATATATTACAATGCTAAAAAAAGTAATCTTTCCACAGCATTAACGGCATTGATGTTTTGCAACACTTTCACAAAAGAAAACCTTTTAAAAGATAATTGCGACACAATTGTGAGTTAACATCTTTCACTTCAGATTTTTTCAAAAAAATTGTAAAATATAAACTCATAATTAGAGAGAGATATAGCGTTGGAATTACAAATCATAAAGTCCAATTATGAGACTTTATGATAAAAAAAGTAGATCAACTTTTTGATAGTTTAGGATACTTTATAATACTTTGTGATAAAAAAAAAAAAAAAAAAAAAAAAAAAAAATTATATATATATATTACACTCTAAAAAATGCTGGGTTAAAAACAATCCAAGTTGGGTTGAAAATGCACCGACCCAACAATTGAGTTGTTTTAACCCAGTGGTTGAGTTGTTTTAACCCAGTGGTTGAGTTGTTTTAACCCAATGGTTGAGTTGTTTTAACCCAGTGGTTGAGTTGTTTTAACCCAGTGGTTGGGTTGTTTTAACCCAGTGGTTGGGTTAAATGTTGCTTAAGACAACCCAATTGCTGGGTAAGAACAACTCAACCATTGGGTTAAAACAACCCAATTGTTGGGTCGGTGCATTTTCAACCCAACTTGGGTTGTTTTTAACCCAGCATTTTTTAGTGTGTATATAAAAAAAAAAAAAAAAAAAAAAAAAAAAAAAAAAAAAAAAAAAAAATATATATATATTTTTTTTTTTTATTTGGAGGAGGAGGAGGATCTTTTCTGTCTTATGATAAAGTGCATGCAACAAAATATTCTGGAGGCCATGAAACTTGTGAAAATTATCCAAAATGCTGACAGTGAAAGAGAAAAGTATTTCACAGTATTACAGTTTTTTACCGTATTCTTACTCAAATAAATGCAGCACGAGAGTCTCTTTCAAAAACGTAATATTGTGGCACACTGTGAACTCTTCTCTTTACAAATTCAATTCTCCTTCATATAAAAAAAGTGTTTCAACATGAAATATTCTTTACAGTACATTTAATGCAAGGCTTGTGAACTGGCGCATATACTAGAGGAGGGTTCACCAGATCGACACAGGAAGCGTTTGTTTGTCACTCACAGGACTTCCTGGTAGGGGGAGGAAGTGCTGGCGCTGACTGCAGGATGACGCTGATAGTTGATTTTGTCATACAGGGTTTGAGGCTGCAGAGGGAGTAAGAGCGAGACACTACATCAGATGCCAAAGAAATGCTCTGCAACGTCTCTAAACGTGCAGCAAAGCTTCGTGACCACCATATATTCGCTCTTGCCACTGTGGTATGTACATGGTGCACGCTATGCTACTTTAAAGAACATGAAACGGTGTTATTATAAACCTCTCTTATGAGCAAACAAGGAAGCAATATTAGATCCTGATGCAAGTACTCACCAAGTTTTTTGTGACTTTCATGTCGTCCACCGTTTCATAAATGGACATTCCGTTTGCAACACTCTCTGATCGTTTCTGTAATGCAGATTAAATCTGGTTAGCTGCAAAAAGTATATCTCCACTTTAATGTTCATATGCATCTAAAACAGATATGTGTACAAGACGAGCGGTCATTTAAAATCATCTTGCACACCCACAGGAGGATCTCTGATCTTCAGAAGTGAGCTGCTCACCTTTGCGACGGCATCCGGGTTCACGTCTTCATAGACTGTGATGCCATCTTCACTCTCTCCCCCTGCTAGTGTGTGAAAACAGCCGTGAGATCAGGAATAAAAGCGCCATCGATAAAAAAAATAAATAGCTGCGGTTATTGATTCTAAAAGATTGAGCCAAGTTCAAAGATATTGAAAATGACACACACACACACACACACACGCACACACACACACACACACACACACACACACACACACGCACACACACACACACACACACACACACACACACACACACACACACACACACACACCCACACACACACACACACACACACACACACACACACACACACACACACGTTGGTCTATGTGGTTTACAGGGACTCTCCATAGGCGTAATGGTTTTTATACTGTACAAACCGTATTTTCTATCCCCTTACACTGCCCCTAAACCTACCCATCACAGGAAACATTCTGCATTTTTACTTTCTCAAAAAAACATCATTTAGTATGTTTTCGAGGCCATTTGAATTATGAGGACATTTGACATGTCCTCATAAACCACATTTATAGTGTAATACCAGTGTAATACCCATGTAGTTATACAAATTTGTGTCCTCATAAACCACATAAACAGGCTCACACACACACACACACACACACACACACACACACACACACACGTCGTGTTTCCATGTTTTATGGGGACATTCCATAGGCGTAATGGTTTTTATAAACTGTATATTTGATCCCCCTAAACCTACCCATCACAGGAAACATTCTGCATTTTTACACTCTAAAAAATGCAGGGTTAAAAACAACCCAAGTTGGGTTGAAAATGCACCGACCCAACAATTGAGTTGTTTTAACCCAATGGTTGAGTTGTTTTAACCCAGTGGTTGAGTTGTTCTAACCCAATGGTTGAGTTGTTCTAACCCAGTGGTTGAGTTGTTCTAACCCAATGGTTGAGTTGTTCTAACCCAATGGTTGAGTTGTTTTAACCCAGTGGTTGAGTTGTTCTAACCCAGTGGTTGAGTTGTTCTAACCCAATGGTTGAGTTGTTCTAACCCAGTGGTTGAGTTGTTCTAACCCAGTGGTTGAGTTGTTCTAACCCAATGGTTGAGTTGTTTTAACCCAGTGGTTGAGTTGTTTTAACCCAGTGGTTGAGTTGTTTTAACCCAGTGGTTGAGTTGTTTTAACCCAGTGGTTGGGTTAAATGTTGCTTAAGACAACCCAATTGCTGGGTAAGAACAACTCAACCATTGGGTTAAAACAACCCAATTGTTGGGTCGGTGCATTTTCAACCCAACTTGGGTTGTTTTTAACCCAGCATTTTTTAGAGTGTACATTTTCAAAAAACATCACTTAGTATGATTTATAAGATGTTTTCCTAATGGGGACCAAAAAATGTCCTCACAAGAACGAGGATTTTGGATATTGCCATCTTTGTGGGGACATTTTGTCCCCATAACGTAGGGATTACCAGGACACACACACACACACACACACACACACACACACACACACACACACACACACACACACACACACACACACACACACACACACACAATAATATATTGCATTAATTGTTATACATAAGGAATTACCAATTTTTGTATAATGAACAATAAATATTTTCTATGCTACAGTAATGTGTATTCACGTGAGTTACTTTCATTCAGTCGAGTAATGTATTTGAGCTGCGTTTACAAGGAAAGTTGTGTTGGTATTACTTAAAGGGGTGGCGTCATGCGATTTGTCTTTTTTAACTTTAGTTAGTGTGTAATGTTAGCCTGACCAGCCAGACCCACATCGAGATGTTTGGTCTGGAAACTCACCACTGACAGCTCAATCTGAGGGGCGGATAAACGGTTGTCTTTCAAACTCCCTCTGCACGCGATAGGATAGCGCTACACCAACCAGAGCAACGAAGGTGAAACAGAGCTCGCTGACTGATTAAACATTCGCCGTATCCGGTCGGCTAAACTCTGAACACATCTTCCCTTTTTAAGAATGACTTCAGTGCCGTTCTTTGTTCTTTTCTCAGAGAAAAGCTTAACTCCAAGTCTTCCAGAGTCGCGGTAGAAGCTGATTCGAAAGACCGCCGTTCACCAGTTTCTGTGTTTACTAGAAGCATGCAAACGCAACTCGGCCGTCGTCATTATGGCCCCGCCCACCGACTCTATACACGATGTGATTGGCCTGGCAAGAGTTAGGCGAATTCAGCTCAGAAGGGTATTGAGAGTTCCTAGACGACACTCGGGGGCAGATTAAATTTGCTGCCGCTAGGGTGCGTCTATTTTTCTAGGCTAGTGTAATGTTGCTGCTTGAGCATAAACAGTATCTGCAAAGTTACAGCGCTGAAAGTTCAATGCAAACGGAGATATTGTCTTTTAAAGTTACGGCAGTTTATTGCCTACAAAAATGGCCGGTTTGGACTACAACGAGCTTCTTCCTGGGTTGGTGACATCATAAACCCTCGCTAGTCTCCGCAGATGTGACTTCTGCCCGTAATGGGAAGGGGCGTGGCCTTAACCTGTGCTTGGCACTTCAGCCAATAAAAATACAGGAAACTACATTTGGCCATCTGACCAATCTAAGACCATTTTAGGTCGGTAGTATCTGCGATACATATTTTCCATCAACTGTCAACCTATGATGGAGAAATACTATTAAGTAAATTGGCAATGTGCGGTATCGCACAGACCAAAATAAAAACAGACATTCCCACATGGAACGCACATTTCAAAGTAGAATAACTGGATGTAGCATTGGTTTTCATAAAAACGAGTATGTGAACTTATCATGTTTCCTTAATATCTGCAAACATATTATGGTATGTTTTTGCTTTAGTAGAGTCAAAAACTTACATACAACAGCTTTAAGGGGGACCTATTATGCAAAAACTTGTATATTGTGTTTGAACATAAATGTGTGTCGGCAGTGTGTTAAACAACTACCATGTGTGCTGTGAAGTCATGTTAAGGCCACGCCCATGATTGCTGACAGACTCCACCCTATTCGATAGACCACGCCCACAGTGAGCCGTACACAGTCTGCCATGTTGATCTCCTCGCCAGAGCCTTAACAGCAGCATTCAAGTTAGAAGAGTATTGTTTTTTTAAGTTTTTCTTTTGTTGTTTTATTCATATTAAAGGATTAGTTCACTTTTTAATAAACTTTTGCTGATAATTTCCTCATCCCCATCTTATACAAGATGTCTTTCTTTCTTCACTCGAAAAGAAATGGTTTTAATGAAAACATTCCAGGATTTATATATAATATAATATAATATAATATAATATAATATAATATAATATAATATAATATAATATAATATACATCACTTTTAATAATACAAATCTAATACACACATGCCATTTCTTTACAGTCACTGACATAACCGACTGTGTTTATGTGAACTGTGTGTGTATTTGACCGTTTAAGCGCGATAAGATAAGAACTTAGTTTAATACTCATATGAGGCTCTGTCTGGCATCCAGCTTTCTGTGTGTGTGCTTCAGGTGTGAGCGCTCAGAAAACCATATATCGGAGGTTAAGACTGATATGGTTGTAAAACACATGCAGATAAGAAACTTGCATGAAGATAAAGAACTGTAGTGTCATGTGAACGTGACTGCGATAGAAATGATAATCAAAACCAAGCTCACTTAAAGATACATGCACGCAAAACAGCATGTTTTTCTTTCCGCTCAAAAATGGGCATTTATAACATGCTATCATAAATGATCTGTGGGGTATTTTGAGCTGAAACTCCACAGACACATTATGGGGACACATGGGACTTATAAAAACAAGTGTAATTGGTGAAGCACAAATTAGTTGAATTCAAAATACTTAATATTCTGATGCACATAGTTACCTCAATTATTTTTGAGTTAAACAAAGGCAGTGATTGGTTTAAGTGTCAACTCATTTGTGTTTGAACAATTAGACTTTACATGTTTTCAACAATAAGTAATACCAACACAACTTTCTTTGTAAACGCAGCTCAAATACTTTGTCTAGCAGAATCATAACTCAATTGAGTAAAAGTAACTCACAGTAGTGTAACAGTAAATATTAGGGGTGTAACGATTTGTTTTAACAACGATTCGATTCGACTGAAATAAAACTGTCACACTGATTTAAATTTTTGGCTAAAAAGTTACTGAATCGATTTCAAGTCACTGAATCGTTTCCGATCGCATCGTTCTGAATGAACCGATATCGTCCTTAAATCGTATCGACAATCTCAAATCGTGATACAAATCGAATCGTTGTTAAATGAATCGTTACACTCCTGGTAAATATATTGTCACATTTTTTTCATATATTTAAACTATTTAATACATTGATCATAAATATGTGGAAATATATCTTCCTTCAGTATGGGTAAAAGCCCTTTAGCTTAGTAAAACCACGGTTTCTTTGGGCTTTTTGCTTTAATAACTTTGGTTGTGTGTGTGTGTCTTCATGTTCACACTTGTTCAACACACCTGTACGACTTCTCCGCCAGCAGCAGACAGCAGCGCTTCCACCGATTATGACGACAGCGACGACACTGGCGCCTATTACGATCAGCAAATACTGTGAAAGTCCTGCATCACATGAAACAAATGATTGTTTGTTAAATCAATTCCAACTAAATAAAATATAGGTTATTCCAAAAACGGATGTAATTATTCTTCCAATAATGAGCCCAGGTTTAGAAATAACTGTTACATTGTAATTTTGATAACTGAGCTCATTATTGGAAAGTCTGGGACATTTTACGCTGTGTTTTTTTGACATTTACATAACACCCGTTTTTGTTTTTTTATTAAACGTTACGTTTGTCATTTGCAGATTCCTGCTTCCTCCTTCCCTGAACTTTAACTTTGTTACAGTAAAAAATAGCTTTCAAATACACAGTAAAATCTAACTGTTATATGTACTCAAAACAAATAAGTTCATTGCACTTAAATATTACAGAGAGTTATGTGGACATAATGACTGAAACATAACTCAAACTGAATGAGTTATAGAACATTTCTAGTTTTCAGCATGATAATTGGTTAATAAAAATTGGAAAATTGGTTAATGTATAATTAAATTATTAATTATATGATGTTTGAGTATTATTCATGAACACCTGCTCTTAACAACCGAATCACTAAAGGAAAGCGAAACACAAGAAGTATTCTCAGCTTTAGATGCAATCAACTGAAGATAAAATAAGAAATTAAATCTCTGAAGATCTCCTCTGAGAATTAAACCCCTCCACAAACAGCTTTACCAGCTTCACGCTTTACTGACCAAACGTTTGACTTTATTTCTCTCAGACGGCTACAGAGCTCTTATTGAGAACTAACAGAGGTTTAAATTGTGATATTTTATTAAAAATGTGTGGTCACCATTATGGAGATCAGTATTTCTTTTAGTAGAGCAGTTTGACTTTTTTTATGTGAGTTTGTGGTCTTTTTAACAGTGTTTAACAAAACACTTAATTTGTTGCAAAGAAAACCAGAAACAAAAACGATCAGGTGTTATAGTTTTCAAAATAACGTAGAATAATTCAGTAATATTATCACTGACCAAAAGTGATTCATTGTTATTTAATAGATTATTACTACTCTAAAATTAGCTAAACGTTATAATATTTTTGTTTTGTCTTGTTAGCTGGGTCCTGCAGTTATTTTGCTGTTATTACTATAGATCTTCAAAGTAATCAATATAGAATTTAATATTTTAATAAAAAACTGTACACACTTGTCTCCGCAGGTTTCCCGCTGCACTCTACAGTCTTGACGGTGTGATTGGTGCTGATGGTGTTGTTAACTGTGCAGGTGAGTGTAGCTCTGTCTGATAGATTGACGCTGATACTCAGGTTGGGTCCAGTCGTGACCGAATCACCACTCCAGCTGTAGGAGAGATTCGGATCGCCGGACGCCTGACACCGAAGATGAAACATGCAGACGTTTTTGGACAAAATCCAGTCTGGATGATTGTACTCAATCTGTACATCTCTGATGAGATCTGTAGGAGAAACAAATATGCAAATGTTAAAGGGATAGTTCACCCTATAATGAAATTTCTGCCATTAATTACTCTCCCTCATGTCGTTCCAGACCTGTAAGACTTTCGTTCGTCTTCAGAACACACATATTACACAAGATATTTTTGATGAAATAAGAGAGCTCTCTGACCCCATAGAATGCAATGTAATTACCACTTTCAAAGCCCAGAAAGGTAGTAAAAACAAAGTTAAAATCGTCCATTTTACTCCATTGGTAACAATTTCTTCTTTTTGGTGTCAGTCTCTGATGTTTGCTCAGTTTATTTAAATAAAATGAGTTGAAACAACACAAATCTTTAGTTTTTTACTTAATTGTCATTTTACTCAATTTAATTACGTTCAATGAAGTAAATTTTGTAAAATGTTAAGTTAAACTAAACAATTTGTGTTGGGGCTACATGAATCATTTATATTGAGTTGACTGGGCAGTGTATTTCTAGTTCCCAGCATGCTTTGCATAGGGATGGATCAGGAGAGTAAATGTTGAAATGAAGTGCTGTTTAATGGGTTTTTTAGTAAAGGGAAAGACCTGTTAACGTTTGATGTTATATTTGTGTTATGTTGTGTCGATTTTTGAGGTTACCATTATCTTGAAGTGTAGACCTTGTGGTTAGGCTGTTCTCAAAAAGCTGTGACTGTGCTAATGCCAGTGATGAGAAATGCTTAACTTGATCAATGCTTGCAAGTTACAATTAGAAAGTGATCAAGTATTGTTGACTAATAGTTTTTATAGAAATAAAGAAAATAAATTCACACAGTTTCCACAGACTAAATATGGTCATCAGTTCTACACCTCTTTATCTAGTTGGAATGACATGATTTTTTAGTCGTTTTGACTAAATGAGTTTAAATTCATATGACAAGATTAAAACAAATAATTTCAAACCAATTAGATTTTATTGGAAAAGAATAATTACATTTTGTGGAAAAGTTTTGCTCAATTTAATCATAGATCATAAAGTCTGACCAATCAGATTTTTTTTCAAATTAAAGAGGTTGGTGAGGATAAAGTTCATAAAATTATTAGTTAATTAAATAAATCTAAGGCAAAGGATATATATGGGTTGGACACTGATTTTATTCAAACTTACTGCTCTGCCTTGATTAAACCAATAACCCCTCTTATAAACCTTTCCATCAGAGTAGGTAAATTCCCACAAAGTTGGAAACAAGCCATCATTACACCGATTTTCAAAGCGGGCGTAAGGAATCAAGCAAGCAATTATAGGCCAATCTCAATTCTGCCGGCTTTATCCAAAATTATAGAGAAAATTATAATAGAACAGTTAATAGAACATCTTGAAGGTAATAAACGTATCAATTCTAAGCAGTTTGGGTTTAGAGTAGGGTATTCTACAGAAATGGCTAATTGCTACCTTACCGAGAACATTAAGAGTAAGCTGGACAAGGGTAATGTTGAGGGAGCTGTGTTTATTGACCTAAAAAAGGCCTTTGACACTGTGAATCACAGCATACTGTTGAATAAACTTGCCAGCTTCAACTTATCTGAACATGCTATTGGTTGGTTTGCATCATATGTGGACAATAGGCAGCAACGGGTTAAACTAAACGACGAACTCTCAACATCATTACTATCAAAATGGGTATTCCACAGGGCTCCGTTTTGGGGCCTCTGCTCTTTAGTCTATAAATGATTTACCTACGTGCTGTCGGTCAGCCAACTGTCAAATGTGTGCTGACGATACAGTCATTTATGCATCAGCTAGGACACCGACTAAAGAACCAGAAATTAGACATTAGGAAATGTAGGGTATTTCTCAATGGCTTAAAAACAATCATCTGACGCTTAACGTCAAAAAGACTTCTCAATTAGAGGAAAAGCTAAATGTATTATTAAAATAGATCAAGAAGCCATAGAGGAAGTTGAGGAATTACATTTTTAGGTATTACTTTGGACTCCCTACTCAAATTCATTGCACATATTAATAAACTATGTAAGACTGTCCGGACAAATCTAAACTGTTTTAGAATGATTAGGAAACATTTACCTGTCAAAGCAGCTTTACTGTTTTGATACTCTCTCATTTATCATATGGTGTTACTGTATGGGGCCAAGCTTCCCAGACAAAAGTCAAAACCAGCTGGATCTCACGAAAAATGCGAATAAATAGTACGAGTGTGCATTGTCGTGGAATGTATACGCCAAAACTCATTTTGGCGTGCATATGATACACTGTTTTTTGCGTGCATATGATACGCATGATGATGGCGTATTATACATACGAACTTTTAATTTTTAAATGTATAAATGATCTAGCTCCGACCGTACTCTGTCCTTTTGTGACAAAAATAAACACAAGGAAAGCTGCCACTAGGAGAGTAGTGGGTGGCAAACGCATAGCAGAGGGGCGCAAAACCACGTTTGGCCAGTCAAGTTTCTCAGTGATAGGGACCCTGACGTTTTTGGAATGATTTACCAACAGAAATAAAAACAGAAACGGACCTGAAAACATTTAATAAAAAGGTGAAATTCTGGCTGAAGGAAAATCAAATATGTGGACATTGAGCTATCTTAGTTCTAATGGATTGTCTGTGTTGGATATGAAGTGTTGTCTTGTGTAAAGTGGTTGTGTAAATGAATTGGGTGTATGTTTTTAGAAAGGCCTGACCAGGGACTGGGGTTGCAAATTAGCCTATTGGCTAGAAACCTTTTATGCAACACATCTGCACATTTTTTGTTATGGCTCGTCTATGATAATTATGTATGTTAAAATGTACACTGCATTGTCCCTGACAAATAATAAATAAAAAAATTACGTTTGTTCAACAGTTTATTTTTTTTAGTGCATATGGCGTATTATTCACACAGATCTGCATATGAATCCGCCTCATCCTGCTTTTGTTCTACCCAGCATTACAGTGTCTGAGTGTCTTTTTTTACTCTCAATGTGGTCATAGAGTGCATCACAATTACTCAAGTGTTACTCTGGAGGAACTACTAGTGACCTTATTATTTGAAAGTGGGAAATATGTATTTCACTTTAAAGCGGTAGTTCCATGTTTTTTTTCTAGGCTTGATTGTGTTTATGGGGCGCAGTATAACATGTCTTAATACTTCTAAAAACGGCTCGTTTGCTTCCTGCTTCTCTGAAGCCCATACCCTCTGAAAAAAGCAATGGTCTTAGATTGGTCAGATGGCCAAATGTAGTTTCCTGTATTTTTATTGGCTGAAGTGCCAAGCACAGGTTAAGGCCACGCCCCTTCCCATTACGGGCAGAAGTCACATCTGCGGAGACTATCGAGGGTTTATGATGTCACCAACCCAGGAAGAAGCTCGTTGTAGTCCAAACCGGCCATTTTTGTAGTCAATAAACTGCCGTAACTTTAAAAGACAATATCTCCGTTTGCATTGAACTTTCAGCGCTGTAACTTTGCAGATACTGTTTATGCTCAAGCAGCGACATTACACGCTAACTACAGTTAACAAAGTCAAATCGCATGACACCACCCCTTTAAAATAATTGTCCAGATCACTAGTAGTTCTTGAAGATTGTCTTTCTTTTTACTCTGAATAAAGTCATAAAATGCATCACTAATTAGTATCTACACACCAAGTGTAAAAAGCAACTAAATTCTATTTACACTTACTGAAAATAGTGATATATTATTTTTACACCATGTAAAGGAAGCATGGTGCACCTCAGTATTGTTGTTCATTAACAGGATCCAATAATAATATAGAGTGTAAATTATTATTTAGTGTAAATTATTATTATTATTATTTAATAAAATGATTAAATGGATGTTGCCTTAATGGGACAATAAAAGCCCTCCCTACACGGACCCCTAAACCTACCCAATAAATGATTTTATTATTATTAAATATTTCATTAGGCTCTTTATCTTCACATAAGTGATTTTCTGATGTGATATAAGATGGGACAAGGGAGAAGAGCGAGCTCAACAAAAGGTGGATTCAAAAACCCTTTCCCATAAGCCTTAGACCACGCCACGAAAGATTTTGAAATATGTCTGTCATTTTTTTTATTTTGTGTGGCCCAACCAGACATTGTTTGGCGGTGCTCCATTAAAGGACAACTCCGGTGAGAATTGACCCTAGGGGTAATTAACAGATGGTTAGCGAGTAGATCGTTCTCTGGGATGCTTTTTCTTGAAAATCGAATGTAAAGAGTTTTATCTCTAAACACAGATTAGCGTATAACGCTTGTCTATGGGGCACATGGTAGTGAAATTAAACCGCTAGTTAATACCACTAACAAGGCTCAAAATAGCCTCACGCTAACACGGTAGCACTGTGTTTATAAAGTATCTTCTTATTAAACAGTTTGTACACTTATAAAGTTCTCAATGCTTCGGTTGGCATGTGGAGACCCTGATTATGCGGCCGTGTTAGTGTGAGGCTACATCTCAGACACACAATAATGTTCTTTATACTTTGTCAGTTATTAATAAGGCTACCCTCATTCAGTAATTATTGATTATATAACAAGGGCATCTCCTAAATTTGTTAATGATTAGTTCAGCTTGTTTCTATATTAGTTAATAGTAGTAACTTTGTATTGAGTGTTGATGTAGTATTAGTCCAGCATTACTTCCTAGCCAACTGATTAATGTCAGAACGGTCGGATAATTTTTTTTTTTTTTTATCTGATAAGAAAACATGCACATAAACTACGATGGAAACACATTTATCGCATAAATTCAAAAAAGACTTTTGACTTTGCGATGGGATAGTATAACTGGACTACCCAGTGGGCCGATCTTGTCACACAGCATCTGAAATGCCTGAGCATTGACGTCAAAAGGGGTTCAGTATAATAACCTTCCAGACACACCCTGCTCTCGAGCAGCAGCCTCTGTTTCATCTACCCGTTCTGAGACAAGTATTTTATTATACATAACATTTTTACATACAGTGTCTTCCATTTGTCTTACTGATATTTAGTGCCAGTTTATCAGGAAGTGATGATTTTCTCTTCAGCTCACCGGATGGAAACAGTGCTTTATTTGCAAATGTTTTCTGTGATATTCCAAATTTGCACGGGAGGGAGTTATATTCACAACTTTAAATGGAAACACAGCTATTTTACTCACTCTCATGTTGGTACAAAGTTAATTTATTCAGCTGAAAAACAAAGAAAAGATTTTTGAAGAATGTCAGTAACGAAACAGTTGACGGACCCATTGACTTCCATAGTATTATTTTACTTTCTCCATACTATGGACTAGGTCGGTGGGTCCATTTGGTTAACAACATTAAGCAACATTCTTCAAAATCTCTTCTTTGTGTTCAGCAGGAGAAAGTAACTCATAGGATCTGGAACAACTGGAGGATGTGGTTTTTGGGTGAAATATATCCCTTTAACCTTTAAGTTCTTGTGTGTATGTGTGTTTTAGAATTTGCCAGTTACATAAAAGCAGACACAGGATAAATATGAAGACATTAAACTCACCATGAACATGCAGCACAATAGTTTGGGTTGGAAGTTGATCAGGTTTTCTTTCCGTAACAATAGTGAAGGATCCAGAATCCTGGAGTGTCAGGTCTTCAATTGTTATACTAATATTGTCCTTATTCATCTTTAACCTTCCTTGAAATAATCGAGGATCCACCCGTTTGATCTGACCTTTGTTATACTCAGCCAATTCCTTCCCATTATATGTCCACATTACTTCAAGACCTTCTTTTGGATGATCAGCCTTTAAATCCAGCGAGTCTCCGACAGCTTTGTGCACATGAACATCTGGAACATAAGCACGTGACCCTACAATACACAACAATTACAAATTATTACAAAATCATGTCATGCTTTCAAATTCACATTAAATACCAGTTTAACAATACCAACAGAACCATTGAGAGAAGGAACAGAGACAGATGACAAATATTAAATGCACCATCAAAAGCCTCTTGAGTTTCCATCATATCAGACCATCTCACACTTCTCCCTAAATATGTTTTATTAACGTAGTTCTAGAGGAACTTTGGACCCAAAACGCTGCCGACGTGAGCCAACGTGAGCCGACTCAGCAGTCTGCTTTCATCGCCACTAGTTGGTCGGCGTCGGCTTGGTGTGTTCCTAGCTTAAGGATCCTCTACAGTCTTCAAAATCCATCCACCCCGTCTCCTTTCTCTCACCAGGTTACTATACCTAAACGGAGGGGGATACTCTGCATTCGGGCCAGATGACCAAGCTTAGAGCCCTCTTAGCACGCCAAATACGTTTACCAACTTAATCTATCCGACTCATTTGTAAGTTTGAACTTGTGAATTCATATTTATTGTCTTGAGAACAGTTTGACAAAACCATCAGAACCACAATGAGAAAAGGGAACAGAGACGGATGACAAATATTAAATGCACCATCAAAAGCCTCTTGAGCGGAGGTTTCCATCACCACAGACCATCTCACACTTCACTCTTACCATCTTGAGAACACTTCATCTTGAGCACAGTCAGACTGAAGAATAACTTTATTCACAGTCAGACTGAAGAATAACTTTATTCACAGTCAGACTGAAGAATAACTTTATTCATAGTCAGTCTGAAGAATAACTTTATTCCCTCCAGATATCTGAATGTTATGGCCTGTATGGTTTGTAAAGTATATTTGCACATTCGTTCCGGATCTGTGTCTGTAGTTTTCACCCCGTGACCATTCTCGATCAACAAAGGAAGTTTCACACCTCTTCCTCCACCCTCTCTGCACTCTTACTCTATTTCCATTGCATTCATTTACTTTCCACCACATTACCTCAACAGCCGCCTATTGTTTTATAAATGTTGCATGCTTGAAAATAACACATTGTTCCAATAGCACTGAATCACAAGTGAACTAAAAACCTGCGATAACATTAATGCTGGTTGCAACAGAATAACTGTCAGAGTATTCTCTAAAGATAAGGCTTGAGGTTTCCTGTGCTGAACTTTCCTCTTTTGACACTGATGAAACACGCATAAGACTAAAACACAACATGTATGATCATTTGCCTCAAAAATAAAACTAAAAAGCGTGAACTTAAATTATAATTATTTTTAAATATGCATTGCATAAATAAACATTTAATGGCTTTTATTTCATGTTGCTATGCCATACGGATTTACACACTTATAAACAAACACATATATAAATTTACATTTAAATACAGTATATTAATACAGAACCAAACGCAGTTTTTCCGATGCGTGTTAATTCCATTAAACATCAAATACAAATCAAGAAGTGTTAACTACCTGTTGAGACTTTAACTAATGTTTCTACTCACCCTGGAGAAGGAAAAGCAGGAGAACTGCTAAAATGGAGCAGCAGGACTCTTGAAAGACGTTCATCTCCAGACGTTTAGGCGACAGACTGAGGCATCTGAGGCTGAAGAGAGAAAACACTTCCTCACAGCGACCACTTCGAGTCACAGTTTGAGCACATTTGCCCACTGTCCTGTGGCTGATCTGACACACACACACACACAGCACAACAACAACACCACACAAGACCTCTAAGACGAGACACGTCCTGAAATAAGCGCTTGAGGTTTAGGGGCTTTCTGCTCTAATTCTCGTTGCAACTCCCACTAGGTATTCATAAACCAGCACTACAGGATATGGAGGTGAAGCATTCAGATGAGTGTTACTGCAAGTGAGCAAAACTACTGGCACATCATCAGGGAATGAAAGCGAAGTGAAATTACAGTCGAAATAAGGAAGTCAACTTAACAAACTCTCTATGTCAGAGGTGCTTATCGCCCCTATGTCTGTTGGTGTAAACAGAACTCGATTTCCTTGTGTCAGTGAAAGAATATTAGTTTGCATATGCCACATTAAGTTGGTGAACTACAACCTTAACCACACTTACATTGCTGACTCATATGCCAGAATAAAGCGATCTTATGCTCTTTTCTCACGTCTTTTGTAAATTAGAAGGTATACAAATAGTATTTGTACAAAGACATTTGTTGATTACACCCATAGCATCAGTTATTTCAGGCTGGGATGAGCATCGCAGTGCAGCTGAACAAAGGAACTGAAACTCACGTCAACATAGGTTTTAGTTCTAACGGAAAAGCATTACTCAGACGGTCAGCAGAAGAGCTGGGGTTTGCCAGGAAAAACGTGCTTACTGGAAACAGGTGTCAGCACAAACTCTGAAAAAATATTGCAACACAATGAGCAGTTAATTCTGATAAGTGTCCTCCCAGGCATATTCGTACATACAAAGGAATTATACTCAGAGAAAATGGCCACTGCGCCATCTTGTGATTTGATTATGTGCAACAACAACAACCACTGGTGGTCGGTGGGATACTAGTACACAAAAGGCACAGTAGCATATGTAAGATGTTTGTGATGAAATATCCACAGTGAGATATATTTAATGTCATTTTGTACTTATCGTATCACAAAAGTTCCCATGCATCCAGAGAAATTTTCATTTTAAATAATGGCTCGTCCCTTGTCATTGTCACCTTTCAAAGTAATATCCACACTATCCTTGGGGACCATTGCAACACACAACTGAGGAAGTGGTGGTTACAACACTTAAGATTTTTGTGCACACAGGCTTAAAAAGTACTGCTGTATCGTTAATGCTGTGGGCAACATTTTCTGCCAGAGAGGTCCTGAACATCTTGTTCAGATACACGGCATCATGGATTCGAGCAAATACCAACAGATAAAAAAAATCAAAACCTGACAGCCTGTGCTATAAATCTTACAATGGGCCATGTTTGGATCTTTCAACAGGACAGTGATCCAAAATAAACATCAATACAAAAATGTGTCACTGGGCATATATAATCGAAAGGATTACCAATGAATTTAAAATTTTACAACCATATTTGTTCATATTTAACAAGGGGGCAAACACTTTTTCACACCACCGTATAGAATGCTGCATTAAATATTTTGTAAAGGAAAAAAAATAACAATAATACACCAACTCCATAGGGAGCTCCAAGTGATCAAGGGCTTAGGCTGTTTCCAATTTCCAGTGGTGGGCACTCGGCAATGACACACAGGGTCTTTCCATATAAACTTTCCTCAATCATTTCTAATTATTAACCTTAGTATCCCCCTCAATGTCTAGGGTGGTTACAGAAGGCTCGGCTAACATTGTTTCCCTCTAATGTAAACCAAGAACCCTTTGACAGATATAGCATATACCAGACATACCAACAGCGATTTGGAAATGATTTTAACACTAATTTCATTACCCAGGCAACAATGGTATGTGTTGATAAACTTTAAGACTTACAGTGATAAAAATAGGTGACTTCCCCTTTTTCTTTTTCTGTTCTGCGCCAACTCAGTAAAAGAAACCAAAGAAGATTTGGCCAAGTGTAGACTCATCTGTGTACAGTGGTGTCATCAGGCAATTCTGAGATTTACAGGGAACTTGCATGATAACCCGATATAAAACACTCCTCTTCTATTGTGGAGCTCGTCAGGCCCATATGGGAAAGAAAAGAAATAAAGAAAAAGCTCAAATGAAAGTAACCGACATGGTCGAAAGAGGAAAGCAAAGATAGTGACAAAGTTTCTATGGACTCAGAAGTGCTGCTTGCTACACTGCTTCCGTGAATTGAATTGAGAAATCAACTTTCCCTTGAGCTTTTGATATATAAAAGATATATAAGAATATGTTGTAAGTTTCGGAGCTGAAAACTTCATCGATCATCAAAGAAAAGCTTTTATTGACACCAGGCCCAGAAAACGATAGATCTCAGAATATGCCTCACATTGACGTTATCGTGTGCTGAAACACTAGCCTGACAAGCTAGACCCACATCAAGATGTTTGGTCTGGAAACTCACCATTGACAGCTCAATCTGAGGGGCGGATAAACGGTTGTCTTTCAAACTCCCTCTGCACGCGATAGGATAGCGCTACAACCAACCAGAGCAACGAAGGTGAAGCAGAGCTCTTTGATAGATTAAACATTCACCGTATCCGGTCGGCTAAACTCCGAACACATCTTCGCTTTTTAAGAATGACTTCAGTGCCGTTCTTTGTTCTTTTCTCAGAGTAATGCTTAACTCCAAGTCTTCCAGAGTCAAAGCTGATTCGAAAGACCGGCGTTCGCCAGTTTCTGTGTTTACTAGAAGCATGAAAACGCAACTCGGCAGTCGTCATTATGGCCCCGCCCACCGACTCTATACACGATGTTATTGGCCTGGCAAGAGTCTGGGGAATACAGCTCAGAAGGGTATTGAGATTTGCTAGACGACACTTGCGGGCAAATTAAATTTGCTGCCGCTAGGGTGCGTCTAGATTTGACTCTAGGGTGCCTCTACAGAAGAACAGCAATGCCTGATTCTGTAGCCCTGCCCATTGGCTCGTGCCTGACATATGGGGCCTGTTGCACAAAGCTGGATTCAGTTGCTACCCAGGTAATTTTAAACCGTTGAACTTGATCTATACCAGGTTGGATTTATCTGGATTTGTTAACTTTAAACCTACTCTAAACCTCAAAGTTTGTTCAGCTAGCTTCATGCAAGAGGCAACTGTTGAGGGTATATTTTGGGGAACAAATGTCAACGGGAGTTTCTGATCTGTGCAACTGTATCAATTTGAACCAGAGTAGGACCCGGAACAAGATGACAGCTCCAACAAAGTTTGACAATTAAGGCTCAGAAAGGACGTTTCTGAATGGTTGGTTAACGTAAACTCACTTTGATCTATCTTTGTATGTTAGCGTGGTGAGATACGAATGCTATTTGTTTACTGATGTATACGTTAGTTCATTGACAGATTGATGTTACAGCTAATGCCAATAAAAACGTTTTATCGATAAATGTAGGTTTTTCCGTGATATGTAAAGTTATCTAGGCAGTGTAATAACTGTTACAACACAATTTTTTTTGACAGTAACAGACAAAAAAGTAAGCTTAGTATAGTTTTACCACGTTAACTTTATCCCCAGCGTACACAGTTTGTAATAACACAATAAACATAATGTGTTGTTCATTATAAACGTCGGATTATGAATTATATTGAGAACGTCATGAAACCATGCCGTAATGTAAGTTAAAGGAGTACTTCAGTGCTGGGAAGATGAATCTGTATTTAAATAGGGTCATTAATGTAGTAGAAATGTGAAATTATTTTTAAATTCTGTGCTTTCTAGACTGAGAAAAGACAGAAAATGTATTTTTGTCTCATGGGGATGAAAGACAACAATTCCCAGAATGCTTCGCTGCCCTACGAGGCCACTCCCACAGCCACCGCTACTAGATTACTGAATCACTGATCACTTTCCCACCGCGACCGCGATCATCTTCATAAAATCAGTTCAGTTAGAGAACAGACACTATAATTAAAAACTGAACGTGTGTGTTCAATATGGGATTTAGCCACTGAGGGAGTGTCAGTCACAGCCTAAAACGCTGCAGGAGTCACATTGACAGTCATGGATGAGCTTGTGATGAGAGCTGAGGTAAACGCAACGGCACTCGCGGCATAGATTCACAGCGCATGTTCAGTCCATGACGCATATATCGTCAATTTACGCCATCGGAGGAATTGTTGGCCAGAGGCTAAGATTCTTAGCAAAACCTACTTTATACTGACACTCAGTTATAAAGCAGTCTGGTGAGATATGATTCACGCAAACATAAAAGCATTGACCTTGATAGGGGTAATATTTCCTTCGAAAACAAAACTCAGCCACTGTTCAGATTTAGGAATATCAAAATGACTGATGTGTTCATTATTACACCCAAGAACAGAACACCACAATCGCTTAGACTCCATTCTGCTCCAGTGTATCAACAATGGCGGACTATAATGAGCTCACCTAGGGCGGGTTTGAGTTGAAACTGCTGTCAATTAATAGTCGTGGGAGGGGTGTGTGACATCACACAGTCGAAAGGCTTGATTGGAGACAGGAGAAAACATATAAGGAGATTAAAAAACAAAACTAAAAACACTGGATGGATTTTTATCATTATAGGATGGTTGTGTACAGGCACTGCCAACACACCTTATACAGTCAACTTGTAAAAGTGCATGTACCATTATATGACCTCTTTAACACAAGTAACTTCTACCAATAAGGCTGATTGTTATACGCTTACCTGTAATGTCAGAGAGCAGTGAAACCACCGCCCGATTTCTGTAGCTCTGTCCACCAACTCACAGCTGACATGCTGACGATAAATAACACAGGCCTATATGGAACTAAACCGAATCGATCTTTGAAGGCAACAGGTTAAAACATTTAAAATACCAGTTCATGACCTCTTTAAAATATTACAATGATTTGTGGCACAATGGCGCCCCCTCTCACGTGGCAAAAAAGAGGGGGTATGTCACAGGACAGTGTGCAAATCTGCACAAACTGACGCCCATTTCACACACACACTCCGTTTGCAGTGCGTATGATTACGATCAGTAAGTGCACGCAGATGCTGTCCGGCGATCTATTCCAGGAGCGTTGCGTCTGCAGCAGTACGCCGATCGTTTCCGTACCGATACTATTTTTTGCTGTGCTGCATTAAAGTGACAGAACATTGTTTGCATTAAAATAAACGTCCTGACGTGAATATCTAGTAATTTCACCACAGATGCATATCATTTAAAATATACTCTTGTTTCAAAGTCAACATATGGCTTTTTTCTCTGGTAAAGCAAGAAAACGACACCTTACCTGCCATTAAAGGTGGGGTAAGTGATATCTGGTAACAGTTGTTGATATTTCAAATCACCAAAACAAACACGCCCCTACCCCCAAAAGGGTCTCGCCACTATATTGATAGCTCCGCCTACACTTAGATTCTTCGGAATGAAAAGTGCATTATAAATAAAATCTATTATTATTATTATTATTATTATTATTATTATTATTATTATTATTATTATTATTATTATTATTACATACGTAACCCAGACAACGACTGTGGCAGAATCTGTGTAACTAATCCAGGTCGAATATTCAATGAAAATGTCCCCCCTTCATCACAAAAACACAAACAGTTCTCATGAACAACTCGATAGTACACAAGCACGACAGTCTAGCTAACAGAACATATTACAATTATGACAAGATTAGAGTTACAGCAATCACAAAAACACACACAAACCGTTCTCATGAACAACTTGATAACGTTAGCTCGATAGTCCAGCTGAGGACACATTACAATTATGACCAGATAAGGGTTATATAGATCATGAAAAGAGGAAACAAACATATATTAGGAGTATAGTATCTTACTTGTCGGAGACATTGTGTGAGCTGATGCTTGAAGCACACAGTGAGGAGATTTAGATGATCCATACGGTGTGGACATGAACGGGTCTTTATCATCGCTGAAGTGAGACACAATACGATCGCAAATGGACTAACAAGCGAACATGACACAAGCAATAGTAGACACGCCCCTTACCTGCTGATTGGCTAGAAATTTGTTATTCCACTCCGTCGGAATGATTGTCTTATTACCTGAGTGGCATTAATATCTCTGAGCAAACGCGCTCTTGAGGGGATTTTAAATGCAAGCTTTGGCACTGAAACACATTCATATTCTGATGTGTTATTATGGAAATATAATCCCCAGAACATCACCACCCTCAGAATGTGCTGTAATTCATTATTTCCTTAGAGAACGAGTGTGTTGACACGTCCAGTTGGGCCTATGACATATGTCGCTATACATACAGTCACCTGAGCGTGGCGCTGCTGGCATCATATTTCATAAATAACGAATCATTAATAACATATTTCATTAATAACGCATCAGAATATGCTGTAAGGCAGGATTTCGTTTGAGAAAGAATTGTATTGACCTACATATGCTCGGTTTTGATCATATTTGAAATAATAAATGAATCGATCTTTGGCTAATCTGTTACAAATTCTAATTAAGGAATATAATCCATATCACTAAATCTCAGCTGCAAACATTATATAATGTCATATTTCTATGTGCTTTAAATATGTAAGACGTTAAATGCCTCAAATGATAAATATGTACACTGGCACTTATAGCTTACAATATTTATTTGACAAGAACCTCTTACTCCATTCCCTGACTGTTAATTCTATATTATAGCCTATTCTGTTCCAAAGCCCATATGTACATACAAATTTGTCTATTTGTGTGTATTATGCATATGTGTATCTCACTCATTCATTTATTTTTATTCTCTATTGTATCTGGGGTATACTGGAAACTTCTGTCACTAAGACAGATTTCTTGTGTGTGCAAAAATGGCAATACTGATTATTTCTGAATCTGGTGTCACATGCGCCATTTATTGAAACAGTATCATTTTATCTTTTTAACGTTTAATGAAAACTGCTGCCCGATCACAACACGTCAGTACTCTGTCGGTAGGCTACATACAGTCACCTGAGGGTGGCGCTATTCTGGGATCATATTTCATTAATAACGCATCATCATATGCTGTAATGCAGGATTTTGAGAATAGAAAATAAATGCAAAGGGGTACTCTGGTTGAATTTGTCACGTGGGCCTTTTATTAAAACATATAAGATTATTATTTACAGGTAGGCTTTTAATGAAAACTGCTCCATCTCAACCTCATATTTCTGTTGCAACTGTTCGGCGGCAGAACTCACTGTTTCTCTGTCAGGTTCAACACCATTCAACCGCACGTGTGTGTGTGTGTGTGTGTGTGTGTGTGTGCGTGCGCGCACATGCACCAATAACCTTGACATTGAGGTTTGAACTGAAGTGGTAACAGAGCCTTTTACAATTAATTTATTATTTCAAATATGATCAAAACCGAGCACATATGGAGGTCAATAAAATTCTTTCTCAAACAAAATCCTGCCTTACAGCATATTCTGATGCGTTATTAATGAAATATGTTATTAATGATTCGTTATTTATGAAATATGATCCCAGCAGCGCCACGCTCAGGTGACTGTATGTATAGCGACATATGTCATATGCCGAACTGGACGTGTCAACACACTCGTTCTCTAAGGAAATCGTGAATTACAGCACATTCTGAGGGTGGTGATGTTCTGGGGATTATATTTCCATAATAACACATCAGAATATGAATGTTTCAGTGCCAAAGCTTGCATTTAAAATCCCCTCAAGAGCGCGTTTGCTCAGAGATATTAATGCCACTCAGGTAATAAGACAATCATTCATCATTATCAGCTAAAACTACAGTTAAAATACTTATTATAGCCTAATGTGTTCACGACACAACTCGTGTCGGGACGCTGCAGATCAATGACTTTATAACTCGCAATTGCGACTTTATATCTCACAATTCTGACTTTATAACTCGCAATTGTGAGAAAAAAAGTCAGAATTGTGAGTTAAAAAGTCGCAATTATTATTATTTTTTTATTATTTAGTGGCGGAAACGGGCTTCCATACGACAGGGCTCCTGCACCGCATACATGCATTAGACTCAAAACTGTGACTCGAAGTGGTCGCTGTGAGGAAGTGTTTTCTCTCTTCAGCCTCAGATGCCTCAGTCTGTCGCCTAAACGTCTGGAGATGAACGTCTTTCAAGAGTCCTGCTGCTCCATTTTAGCAGTTCTCCTGCTTTTCCTTCTCCAGGGTGAGTAGAAACATTAGTTAAAGTCTCAACAGGTAGTTAACACTTCCTGATTTGTATTTGGTCTTTATGAGAATTATGCATTGGAAAAACTGCTTTTGTTTCTTTTTCATAAATACTAGGGCTACTACTACTACTACTACTACTAGATTTTATTTATAACACACTTTTCATTCCGAAGAATCTCAAGTCTTGGTTTATGCATACATAGGTCTATATATCTTGTATGCATCATGTAAACATATGTTTAGCGCAATGCATTTTTAAAAAAATATATTTTTAACTTTATTTTTGATCTAAATGATCATGCACACTCAGAAAAAAAGGTACAGTGCTCTCACTGGGGTGGTACCCTAATGTACAAAAGTGAAAAGGTCCATCTTTGTACCTTACTCACCCCTAAATGGTACATATCAGTACTTTATTAACTTATTTAATTTAATTAATCATTTAATTAATCAGTACTTAAAGAAGCACATACTTGATAACCAGTTGTGTCAGCATCAGCACATTTAAATTTTATAGGTGTAAAATGTTTTTGACTATGTAGTATATATTTTAGCTTGTGATGGTTTTTTGATTAGTGTTTTCCTAATATTGTATGTATTTGTTAGTGCTACTGAAATTCATTGTAATGTAATGTTTTAATATTGTGTGAACCTGCCCAGGGACTGCAGATGGAAACTAGCATTAGCTAATTCTGGTACAAAACATATTCTCGTAAGATTAATGTATTTTGTACATCGTCCCTGATAAATAAACGAATTAAATAAATAAATAAATTTAAGAGTGTGTATTAGTACCTTTAAGATACCTTTTCAGTTTTGTACCTTAGGGTGCTGCCCCAGTGACAGCAATGTACCTTTTTTTCTGACAGTGCATGTTGTGTTTAAGTCTTATGCGTGTTTCATCTGTGAGAAAAGTTAAGCTCAGGAAACCTCAAGCCTTATCTTTAGAAAATGTGGCCTGTTGTAACAGACCGTTATTCTGTTGCAACACTTTTTTTTAGTTCACTTGTGATTCAGTGCTATTGGAACAATGTGTTATTTTCAAGCATGCAACATTTATAAAACAATAGGCGGCTGTTGAGGTAATGTGGTGGAGAGAGTGGGGCCCGCCGAGCGCTGATGACGGGGCGTGTGAAATACTGAGACAGGGTAGGCTATGTGCAGGAATCCTGAAGATAATTTCAATACCTTTTTAATACTTTTTTAAGACCTTCTCAAAATATTTTAAGACCTCATCGCATTTTAAGTTCTAATCAGCAAAAAACCTTTAACTTAATACACAGTTGTAGAAGAATACAGAATGTTTCGTAGGCCAATTTTGTATCGTTTATATTGGATATCTGTTTTGCGACGAATGGAGGGCGACACATCACAATTCTGTGCATTTCGCAAAATACGTGACGTCACCCGTAGATGGCGCGCACCAGGGATGGAAATTAAAGGTGTCTTAGGCCCTGTCCACACGAACACGGCTATTTTCAAAACCGCAGCTTTTTCTACGTGGTTTGGCTGTTCGTCCACACGCAAACGCTGTAACCGGTTACTCAAACCGGACTTTTTTGAAAACTCCGGCCAGGGTGAAGATTTTTAGAAACTCCGGTTACAGCGTTGTCGTGTAGATGGTGAAACCGGAGATTTCGTTTTTTTAAATTGAAGTGCGCGCCGTTCTCTCCTTTGTTTGACGTCAGATTTTCCACATCTCCTTTTGATTTACGTGAGTCGATTCTATGCGGTGGACTCCACTAACAGCGCTTATCACATGTATATCCTACAGATGTTCAGTTATTTCATTGTATTGCAGAACAAAGGTGCCAGAATGCAATTAATGCAAAATAGTAAAGCGAGTGTGTGAAGCTATACAGTCCACTTCGGCCCTGCACCTGTACAGTTACCTGTCACTGAGTCCAAAGTAAAGGAACTTGTAGAAGGGTTTCACTGAGCCCATGGCATCCCTCAGTCAGTGCAATGTGCATCGGTGCAGTGGGACCCATGTGGAAATCAGGCAGCCAATTATAGCGTAGTTTTGCGTTCTCATGTGGACAGATTTTTTTTTAAAACCGTGCTTGTGTGGACGCGATTGTTTTTTAAAACGGAGGAGGAAAATAGGGCTGCACGATAAATCGCATTTTACATGAAAACATGCTTATCGCGATTTGGCTTATCGTGATTAGCAAAGGCTGCGATGATCTTTTATGGGGGGGGGGTTTCAGTGTAGGACGGCTCTGTGATCAGTAGTAAATGCTGTTCCATCTAAAAGCACTGCAAGTTTGAGTTGCTTATAACATGCATTTGAAAAAGCAACAAGCGTTTTAATATGTTTATTCAGCTCACCGATAGTATGATGTTCTTTTTTTTTTTTTTTCATAGCTATAGCGATTTCCGTGAATGACCTGAGCTATCGTACTTCTGCGGGATATACTTGGAGTTCCCTGCGCGAGAGCGCCCTCTGGCTTGCGGAGCAGTGTTTACTACTGATCACAGCTGTGCTGTCCTGAGAAGCTGCGCATGCAATTATCGCAGCCTCTGCCAAATCGCGTGCGATTTTATTGCAATTTATCGTGCAGCCCTAGAGGAAAAACTCCGGTAATAAAAATACACGTGTACGTGTGGACTAGGCCTTAGAATTAAAAATTGAATTAACCTTGCCATAGTGAAATAATCAGAGTTCAGTACATGGACATCACATACTGTGAGTCTCAAACACCATTGCCTCCTCCTTCTTATGTAAATCTCGTGAATCCAAAACACCACGGAAAAATAAGTGCTTCTCAACATAAACCCAACAGTGACGCAAGCATTGGGGATCATTAATATGCACGCCCCTAACATTTGCATCTGTCCAAACATGTGCATTGTCAGGTGGAAATGACGGAGCGAATCATCAAAACAAGCTGCTCACATGGACACACTTCATGTTCAGGCTGGGCAGGAGACTTTTCTACCCTTCCCACAGATAAAAAATGTCAACAGTCATGGTTGATGCTTATAATCCGATACCACAACAATTTAATTCAAGATCGTTCGTGCTTAGGCTACGTTAAAATTGTTTCTGACCGAATATTTTACTGTTCCAGTCTTTTTTTATGGATGGTAAAATGTTGCATACAGGACAATTGAGCTGCTCTGTGTCCACGCCCATGAGCTTCGTCATAAAGGCAGTTACATACGGTCCTGTCAGACAAACTGTCACACACTTGTGTTCTTCTGATTAATATTTCCTAATTTAGTAATAGTCCTATTATTCTGAAGTGGAACTGAACATTGGTCTGTGCTTTAGCCTGCTCTTCGTTGTCCAGTGCAGCCTCACCACACAGATTTTTCTCCGCACAATTAAATAAAACAGGCCGGGTGATTTAATATTTCTTATATCGGATACACATTTTTTTCTGTGAAACCCATTAAGTTGCACAGAAGAAAGCCCGAGGACCTGCCCGAGTTTAAGAAGCGGTAGCCTACTACTGCTATAAGACTATTATTTTGATGAACAGACCTGGGCTGAATCTGAAATATTTTTTAATTTTATATTAAAAGTTATATTATATTTACTTTTATATACATATATTTTTTTTATATCCGAAAATATAAATGAATTTTTACAGTCTATGTGTTTTACCCTGTGACTACCATGATCTTACATTTACATGAAACGGGCCTACAGTTAAACTACAGTCTATAAAACAGCTTTAAAGTCTTGATCCCATGAATTAAAGGTAGGGTAGGTAGAATTTGGTTAAAAAACTTTTTTTCCACATTTGTTTAAACTTTCTTTATATATCAATACATAATTAAAATGTAAGTACTTTGAAAAAGAAAGTATAAAAATTGAGTGTCTGTAGACTAGAGGTTGACCGATAGTGGATTTTACCGATACCGGTAGCTAGGTTGGACCTCGCTATAACCGATTAATTGACCGATAGTTTTAAAAAAGATACTAGATTAAAATATAATAATAATACATAAAATAACCAGTAAAAAACGGTAAAAAAAACAGTGCTGAACTTTATTACAAGAAATAAAAAAAGTACTGAACCATGATTTTTTTTTTAAATTTCATATGTAAATATTAAAATATTAAAATGAGTTGTAATAGAAAAAAAATTCTACAGTAAATAACTAAAACATTAAAATATTACAAATAAATGTTTCTTTAGCTATAACCTAGAAACATGTATGTAAATGTCAGGTAACAGACTGCAAATCCCCTTTGTTAACAATGATGTATTTATTTAGCTAGCTTACATGAACTAAATGCATTATGTAATGTACATTTTACAGCATGTATTAATATTCCAGCAATACAATTCTACCTTAATCATTCATGTTAGTTCATAATGCATAAAAAAGGTTAACAGATAAAACTAACAATGAATAATACTTCTACAACATTTATTAACCTTACTTAATGTTACAAATTGAATATTATTGTATTATATTAAGTGTTATCATTTCATATAAATCCAAACAGTTCGCTTTTTTAGAACACAACAGTTTTCTTATCAAAATAACAACATATGTATTGACGTCTAATGCGTTTATATTTCTGTCGGATGCATGATACAGTTTCTCATATCAAAAAAAGTTTCTCAGTTACATCGTTTTAAATCCTTGAGGTATCCGTTGCTGCTAATATTAGCGTCCTGTCAGGCTCAATGACAAAGTGCATATGCTGTTCTTCCCCTGCTAAAGCATCTAGTCAACAAATTAATTACTTAATAATGATTTGGCAACATGTACTGAAGTGTTCTGTATTCATACCGTTTCTCTGTTGGTGTTTTAAACATGCATCAGATGTGTCAGCGTCTCTGAGCGCAGCCTCACGGTAAACAGTGATAGTTTTTTATTTGGCCTCTAGAGGCCGCTCTCGCGCTATATAATGCCAGCAGACCCTATGACAGCAGCGTTCTCAGCCGCTCCCGCAACGGACCCAAACCGGAAAAACTATTGGTATTGATTTTTTCCGATAGCCGATTGTTCCACCAATCAGCTATCAGTGCCGATTAATCGGCAAATCCGATGAATCGGTTGACCTCAACTGTAGACCTCTCACGACTGTTTTAAAGACAGCTCATTATTTCCATTCACTCCACCTTCTCCCTTCTGGGCTCTTTCCAAAGCCACGCCCACAAAACACATGAACACGCCTCACCAACCAATCAGCTGGAAGACGCTTTATTGACCTGAGAGGAGCATGTAGTGACATAATGTCAGAATCACATGTAATAAAACATCTAACTTTATCAGTATGAATATAAACAAATAAGATGTCTTTTAGTGCTCACTATCAAGCTAGAATACGGGTACTGGTAAAGTTTAAAATATATTTTTGTTTGATTTGGTAACGAGCTAGTTATATTTATAACGCAAAGCTAAAAACGGGTAGCATCATGTTTTTCCAATAACATCAGTTATACTATGATTAATTTCGTGTCAGATTCATAAACAGTGTTGCCACAGTTACTTTGAAAAAGTAATCTGATTACTGCGTTTTTTACTAAGGAAAATGACTAAAATAGTAACTCACAGTGACTTGGATAAGTAACTTTAATCTGATTACTGGTTTGGAAATAATAACGCGTTAGATTACTCGTTACTGGAAAAAAGTAGTCAGATTAGAGTAACGCGTTACTGGCATCACTGTTCATAACATATAATGTGCTTTTCATGTAAGAGTTTCCATGATGAAAGCATTGTTGATTAGCAGCTAAAGCTAACTTAGTTCTAAAAAAAGTTCCTGGATGCGGTATACTAGCTTTCACACATGCATTTTGTTATCTAAAGTTAAATTTTGAGAAATTCAACACAACAGCGATCAACTTGAGCTAAGAATATTGAGTATTTATCATCTCTACTAATGACTAAGTGTATAATATTGTAACTTTATTCTAAGTGATCTTATGTTAGCTATATTAGGCAGCTTCATGTGCTCTTGATACATGCTTCATGAAAACATAAACCAAAAAAATGTATAATCAAAATGAAAGATGACCTGTCCAGCAGAAATACAGCCAGCAATGAGTCGTTTTTCAGGTCCCTCAGTTCTCACCATCGTTGAAAAGCCACGCTGATATTTACTCGCGTTTGATTTCTTTGTTTAGCCAAAGACTTTCTGTGCATTGCCTTTTCTCGTACTGTCTTCCTTTTTTTCATTGTTTGCCTTCGCTGACTGTAAAACCCTGCACTGTGGATTTTGAATGCTCTTTCTCTGCCAGTATTTTGCCGAGGTTTCTTGCCTCTTGAACTGCTCAAATCAAATGAGCGTGCGCATGTGGGCGGATCCTGTAGCGAAAGCGGTGGTCACCATGGTAGCGAGAGAGAGTGACAGTCGCCCAAGCCAATCATTTGTTTCGTCCCGAACGAAAATAATGAGCAGTGTTTATTGCAGATTAAAAAGTCTAGAGTCACTCGATTTTTATACTCTCCTTTTCAGAGTACTTACATTTTAATTATGTATTGACATTTAAAGAAAGTTTAAACAAATTTGGACAAAAGTGTTTTAGATCAGTCCGTCCTACCCTACCTTTAAAGACAAACATTTTTTCCTCTTTAAAAGTTTTAACTTTTTTTAATAGATCAAATGAAATGTAATGAAACTATATTTCAATGATAGCCTCATGAAAGATAGATATCAGTGTCTTACTTAAATTAGGCTATGTGTTAACCCCTTACCTGTCATTTCCCGATTTGGCAAATGGATCATTTAGACATACTCATAGTATAAAGACAGCTGCTCGTACTACAGTACTCTTGAAAAATATGATTGTTTTTAAAGGGGTACTTCAACCCAAAAATGTAATTGTCCAAACAGTTTCTGTTTGGAGATAATTACTCCTCTATGGAGTGAGTCCAGACCGAACCGCCCGACCTAAAAATGTTGTGGGCGGGGCTAAATTCGGCTGGCATCCAGGATTACTGTCATCTGTAAAGAATGAATAAAGTAGACCGTTTATAGTTTATAATTATTTATTTAACTTATGTGGCTAAAAATTACGCAGTATTGTGAGTTTTTTCCGCTGTCTTAAAGGAAGAAATATCGCCGGCACCTTCATCAGCCGTGGGTTAAAGACGCCTAAATATGAAACTAAATAGGCTATGTTTAGGCCTAAATATTAGCCTATAATATTAATAGGCCTATATATTTTTTATTTCATATGTTGATTAGCCTATGAAAGCAGCATGAATAAGATATAAGATTCGCAATATGTCTGAAGACTTGGGGTCACTCATGATTTTGAACACTTCAGCAGCCACTCACGCCCTGACTAACACGGTAGCATAATGAGGATTGTCTGTTGTTTGAATAAAGTTATTCTTCAGTCTGACTGTGAATAAAGTTATTCTTCAGTCTGACTGTGCTGCCGTGCCGTTCTCAAGATGGTAATAGTGAAGTACTCTTAGAATTAAAAGGTTCTATCAGCGCTACGTAGTTGGAAACCCTAAAAGGTTCACCGCCAAAAATGCTTTTCTCACTTAGTATTTTTGTCTTGTTTCTAGTCCAAACATCTAAACATTCTTAAAACAAGAAGTATTTACTAGACAAGCTAAAGTAATTGTCTTATTTTGGGAAAAAATAACTCAAAATTAAGAGATTTTTGCCAAGATTTTATTTTTATAGTGTTCTATATAGACCCCTTTTAAGTGCCAAAAACCGTTCTTTCTTGTCATTATAGAACGCCTTTTAGCATAAAAGGCGCTCGAACCTTTTCTTCTAAGAGTATAGTGAGAAGTGTGAGATGGTCTGTGGTGTTGGAAACTCAAGAGGCTTTTGATGGTGCATTTAATATTTGTCATCTGTCTTTGTTCCCTTCTCTCATTGGTTCTGTTGGTGTTGTTAAACTGGTATTTAATGAATCTCATGTGATTTTGTGTAATTGTTGTGTATTGTAGGGTCACGTGCTTATGATCCAGATGTTCATGTGCACAAAGCTGTCGGAGACTCGCTGGATTTAAAGGCTGATTATCCAAAAGATCTTCAAGTAAGGTGGAACTATAATGGGAAGGAATTGGCTGAGTATGACGAAGGTCAGATCAATCGTCTGGATCCTCGATTATTTCAAGGAAGGTTAAAGATGAATAAGGACAATATTAGTATAACAGTAGAAGACCTGACACTCCAGGATTCTGGATCCTTCACTATTGTTGCGGAAAGAAAATCTTATCAACTTCCAACCAAAACTATTGTGCTGCATGTTCATGGTGAGTTTAATGTCTTCATATTTATTCTGTCAATGTTGTGATGTAAACGGCAAATTCTAAAACACTGGAGTTACTGGAGTTAAATATGTCCAAAGTCATTCACTTTAAGTTAATTAGTTTCTTTATAAAGGAAACGTATTATGGATATTAACTTTTGCATATTTGTCTCCTATAGATCTGATCAGAGATGTACAGATTGAGTACAATGATTCCTGGATGGAGTCAAACAACGTCTGCATGTTTCATCTTCGGTGTCAGGCGTCCGGCGATCCGAATCGCTCCTACAGCTGGAGATTCAGAGATTCGGTCACGACTGGACCCAACCTGAGTATCAGCGTCAATCTAGCAGACAGAGCTACACTCACCTGCACAGTTAACAACACCGTCAGCACCAAACACACCGTCAAGACTGTAGAGTGCAGCGGGAAACCTGCGGAGTTGAGGTTCTGTGTAAAAATACCAAAGGATTAAATTCTAAATATTAAAAATGTTATATTATAAAATAAAGACCATTTAAGGAAAACTCCGGTGAGAAATGAACCCAGAGGTAATTAACAGATGGTTACAGAGTAGATCGTTCTCTGCACTGAAACAATTATTTTAAAAATAAGTAACCTGGTTGCCTCAATTTTGAGTTCATTGAAATTAAAAATTTGAGTTAATACGATGAACATTTTTGAGAATTGATAACCTTTATTAAAATATTATTAAAAGATTTTGTAAGCATATTGGGTAATTGTGTGTTTTATTTGTGAAGACCCAGTGAAACATGCCAAATAGTGCTATTTTAATGATTTATCATATTTTTTATGTGGTTGAAATACAATAATATTTTGAGTTTCTTTTTATCGAACAAATTTCCTTCATTGTATCAACTACATTTTTTAATTTCAATAAACTCAAAATTTTAAGACAGGTTACTTACTTTTTTAAGTTAAACCAACAATATGTTTTTTTTTTTACAGTGTGGGATGCTATGATAAAAATGTCCATGTTATTACATTTCACAAACTTAATTCCTATCGACCAGCTCACTTAGAACAGCGCTCGTGGATCGATTCATCGAGACTGTTTTCCAAGATGGTGCCTGTCCGTGAATGCGTAATGTACTGTCTTTATAAAGTATCTTCTTATTAAACTGTTTGTACTCTTACAACGTTCTCAATGCTTCGGTTTGCATATAGGGACCCTCATTATGCTACCGTGTTTTTGGCTATTTTGAGCCTTGTTAGTGGTGTTAACTAGCGATTTAATTTCACTACCCTGTGCCCCATAGACTAGCTAATCAGTTTTTAGTGATAAAACTCTTTACATTCGATTTTCATGAAAACGCATCCCAGAGAACGATCTACTCGCTAACCATCTGTTAATTACCCCTAGGGTCATTTCTCACCGGAGTTGTCCTTTAAGAAACAGGCCACCCATTTTTGAGACCATTTGAATGGTTATATTTGAATGTGAATTGTTTATATTGCCCTAAATGATCTAGTTCTTGTCATGATTAAAATATTTTTAGAATCAGTATAAATAACTTGGGCACAATTAAAACCTGGACATACTCAACCCTCAACATTTTTTGAAACAATATTTGAGAACCCCATGGGCATCGCTGTTCCGAGCTTGAGACGGACTTGATAATAGCGTGTAATTTTCTCACTCAAACCACTGACACCTGCTGCTTCTGCTTTTAGAGGGAAAGGCTGCCCATAACTGCTTGTCTGTGATCGTAATAATAGCGTATTATCACCGAAAAGGAGATAGCAAAAGATCCAGTGTGTATATTTGCACTCGTCAAATGATTACATTTCTAACGTGTTTTCGCCTCGGTGAGTAATGTAGCCAATCACAGACATGTTTGTAGATTACTACAACGCAGTTGGCCAATCACAGGTGTTGGACTTGGAATCCATAAACATACATTTGCATAAAGCATGCATATTTCTCCACACCCATGTTGATTAGAGTATTAAAAACTTAAAACATTAATTTAAGGTACATTTAGAACGGATAAAAAATGTGCGATTAAATTGTGATTAATCACGAGTTAACTCATGACAATATGTGATTAATCGTGATTAAATATTTTAATCGATTGACAGCCCTACATTATACATACACTTATAATTAAGACCAAAGCATTCACAGCTGTATTTATCAATGTCTTAATGCTTATTAATGCCTTATAAATGATGAATAAACTATTTACTAATGCTTAACGATATACCGTGAGTTATTATAAAGTGTCAGAACTCAATGTTCTTAGCTTGTGAAAATTGATGACCTCAAAATGAATGAGAATGACCACAGGATAAAAAAACACATCAGGAGGAGGGACGATAAGTGCAACTTTCAGAGAGATGAGATAAAGGAATCAATATTTTGTACATAAATGTGTTGTATAGCAGCCATTAATGGGGTCAAGCCCATTTTAAGGGTTACATTAATTCAAAAGGTGGATACAAATACTTTTTTAAGTTTTGAGTCTATAGAGTTATGGAAATTTGAATGCATGCCTTAACATCAATTGTCAGTAACGAATGAATTAAGTAAAGCTTCAAAGTAAATTAAGTTTGCACATTGTGTTATGTTATGGCCTTCACTTTACTCTGACATTCAGAACAAACATGGTATTAATAATATAGTTCATATGGTTTCTTTTATGATAATTTTTTTTTGGTTGCACTACTAATACAAGTAAGTTTGCAAGATTTGTAAAACAATGAGGCGCTTAAATTAGGATTAGTGTTCATAAAACAATTGTACTTGCAAGCTTATAGTTTGTAGTATGTCAGTTGAATGACATTCACAATAAAGTGTTGGCAGATATTGATGGTCTACTAATACTCTGACTGCTATAGCTTAAATGTGAAGTTATGGTTAGTTTTGCAGAGTGAGCAGACGTGTAAAGACCATTTATTTGGATCTTGTATTATTGTCAAGCAAAGACGTTTCTTATAGTCTTTACAGTATGGATTCAATCATTTTGGTCAAAACAAAAGAGATAATCTTTTACAGTTTTTACCCTCTGGTATTCCATCTCCATATAGCAATAATGTGTGTGATTGTCATGTCTTGCTGTGTTGCTGTTATTATGTTATGTTGTGTTGTATGGATAATCTAAAAGAAGATGCAAGGCACAACCATTTCCATTGGTGTGTGCACATTATGTCCTTTTCCTCTTCTTTCCGCGCTGGCTGCGGTGCCACGGCACAGAACGTCTAAAGGACGAGAAAATACTTAATATTACAGCAGATCAATTAAAAGAAAAACTCTTGGTTTTAATTTACTGAAAATGTGTGTCTGCAAACTTCACTTCATGAAGAGTAACTATACACTTTAGACAACTCTGGGTTAAAAACCACCCAAGTTTTGTTGAAAATGAAAAACCCCAACATTTGGGTTGTTTTAAGCAAACATTTAACCCAACCGCTGAGTTTAAACAACCCAATTGCTTGGTTTGTCCATTTTTAACCCAACTTTCTTTTTAGACTGCAAGACATGAAACTCATAGCATTTTAGTTTGAGTTTATTAAATGTGTGACATGCTATTCATTTATTAAACTCACCAGCAAAGGGATAACCAAATGTAACATTTAAAGATTATTAATTACTATTAAGAATCAAATTTAAGATCTCAATGGTCAGAAATTTGGCCTGGAGATCTGCTTTAAACACCATAAGTTTAGATGTTTTATGGCATTGTGTCTTCAAAGTATGAGCGTTGAATGATGGTGAGATTGACCCGTCACAGACTGAAGGAGATTTTGGTTTGATTATTCTTGGCATTTCCACATAAAATTCAAGATGTTATCAGACAATACCTTTACCTTTCAATAAAATATTTTACAAAGGTTTTTTTCTTTAGTGAACTTTACAATTGATCATTGCTGCACAACATGGAGACATGTAAACCATGCATCTATAGCATATTTAAATGCTTTTCTTAATTGTGTTTTAAGGAAATTGTTAACAGGCTCGTTAGTTTATTGTGTTCAGGAGATAGAACAAAAGTGTGTACTTCATTGACTTGTTAGCCTTTTATTGATTAATCATTTTGAAAATTAATCGCAGTGATATCACAGGCCAAAAGTTTGGACACATTATTTGTAATGTTTTTGAAAGAAGTTTCTTCTGCTCATCAAGCCTACATTTATTTGATCAAAAATACAGATTTTTTTTTTTTTATATTGTGATATATTATTACAATTTAAAATAATTGGTTTTCAGTGTATTCTCCTTTAAATGCTGATTTATTTCTGTGATCAGAGCTGAATGTTCAGATCGTTCCTCCAGTCTTCAGTGATCATGATCCTTCAGAAATCATTCTCAGATGAGGATTCATTTAAAATAACTGGTTTTCAATGTATTATACTTTAAATTATCATTTATTTCTGTGATCAAAGCTCAATGTCTCATGATCCTTCAGAAATCATTCTCAGATGAGGATTCATGATGAATGTTGGAAACAGTTCTGCTGACGTATATATCTGATGAATAAAAGGCTCAAAAGAACTGCATTTATTCACAATAAAAACATATTTTCAAATAATATAAATCTCCTTTACTATCATTTTTATCAATTTAACACTTCCTTGCTGAATGAAATTATATATTTATTTCAAAAAAAGAAAAGAAAAAAATGACTAACCCCAAATTACTGACCAGTAGTGTATATTGTTGATACAAAAGATTTCTATTTTTAAAACATTTGCTGTCATGGACTTTTTATTCATCAAAGTATTATAAAAAAGTATCACAGGTTATGAAAAAATATTAAGCAGCAGAACTGTGTCCAACACTCCTAATAAATCAGAATATGAGAATGATTTCTGAAGGATCATGATCACTGAAGACTGGAGGAAAATTGTAATAATATATCACAATATTATTATTTTTTCCTGTATTTTTGATCAAATAAATGCAGGCTTGATGAGCAGAAGAAACTTCTATCAAAAACATTTCAAATAGTAATGAGTCCAAACTTTTGTGGCCTGTACTCTCTCTCTCTCTCTCTCTCTCTCTCTCTCTCTCTCTCTCTCTCTCTCTCTCTCTCTCTCTCTCTCTCTCTATATATATATATATATATATATATAATCAACTTTTTCATTAGATATGTGGGCAAATGTATTTTTGTCTCAGTTCATTGTTTTAGTTTGGCAGGGTCGCCGCTAGCTTAGCTTAGCTTAATAAATGGAATCCTATGCTGCCAGCTAGCATTTCCAGAGTAAAAGTGATATAGGCCTATATATTTAACCCACCATATTAGGATAAGCACTGCTATTTGATCGCAATGTGTTGCCTGATATCTCTGCTTCTCCTGTGCTTCCCCATAATATAGTCCCAAGTCAACATCTGCATAGGAAATTGCCTAGTCTTAATCTGCACCGCTATTTCGACTCGTTGTGAATACGCAGGCCACAAGAAGTAATTAGATTTGTTTTTTTGGATCACTTTTACTCTGGAAATGCTAGCTGGCAACATAGGATTCCATTTATTATGCTAAGCTAAGCTAGCGGCGACCCTGCCAAACTAAAACAATGCACTGAGACACAAATGCATTTTCCCACATATCTAAATAAAGAAGTTGAATAAGCCCCATTTCTAAAAGCGGTGGCGTGTTCCTTTAATGTAACAATTTGTGAAATGAAACAATATGGAACATTTTCAACAAGAGCATGCCATTGATTGTAAAACAACATTTAATTTATTCCTGTTTCATTCAGAAACATCTCCATTTTTTATTTAGTTAAATTGTATATATTTTTGTGAACACATTACATCAGTATAGTCAAATATGCCATGTCCTTGTTGAAACAATACAGACAAAATATTAACACATCAAATACAATTTAGTAAATGTATTAATTAACTGTGAATATTCAAGCAATGTAAAATAGCTGCATGTAGCAATAGGAAGTGCAACACACACCAGGAATAGACATGCATTTGTTATAAATGCAGTGAATTTTGCATGTAATACATTCAGAGGAAATCCTTCTTCATAAAGGCACACCATCTGGAACAGAAGACCCCGTTGCAGCTTTCTGAGTGTCCACTACACGAATGATTTAAGGCCTGTTTTTAAACCTGCTGTGACTCAAAGGTGACGATAATTAGTAATTCATCTGCACCTGATATTAATTTGCTGTATATAAGGGAGTGAACATGTTAAGTGTGTTTTTTCTGTCTTTCCTGCTGCAGGTTAGATTGTGTCCACAGGTTGTGCATTGCCTAGTGTATCTTTGCTTTATTTTTTAATGAATCATTATAGCAGTGAGATAAATGTGAAGCGTTTGAAACATCTAACCTGCTGTTCAAAAGTGTTTGTCGGTACAACTTTTATTACTAACTAATATTTTTAGAAGAAGTCTCTTATGCTCACCTGGGCTATTTATTTAATAAAAACCAAACAAACAACGACAATCTACATTTTCTATTTGAATATATAGTAAAATGTAGACAAAAGAGAACTGGAGCGCTGCTGGAATCCCTTGGAAGGGTTAAATGTTGAAAAAGGATTAGGAAAAAAATCCAAGTCAAGGTACTCAATAGGATGCAAAAGTAAAAAAGCCTTTATTGGTAGGGCTAAAACAATTTTTGGCCTTCATCAGGGTGTTGGTAACAAACAGACAGGATCAAGCACAACTTATAGTTGCATTGGTTTCAGGTGGGACACTTGCAACACAACCTTTGGCCACTAGAGGCAATAGTTCAGATAATGGCTAATGCCAAAAGTTAAACCATACAAATACAAGGTAAAATAAGAGATCTACAAGTGGAAAAAATAGGAGTGACACCAATACAAACATCTTGTGTACTCCATGCAATTATGTCCCTAAAGTCAATAAATGACCGATAATCAGCGGGAATGATTCAATAACAGAATCTGCTTCCAAGTTTGTGGATTATTTTATCAAGCCATTTGTGGCAGATTTGCCTTCTTACATTCAAGATACCACACAGGTTTTAAAGAAAATTGAACAAATAGGTAACATAGGCTCTTGTATTATGGCTACAATGGATGTGGAGTCTTTATACAGCAATATTGTACATGACAAGAGTCTTGAGGTTTTAAAATACTATCTCTCATCCAGACATGAACATTTGATGCCTCCCAGTGACTTTATAGTGCAACTTACTGAGTGGACTTTAAAGAACAACATCTTTCTTTTTCAAGACAAATTGTATAAGAAAAGGGGACTGCAATGGGTGCTTGTTTTGCTCCCAATTATGCCAATCTTTTTCTAGGCTTATGGGAGGAGCGTTATATATTTTCCCAAGTTAACCCTTTTAAAGATAAAGTCTAGAGGTGGGGTAGATACATTGACGATTTGATTGTGATGTTCCAGTGGACGAAAGCTGCATAGTGCACCTTTAAAGCGATGGTTAGTTGATAACCACAGCTGTCAACATTAGCCCAATGCTAGACCTGTTTTTCCTGCCATTTTTCCAGAAATGTTTATTAATATGCACTGAAAGCCAAAGACCACCAAAGCCTCAATAGATTGGTTTTGTCAGCTCTAAACTTATCCTGTAACCCTGAGTTAGTTTGTTAAACTGCCATCATGGCACATGCCCTAGGTATGAAGAATGAAGACCAAGAGTCAGGAGTGAAATTAACAAAAAGAAACATTTACTGAAGAATAGTTTGCAGTTTGAACAGCAGAAGCCAGCTTCAAATCTCACAAGGAGTTCTCTCTCTACCCCAGATTTCTTCTCAACATTTGTATAAGGTCTTGCCACGCCATTACCGCAGTTTGAATGGTTTTGATATGGCTAAGAAAAAATAGATGATCATAGTAAATTTCCAGATATTGTCAGTAAATCAATGTCCATAGACGTGTCACTTGTTGACGGTTTCACCCTGAAATTAGGCCTGTAGTGACCTTCCAGATCTGGAAACGGCACCTGTTTGTCCAGAAAACAAGTCCATTCATCTCTTAGGATGCCCATTATCCACCTCAACACTGATCTATAACAGATACAGTCTCTCCAAGGCTGGAGTTGGTTGAGCTTTAGCTAAAACCAACATAAATCTCCAGATAGCATGTTTTTCTCCTGAGAGAGAAGTACGGGTAATATTCATCTTTAGTGTTTCAGTAAAAGGAAATACTATAAAGTGAATAAAGTATAACACCAAAATACATACAAATAAAAGCATAATTCAGACACAAGGAATGTAACCAAACATTCAAGAGAACAATCAAACTTGAATAAATTATGTTTATATGCTAACATAAACAAATAAAAAAACAAGACTTTGTTCAACTCTTATTTAAAAAGACACACAAAGGTTTAATAAATAAAATGTAGTCAGAAAATATTATAAAACATGGACAAAACTCTCAAACTGACCCAGTAACAGGGATCAAATCCTGTAAGTGAAAGTTAAAACCTTTGGGTTAAAGTGTGGTAAAGCAATGAAACACATGAGAATGAGCAGTGCCACACAGATGTGGAGTGTGCTTCAGTCTGAGCAAAACAACTTCCGAATGAAACACCCCACACGTCCCTCAGAGATCTTCCTTTCATTAAAGACATCGCCATGGTGCTTCTTCAACACATGGAGGAAAATCCGAGTCATTTACCACCATTTCTTTACAAAAAACACGTGAAATTCATGCGCCACCATGTTCATTACCGCAGACATAACGTGGATTTGATCTGACGGTGCTAAAATTAAGGTTCACTCGTCGACTGCTGTCGGCTACACATAAAGTTAAATATCTCTACTCGATGTGTATGTTGTTTTTACTCCCTAAAATGATTTTATCTCTTCGGTTTTGCTCCAAACACGAGCGGAGAAAACACAAGCCCCGGCCGCTTCTGGAGGCGCTCGGACAGAGCGGGGCGAGTTGAGTCTACGCGGTTCTCATGCTGCGATTAAATGCGCAGCGCCGCCATTGCTGATCACAGTCAGTTTGTGTGAGTCACAGAGAGAAATCATGGCAGAAACCGCTCCAGCCGCCCCGGTCAAATCGCCCAAGAAGAAGTCCGCCGCGAAAGCCAAGAAAGCAGGACCAGGCGTCGGCGAGCTCATCGTCAAGGCTGTGTCCGCGTCGAAGGAGAGGAGCGGTGTGTCCCTCGCCGCCCTGAAGAAAGCGCTCGCTGCCGGCGGCTACGATGTGGAGAAGAACAACTCCCGCGTCAAGATCGCCGTCAAGAGTCTGGTGACTAAAGGCGCCCTGGTGCAGGTCAAAGGGACCGGGGCCTCCGGCTCCTTCAAGCTCAACAAGCAGCAAGCCGAGACCAAGAAGAAACCCGCCAAGAAAGCGGCTCCTAAAGCGAAGAAGCCCGCAGCCAAGAAACCCGCGGCCGCTAAGAAGCCCAAAGCCGCAGCAGCAAAGAAGCCCAAAGCCGCGAAGAAATCACCGAAGAAGGCCAAGAAACCCGCCGCCACAGCCGCTAAGAAGGCGACGAAGAGCCCCAAGAAGGCAAAGAAGCCAGCAGCCACTAAGAAAGCAGCCAAAAGCCCTAAAAAGGTCAAGGCGGCTAAACCTAAAGCAGCAAAGCCTAAAGCCGCCAAGCCTAAAAGGGCAGCTCCCAAAAAGAGATAAACTTATTTCTTATGATTTCATCAAAACGGCTCTTTTAAGAGCCACCCACTGATTCATATAAAGAGCTTTATTTCAATATAATCTGTCCAATGAACATCATTAGATATGTCAGATAGACCTGACATATTGTGCAAATACATTAATTTTATTTTACTGATACTACTCTAATGATTATGTTAACTATATGCTCCAAGACCGACTTATTTAACTTAATCACATTTATATAAAAATCCATTTAAAAGAATCCTAGCGGCATTAGATGATACAACAGCGTGACGTCCTTGAGTGTCGTCAGTCGCAGAAAGGGGGTTGGGTTTAGAGGGAAGGGCACTGATTGGCTGGAAATGTTTCCAGATTTGAACCAATAGGAGACTGGCACGCTTTCATTTATAAGTCACCTCACAGTGGGCAGCGGCATTATTTTCGTTTCTTTAAGACTTCAGAACAAATTAAACGCTGCAATGAGCGGAAGAGGCAAAACCGGCGGAAAAGCTCGCGCCAAGGCTAAGAGTCGCTCTTCCAGGGCGGGACTGCAGTTCCCCGTCGGCCGTGTCCACAGGCTTCTCCGCAAAGGCAACTATGCCCAGCGCGTCGGTGCCGGTGCTCCGGTTTATTTGGCCGCTGTGCTCGAGTATCTCACCGCTGAGATCCTGGAGTTGCCTGGAAACGCCGCTCGGGACAACAAGAAGACCCGTATCATTCCTCGACACCTGCAGCTGGCGGTGCGCAATGACGAGGAGCTGAACAAGCTTCTGGGTGGCGTGACCATCGCTCAGGGCGGCGTGCTGCCCAACATTCAGGCCGTGCTGCTGCCCAAGAAGACCGAGAAGCCCGCCAAGTCCAAATAAATACACCAAAGCCTGCTTTTAGCAACTCAAAGGCTCTTTTAAGAGCCACACAATTTCTCTCAGAGAGTTACTTTTTTTTCTTTCATTTATAGCATTTTTGATTATTTTACAATCTAAGGCACACTGTTGTGTTACATGAATTTTAGGGCTTTTAAAACAAACCTGCAGTGTTTTTTTTCACTCAAGACCACATTTACACAATGGTCTATTGTTCAGCCTTGAAATGCTTTTGGGTGAATATTTTTATCTATCTTTAGTATTTCTTTTAGCTTTAATGGTCTGGATAAATCAACATTTAACTAAGTAAAATGCCCAACACAATTTTAGTTTATACTAATGTTTGCCCAAATGTCTTGTCTGATGTTCCTGGAGGTAAATCACATAAAGGCCAAAGTTTTCATTCAGTTCATCAGGTTTTGTAAATAATTTTTCATCAAATGAAGACATTACAAATGATTAATATTGTGATATATTAACGTAAATGTTGGCAACTGTTCTACATGAGCAGTAAACCCTGCAAATGATCCCTCGGATGTTTTCTACATTTGATGAGATTCTGTGGCCCAACGACCTGTGGCCGAATAGTACATATGTTTTTTAGTATTGTATATTTCCCTATAAACTTACTAAAATATCAAACCTGTAAAAAAAGTATTTCTGCATTAGAGGACTTCTACATGTAAAAGGTGGAGACATTTTTTTTCTTTCTTCTATATTTTTTAGTTTTTCAGGGGTTAATCCTATCTTTATAAAAAAAAAAATGAAATTATGTTTCACCTGGATGTTCATGAGCCGATAGTTCTTATACTCTCCAGTGATGACATTTATAAAACTATATATATATATATATATATATATATATATATATATATATATATATATATATATATATATATATATATATATATATATATATATATATATATATATATACATACTTTAGGCGGGAACCACAAACCGGCATCTTTAGTTTGAAAACAGGAGACGTCATTGGCCAACTGCTATAACGACAATAGCCAATCGAATGCCTCTGATGCGATTCCATCCAATCAGCGCATGGCAGCTCTAGGCTTAAATAAGTGCTGTGTTCCTGTGAACTCTTCATTCGTTGGTAGGGCTGGTCGATTCCGAAATTTTTGGAATCGATTCCGATTCCAATTCCTGTTTCCGGAATCGACAGAGTCGATTCCAAGAATCGATTCCCCACTGTTGTTTTCGATTCCTTTTCGATTCTTCTTTTTTTTTTTTAACAAAATCGATGGTGAACCTAGTTCTGGGGTGACCGCAGGATACAAGGATGTAGAAAGTATCCTTCTCCGAAACTTTATTTGTAAAATGATGATACATTTCCATAACTCTGATGAATTTGAAATGATGGATTCTCCTGAAATGGCCCATATAGCCCAGAAATAAATGCGATTTAGCCTAATAAATCAAAAGGATAGCACATTATTCATGGATGTGCATTTATTGCATGTTTAAAACTACATGACATGTCTAAAATGCATGTGCACAGTTAAGTTAAATGACTACATTCAAATAAGTGCTTGCACAGAATGTACGAGGTAAAATAACCACAATATTAAAGAAAAAAAATATAGAAGAGTGCGCAGTTTATTTGTCAATCAGATGCGCGAGCAAGTTGCGTTCATTACTATAGCAACATAGACTCGGTCATTAAGCTGTACTAGGCGCATTTTCTTTCTGTTATCAATGGATTAATGAAAATAAAAGAAAATAGAAAATTAAAATAAGACCCTCACATCTGCATCTGTAAGCAGCGCTCAAAACCTACCGTTGTGGATAACAGAACCATTTCACAATTTAAAATTATGGAGTTTTTGTGTGCAAAATGTAGCAAACTTGTCCACGATGCAGCATCACAGAAGGAAACAATGACAATAAACACTATTAAACTAAGTGAAGGAAAGGTATAGTAATAATCAGCGATATGCGTTCTCATATGGCTCGATTTGAACGTTTCATACCATAAAATTAAGTAGTTAGAATTACGTTCTAGTGACGTCATCACACAATGACGCAAAAAAACGCTGAATTGCTTTATTTTTAACTCGTAATTTGAAACTAAGTGTTCAAAAGAACCTTTTGCAAAAAATAAATAGACTTCCAATCATTATTAGTAAGCGAGAGACAAGTGAATAAAGAGGAGTCGATTCCCCGAGATGGAATCGATTCCAAACGTTGGAATCGACTCTCAATTCCCAACGCCTTGGAATCGAGGAATCGATTCTTTTTGGAATCGATTCCCAGCCCTATTCGTTGGTTCTGTTCAGAGCAGCCGCAGAGCTCATCAGAAGCAATGGCGAGAACCAAGCAGACCGCTCGTAAGTCCACCGGAGGAAAAGCCCCGAGGAAGCAGCTGGCTACTAAAGCTGCCCGTAAAAGCGCTCCAGCTACCGGTGGCGTTAAGAAGCCTCACCGTTACAGGCCCGGTACCGTGGCGCTGAGAGAGATTCGCCGTTATCAGAAATCCACTGAGCTGCTGATCCGCAAACTGCCCTTCCAGCGACTGGTGAGAGAAATCGCTCAGGATTTCAAGACAGATCTGCGCTTTCAGAGCTCCGCTGTCATGGCCCTGCAGGAGGCTAGCGAGGCTTATTTGGTGGGTCTGTTTGAGGACACCAATCTGTGCGCCATCCACGCCAAGAGAGTCACCATCATGCCCAAAGACATCCAGCTGGCCCGCCGCATCCGCGGAGAGCGCGCTTAGATCCCCTCAGACAAACACACACCCCAAAGGCTCTTTTAAGAGCCACATCAACAACTCAATGAAAGATCATTTCCATTTAAAAGAAAAACAAATATTTAACATTAAATGCCCCAAAGTTTACCTGAACAATTAATTTAGCTGTTTCCTCCCTCTAAAACTCATATTTAGAAGCAGAATAAGTGATTTGTTGGTCTTCCGAAATGTATTTAATTTTAAATAATTTTTATTTATTTTATATCATTTAAATGTTAACAATATTAAAGTATTTCCACCGTCAAAAATCTGATCATATCTGAAACAAGTAACTGGCGACGTAAACTAGGTCCGCCCATTACTGTGGTCTCAACCAGGTCCGCTTGCTGACTATAAACGCCTCTTCTCCAGTATTTGTTCTTTATTCAGTAGCTGAGAGTTGAAGAGTATCTGTCGGCATGTCTGGAAGAGGAAAGGGCGGTAAAGGACTCGGGAAAGGAGGCGCTAAGCGGCACCGAAAGGTTCTCCGCGATAATATCCAGGGAATCACTAAACCCGCTATTCGGCGTCTTGCTCGGCGTGGCGGCGTCAAGCGTATTTCTGGCCTGATCTATGAAGAGACTCGCGGTGTGTTGAAGGTGTTCCTGGAGAACGTCATTCGTGATGCTGTTACCTACACTGAGCACGCCAAGAGAAAGACCGTCACCGCCATGGATGTGGTGTACGCGCTGAAGCGACAGGGACGCACCCTGTACGGGTTCGGCGGTTAAGAGATTCACGGAGAAGGAAAAACACCAACGGCTCTTTTAAGAGCCACACACACTTTCACACTAAGAGCATGTTTGAGAGTTTTTAATACAATAAAAATAGTAATTATGCAGTCAAACTACATTTTAAAGATGTAGTTCATTAACGCTTGTACTTGTTTCGATGTGTATCTTTTTTTTGTACAGTATTTCATGACAGTGAAACGATTGAGTCAAATGTGAATTTGTGGCATTTACGTTGAGTGATAAAAAATACACAATTTTCTGCTTCTAAATAAACAATATACACCTTAGTTTAGGATGTTAAAGACAAGAGTTCCTTCATAATATGTAGTAATAAAAAGTACGGGATGTTTAAACAAAGGAACCGAGTCTGGGGGATGGGCCGGTGGGTGTGATTAACATTTTAAAGTTTCTGATTGGCTCGCCTGCAAGTCACGGAGCGTTTAATATGGCCAATGAAATCGTTCTATGGGTTGAAGACTCCCAATCACAGAGGCCGTTCTTCTCTTCTGATATTAGCATAGGGCAGAGCATATAAACCCGCCTGTAGTAACTCAGCTTTATTGTTCTTTGAGTTTCTCTGATCGAAGCATCATGCCTGAGCCAGCGAAGTCCGCGCCCAAGAAGGGCTCGAAGAAGGCCGTCACTAAAACCGCCGGCAAGAGCGGAAAGAAGCGCAAGAGGTCCAGGAAGGAGAGCTACGCTATCTACGTGTACAAAGTCCTGAAGCAGGTTCATCCCGACACCGGCATCTCCTCCAAGGCGATGGGAATCATGAACTCTTTCGTCAACGACATCTTCGAGCGCATCGCCGGTGAAGCGTCTCGTCTCGCTCACTACAACAAGCGCTCCACCATCACATCGAGAGAGATCCAGACCGCCGTGCGTCTGCTGCTGCCCGGGGAGCTGGCCAAACACGCCGTGTCTGAGGGCACAAAGGCTGTGACCAAATACACCAGCTCAAAGTAAAGCCGCTCTCAGTTCAACACACACAAAGGCTCTTTTAAGAGCCACACACACTGTCTTTCGAAGGGGCTTTGATCTTACATTTCTGGTCTTGAATGAAGTTAAAGGAGAATTGATCAGGTGTGTGTAACTGAACATCAGGTTTAGCAGATCAACTACACATTAGGACTTTTTTTCGTGAAGTTATTTAATATGAATATTTTGAATGCGGGAATGAGTAATTTATAATCTAAATCTATAGGTAGGTTTTGCTGAGTCAACTGTTCACATTTAATATAATTTTCATATATTAGTGACGTCTCTGTTTCAGTTTTTTACTGACGATCAAGTTCATGAGAAACATCTGAAATCTCATCACTGTCAGCGGAAACATTTCCCATTCATAGGCCTGTTATAAAATAGATTTTTTCTCTCCATTGAATAGTTTTGAACTATCAACAAATATGTGATTGTAGACACAATATAGAGATTTATTATATTATGGTTGAAACATTAATACATTGTTTTTTGGATTAGATTATTTATTTATTTGACAGGGACAATGCAGAAAAAACATTGCTACAATTTCCTGCTGTCGATGCTCCACATAGGCTTCTAGCCAAAGACTAATTTACAGCCCCAGTCCCTGATTAGGCTTTTAAAACAAGACCCCAACCCTCCCACACACACAAAGATGATGTGAAAAACCAACAAACACTGATACACGCTAATCAATTAAAGATATTCATTTATACAGAACATTTGATACAAAATATGTATGATTAATAACTCAGACAAGTGAACTAGAAGAAGCAACAGTGTCATTGTCAAGCTTTCATTATTGAAGGACAGACTAACAACACACACACACACACACACACACACACACACATCACTGAACCTTGATTTATATATAGTTCAAATATGAAGCTCATAAAACAGACTACAATATTTCCAACACGGATAATAAATGCTGACAGAAGATTTAAGCATGTGGACAGAATGAACAGTGTGAGTCTTTTTAAAGATGTTAATATCAGACTAAAGTTTCTTCCTCTGTTACGGCGAACTGACTTTGATCTTCAGCAGATGAAACTGTGAAATACACACATTATTGACTCAGTGAATGACCATCATGTGGTGAAAATATTGATCTATATAATATAAAAAGAGAAACAGTAATGGCGTCAGAGAGAGAGAGAGAGAGAGAGAGAGAGAGAGAGAGATCAGACAGAAGTGTTACCTCTCGCTCTGTAACATTTGTAAAGCAGCACGACTGTGGCCATCAGATACTGACAAGCTGCCAGAAGAAAACTGAGGATTTTGAGTCCAGAAATCTGAGCTGACACTGAAACACAAACACAAGAACATTATTCAGCAACATTACGGAGCTCTGAAGACCGTTCAGAAAGTTTCTTGAGGAACCTAAAGTTACTCTGAGTGAATATAAAAGCTTTTAAAGGTTTTTCCTCCGGTCTCGTATTATTCCTCCACCATTTCCCTTTTATGTTCCTCAAAACTCAATGTTTGACACTGAACACACATGAGCTCAATCAGATTCATTCCTTCCTGCTTTCAAAAGAAAATAATAATAGTCTCTAACATGTTTGACCTGATTTTTAGGGATGGAAATGGGTGAAAAAAGGCGAGAACATTGCGTGCAGAGAGAAACATTCTCCGAGGTCAGGACACCTTTATATAAGCAAACTAGACTCTCAAAAATTTGGGACACTGCACAAAATGTGAATACAAAAGGAATGCAATAATTTACAAATATCAAAAACTTATATTTTATTCACAATAGAATAGAGATAACATATCAAATGTTGAAAGTGAGACATTTTGAAATGTCATGCCAAATATTAGCTATACATTCCAAAAAAGTTGGGATAGGTAGAAATAAGAGGCCGGAAAAGTTAAATGCACATATAAGGAACAGCTGAAGGACTAATTTGCAGCTTATTAGGTCAATTGGCAACATGATTGGGTATAAAAGAGCCTCTCAGAGCGGCGGTGTCTCTCAGGAGTCAAGATGGGCAGAGGATCACCAATTCCCCCAATACTGCGGCGAAACATAGTGGAGCGATATCAGAAAGGAGTTTCTCAGAGAAAAATTGCAAGGAGTTTGAAGTTATCATCATCTACAGCGCATATCATCCAAAGAAGCCATATCTAAACATGATCCAGAAGTGCAGGTGTTTTCTCTGGGCCAGGGCTAATTTAAAATGTGGCAAAGTTGAAAACTGTTCTGTGGTCAGACGAATCAAAATGTGAAGTTCTTTTTGGAAAACCGGGACACCATGTCATCGGGACTAAGAGGACAAGGACAACCAAAGTTGTTATCAGCTCTCAGTTCAGAAGCCTGCATCTCTAATGGTATGGGGTGTGTGAGTGTGTGGCACAAGCGGCAGCCTCCCGCGATCTCACTTGAAGCCAATACGGAAGTAATGTAAACTGCAATTCCTAAACTGGTTTCAGAAGGGAGCAGAATCTCATTGAGCATTGTGAACAACTGTGAGGGGGTGAATTTTTTTATAACTCATTGGTTTATGTTATATAAAGCCTTAAAGTTCTGCATAATTAAGGGTGTGGTTACTTTGAGTGACAGGTGGATATCCATTTGTCCACCATCTATGGTCATTGCGTCACCTAAGCTCCGCCCACATATCGCCTTTTTGTCTCTTTTCTGTTATCGGGACGTGACACGCAATGACTCGCTCGCAAGATGCCAAGGCCCAGCTCGCTTCTACTTTAAGCTTTAGATCGGTTATAGGAATGCTATGGGTGACGTCACGGACACTACGTCCAATATTTTTTTACTGTCTATGGTGTGGCATGGGCAGCTTACACATCTGGAAAGGCGCTATCAATGCTGAAAGGTAGATCCAGGTTCTAGAACAACATATGCTCCATCCAGACGTGGTCTCTTTCAGGGAAGACCTTGCATTTTCCAACATGACAATGCCAGACCACATACTGCATCAATTACAACATCATGGCTGCATAGAAGAAGGATCTGGGCACTGAAATGGCCAGCCTGCAGTCCAGATCTTTCACCATTAGAAAATGTTTGGCGCATCATAAAGAGGAAGGTGCGACAAAGAAGACCTAAGACAGCTGAGCAACTAGAAGCCTGTATTAGACAAGAATGGGACAAAATTCAAATTCCTAAACTTGAGCAACTTGTCTCCTCAGTGCCCAGACGTTTGCAGACTGTTATTTCACGAGTTCCCACTTACATCAAATTAAATAGAGTAAAGATTATGCGTATTTGGCGTGCTGTCCAGGGGAGGGCTCCGGGCTCGGATTTTTGCCCGAACCCAGAGTATCCCCCCCCCCCGTGGTAAAGATACTCTATAACTAGACTGTAATGTTTTATGGATTGTGATGGCATCTAATGAGGGTTTATTAAATTGAAGTGAGGAGATGGGGTGGTGGAGGGATGCCAAAATAAAAATGGTCAACGAGAGGAGGTAAATCTGTAGTATTAGTACACCTCCTATCGTTGATCAGATTGATTAGCTTACCATGCTCCACCTGTGTTTAATTAGGTTTAATTATCTGACGTGCTCCCCTTGTTAATTAGGTTTGATTAGCTGACGGCTCCGTTGTTTAATTATCTGTTAGTGCTCCTCCCGAAATTAGTTAATAAAACTTCACTTCACGAGTTCCCACTTACATCAAATTAAATAGAGTAAAGATTATGCGTATTTGGCGTGCTGTCCAGGGGAGGGCTCCGGGCTCTGATTTTTGCCCGAACCCAGAGTATCCCCCAAAATGCAAGGAGTGGAGGACAGCCACCAGAAAACCCCCAAATACGCAGAAAAATTGGTGGGCTGATAATTTGAGGGGCCTGGCTGCTAGACCCGGAGAGCCCGTGTTGCCTCGCTGCTTCGGGCGGACGGGTTCTACTGGCTGAAGGAAACTGGGCGTTGGAAGAGCGTTCGGGAAAGCTCTTGCCGCGTCTGAGGGGGGCCAGGCTCACTGCAACAGACGGGAAAGAACCCTACCGGACGATGGATGAGGAGAATTTTTGTAAAATTACCGATCGGGAGGGCCCTTTGCAACGTCTGAGGGGGGTCCGGCTCACTGCAACAGACGAGAAGCGAGCTCTTCCGGCTGATAAATGAGGAACATCCTCAAAATCAGAGAGGCCGATGGGAAGGCTCTTACAACATCTGAGGGGGGCCGGGCTCACTGCAACAGACGAGAAAAACCCTACCGGACGATAAATGAGGAGCGGCCTAGAATTTGGCGTACCGATCGGGAAGGCTCTTTATCGAGTCTGAGGGGGGCCTGGCTCACTGCAACAGACGTAAGACGAGCTCTTCCGGCTGATAAATGAGGAGCATCCTCAAAATCAGGGGGGCAGATTGGGAAGGCTTCTTACAGCATCTGAGGGGGGCCAGGCTCACTGCAACAGATGAAAAAGAAGACCCTACTGAATGATAGAGGAGGGGCAGCCTAGAATTTGGCGGACCGATCGGGAAGGCTCTCTACCAAGTCTGAGGGGGGCCTGGCTCACTGCAACAGATGTAAGATGAGCTCTTCCAGCTGATAAATGAGGAGCATCCTCAAAATCAGCGGGGTAGATTGGGAAGGCTTCTTACGGCGTCTGAGGGGGGCCAGGCTCACTGCAACAGATGGGAAAAAACCCTACCGGCCGATTAAATTAGGAGCGGTCTTGAATAAAATTACCGATCGGAAAGGCTCTTGCAACGTCTGAGGGGGGCCAGGCTCACTGCAACAGACGAGAAGTAAGCTGTACCAGCTGATAATGAGGAGCATCCTCAAATCAGAAGGACCGATTAGGAAGGCTCTTACAACATCTGAGGGGGGCCTGGCTCACTGCAACAGACGAGAAAAACCCTGCCGGCCAATAAATGAGGAGCAACCTTGAATTTGACAGACTGATCGGGGAGGTTCTTGCAACGTCTGAGGGGGGCCCGGCTCACTGCAACAGACGAGAAACAAACCCCCACCGACCAATAAATGAGGAGCATCCTCAAATTAGAGTGACAGATCGGGAAGGCTCTTGCAATGTCTGAGGGGGGCCCGGCTCACTGCAACAGACGAGAAACAAACCCCCACTGACCAATAAATGAGGAGCATCCTCAAATTGGAAAGACCGATCGGGAAGGTTCTTGCAACGTCTGAGGGGGGCCGGGCTCACTGCAACAGACGAGAAACTAACCCTAATGGCCGATAAATGAGGAGCTTCCTCAAATTAAGATGACTAATCGGGAAAGCTCTTGCAATGTCTGAGGGGGGCCCGGCTCACTGCAACAAACGAAAAAACCTTACCGTCCGGAGAAAGAGCGCACAACGAGATACAAACCCCACCGACCAATAAATGAGGAGCATCCTCAAATTGGAAAGACCGATCGGGAAGGTTCTTGCAACGTCTGAGGGGGGCCGGGCTCACTGCAACAGACGAGAAACTAACCCTAATGGCCGATAAATGAGGAGCTTCCTCAAATTAAGATGACCAATCGGGAAAGCTCTTGCAATGTCTGAGGGGGGCCCGGCTCACTGCAACAAACGAAAAAACCTTACCGTCCGGAGAATGAGCGCGCAACGAGATTCAACATGCGCGAAGTTTGAAAACCGTCGATCGGGGGCTCAAGCCGCATCTGACGGGAGATTAGAATCACAGCGTCAGATGAGTGAGCCCTACCAAATTGATAAATGGGGCGTCGAAATTAAAAAGAAAGACTGACCGAGGGGGCCCACCCAGCTTCCGCCAGGAGCAGATTCCTGGCATCAGATGAGTGGGTACTATCGGCCGACGGTACGGAGAAAGAGATGGGGAAACACCCGCCAGGAGAGCTTTCACAGCATTCGACGGGAGATCAATGCTCACTGCAATCGGAAAGGGAAGCTTCACCGGACGGAAAAAGAAAAGATGGATAGTGACTGAGAGGCTCTGACGGCATCCGATGGGAGATTAAGACTCATTGCTTCCAATGGGGGAGCCTCACCAGATGGATAAGGGAGAAAATTAGCCAGAGAAACTAAGCTCCTGTGGGAGCAGAGGGAACAGCACTGCTGTGGCAGTGGTGAAAATTAGCCAGAGAAACTGAGCTCCTGCGGGAGCAGAGGAAACAGCACTGCTGTGGCAGTGGAGAAAATTAGTCAGAGAAACTGAGCTCCTGCGGGAGCAGAGGAAACAGCACTGCTGCGGCAGTGGAGAAAATTAGCCAGAGAAACTGAGCTCCTGCGGGAGCAGAGGAAACAGCACTGCTGCGGCAGTGGTGAAATTAGCCAGAGAAACTGAGCTCCTGCGGGAGCAGAGGAAACAGCACTGCTGCGGCAGTGGAGAAAATTAGTCAGAGAAACTGAGCTCCTGCGGGAGCAGAGGAAACAGCACTGCTGCGGCAGTGGAGAAAATTAGTCAGAGAAACTGAGCTCCTGCGGGAGCAGAGGAAACAGCACTGCTGCGGCAGTGGTGAAATTAGCCAGAGAAACTGAGCTCCTGCGGGAGCAGAGGAAACAGCACTGCTGCGGCAGTGGAGAAAATTAGCCAGAGAAACTGAGCTCCTGTGGGAGTAGAGGGAACAGCACTGCTGCGGCAGTGGAGAAAGTTTAGCCAGAGTAACTGAGCTCCGTGTGAGCAGAGGGAACAGCACTGCTGCTGCTGTGGAGAAAATTAGCCGGAGAAACAGAGCTCCTGTGGGAGCAGAGTGAACGGCACTGCTGCTGCTGTGGAGAAAATTAGCTGGAGAAACTCAGCTCCTGTGGGAGCAGAGGGAACGGCACTGCTGCTGCTGTGGAGAAAATTAGCTGGAGAAACTCAGCTCCTGTGGGAGCAGAGGGAACAGCACTGCTGCTGCTGTGGAGAAAATTAGGCGGAGAAACTCAGCTCCTGCGGGAACTGAAGGATAGGCACTGCTGCGGCAGAAGAAGAAAAAATGGTTGAACAGACAAATGGAGAAACATGTTTGTATAACCAACTAAGACTTTTGAAATTACTGCTTGATTATTGCAGAATGCTCCTTTTAACTAGTATGAAGGAAATAATATATACTCCCTCACAATTGTGTGCAACAAATTACGATATAATCGTAATACAGAAGCCTTGTCATTGTATGCATTTACTTGGCATAAACGAGAACTAATCATGATTGTGAACTGCTCTGAAATAAAGCGTTGTTGTTGTGAAGGCTGTAGAACGCAGAGATTCTGAATGTGAAGCTCACGTTTATTTAATGAAATCATGGCCTTTGAGGTTTGCGTAATCGTGATATACGTTTTCTTTCCCCAAAATATAAGATGGCTTAAAATAATAATAATTATGCTATACAATATAGCCTACTGTAAGAAATGTGTGTTATATTTAGGAAAACAGGAGCTCCAAATTGGATTGTATTTCATGAAATGCAGCTCGTCTTGCTTCGTCCGGATTCTGACTTTCAGTCTGCAAAGTCTCTGTCCGGATCAAACTGAACGAAGGTTAGGTTCGTTTCTTGTGCGAAAGCGTTCTGTATGGTTTGAATTATCTGACCATTTACAGGAGGTTCCTTTTTTATGTTGATGTAATGTTAAAAGCCTTATAGAAAGCCTTCTTTAGGTGAATTTTGTTTGTATGAATGGCTACAACTTCTAAAGATATTTCAAAGGAATTTCCAGTGTTTTTTTGTTTTGTTTTTTGATTTATTTATTTATTTATTTATTTATTTATTTATTTATAAACACGCAACAACCAATATTTCCACTTCTGGTGTCATTATAAATGTAGTACTAGTGAAGTAATTAGATGTGCTTAGTTTTCACGAAAGCTCTCTCTGTTTGCTGCAGATCATTAAACTGTTACACTGCCTTAGAAGTCTGTCCAAAATCATTGACAAAAACGCTGCTTTACAAGCCATGTCTCGTAAGGCAGTGAGGTAAAGAGTCAGCTGGCTAAGTTTTTGGGAGTTACTCGCCCGAATGACGATGCGCTGACGTCAGACGCACGTTCGTTTACGAGCCGATCAATGTCAAGAAGCAGCACGCTACAATAGTAGTGGGAAGTTCGGATCCTTTTTACTGATACGGATCTTTGAATCTTGTTCAGCAAAATGGACGAATCTTTTCTAAAGTGATCCCGTTAATTTAAGCAGAATCTAATTAAAATGTTACATGTTACATTTTCCAGCACGTTTAGTACTTCCCTGTACAGAACAAATGCGCGTGCTCGGTAAACAAATGAACGAATCGCTCTCTGAGAAAACTCGTTGTTCAAAAGATTCGGATTAAAGATTCATACAAAATGAATGAATCGTTCGTAAACGACATCACTACAGCAGGACGCGGTATGTCATGTAAGTTCTTTAGTGCACTCGCACAATTTGCAATGTGAAAGCAAACAAATCTAACCCAACATGTAAAAATAAATCAAAACATGAGCTTCAGTTCAGACCCCAGTGCGGACTTTAAGGTGTGGAAATGCCCTGAGTCGCAAATGCTTGTAAGAAGGTTGTACTCACTGTGTCCCTGTGTGACCGAGCTCCTATGGGCGTCAAATTGAGACGTATTGAATCAAGGGAGAGCTGGTTCCGACTAGCGGCTGATTGATGTAGCCTCAAAATATCTGTATATTCACTTTCCCAGAAGTATAATTATTTGTTTATCGCCACGGTCACCGCGTGCGCGTCCATGATGTACGTATTCTCGTGGATTAAAAGTAACGTAGGTAAAGTACACGGCGATCGCAAGCTTAAAGGTGTGCCAGTAATACATTCATTATTTAAGATCGTTTTCTATTTCTTAAGACAGAAACTGTTGTAGTTTAATGTTGCAAGTCTCTGCAGTGTGCATTCTTTGATGACCGAGTGCTGCTTTCGCAGTTGACTCTGTTGTCGTGGTTCCAAAAACGCAACGTTATTAACATGCTTTTAAGACATTGATTATTGAAGTTGTTCATCGATTAGAATTGTTAGAAGACAAAATGCCAATTGTGTTTCGTAGGGAAAAGCAGAACTCTTTTACCATGAATGTTGATGAAGCGGTATGAGTTGAGTTTATAAATAGCTTAAACTTTTGTTAGGAAAATACTTGTTTCTTGAGCATTTGGAGTTAGCCTAGCAGCGTGAGTGTGCAGGTGGGGCGACCTGCCTGAAGCCATCCATGCCAAAATAAAAATGGTCAACGAGAGGAGGTAAATCTGTAGTATAAGTACACCTCCTATCGTTGATCAGATTGATTAGCTTACCATGCTCCACCTGTGTTTAATTAGGTTTAATTATCTGACGTGCTCCCCTTGTTAATTAGGTTTGATTAGCTGACGGCTCCGTTGTTTAATTATCTGTTAGTGCTCCTCCCGAAATTAGTTAATAAAACTTCACTAAAAGAAGAGGGGATGCCACACACACTGGTAACCTTTTCCCAATATTTTGAGATATGATGCCATGGAATTTAAAATCAACTTATTTTTCCCTTAAAATGATACATTTTCTCAGTTTAAACATTTAATATGTCATCTTGTGCTCTCATGTTGTATTCTGAAATTTGTTCAGAATTGCATTCTGTTTTTATTCACAATTTGTACAATGTCCCAACTTTTTTGGAATCGGGATTGTATAAAACACTAAGGGTGCTTTCACACTTGGTTCGATTGCCTGGAACGAACCTGAGTTCAATTGCTCCCCCCTCCTCCTGCCCCTGCTGGACTGTGGTCATATTATATTATTTGGGTCCGAACCGGGGTTCGTTTGCGTCATCAAAGCAGCAGCTGTTTACCCGGTTGCTTAGTAACGACAGCGATCGTGAAGGCGGCGAAATGCATAGCGTTGCTCCCGTCAGTTTTATATTTTTGTTTTTGAACCGTTGGTTTTGTTTTCCAAAGATTCTGTAGGTTATGGCACTTGTGTCTATATACCGCGAATGCCCTGCAAATGCTCTGAAGTATGCTGAAGACGAGCAGAAATGAGATCTACAGCTCTCTGCTTGAGGCATGTCAGTGAGGCTCGTCAGGTAAATGACTGAAACACATACAAAACACACATTTTTATCAGCTCATATGCATTATCATCCAACTGCGGCCACAAATGGGCGTTATCTTGCTGGTGGAGGTTTCTCAGACTGGAACTTCTTCTTCTTCTTCTTCTTCTTCTTCTTCTTCTTCTTCTTCTTCTTCTTCTTCTTCTTCTGCTTCTGCTTCTTCTGCTGCTGAACTGCTAGCTGTCAACATCCGGATTCATTTGTTCAACATTCGCTAGTTAGTTTTTCTCAAACAGAAGCTTCAAAATAAGATCTAGCATCTTGTAACATGACATCATGACGTTAAAGCCAAGTGGCATGTTATCTGTATGCCTTTTGAGCTAGCCGCGTGAATGTCTACGCCTAACCGAACCATTATGTGTGTGTGTCCACAATGAAACATACTAAATTATGTTTTTTTGAAAATGTAAAAATGCAGAATGTGTCTTGTGATGGGTAGGTTTAGAGATAAGGGTTGGGTGTAGGCAATCGTTATTGGGATTGACATGGCCAATGAAATGTTTAGAATCGGTTGCAGGGCATTTCCGCTGAACTGGTTCGGGGGAAAAAATTCACGCATATGGAAGAGGAAATTACATCGTACCCAGTGTGGCTTGAGTAACTCATCACGATTGGTCGATGAGACGCTACCAGGAAGACCCAATAGGCTTTCTTGTTTCATGATGGGAACGCCCAAGCCGCAGCTGGACCCTTCTCCTCATATGTCATTAATAGCCGTTCACTTCCGCGATTTAGTACGATTGTGTTCACATCAGCACACCCGAGTTCGGAAGACGGCGTTCACATCATCCAAACCAACCAAACTCTGATGTCAATCGAACCCGGGTGCGCATCAAAAGTGCTAGTGTGAAAGCACCCTAATATCTTTGCACTAATTCTAACAAGTTTTTGTGTCTTATGTAGGCAAAAACAACCCTTTATAAAATGTGAAGGGCCCGCTTCCTTTGATTTGCTGCACGTCTCAGCCTTGCCCAGTTTTCTTTGACTCATTTATTTTCTTTTCTTTTTTTATACCTTGTAATGTCACTATCTACAAAACAAGGAAAAAAGGAAAAAGATCAGCCTGAACTGACCCCTCTACCTCCACCCATGAGCAGATCTGTACAGGTGGAGCTGGGGAAGGTGGAGGGTTTCTGAAAGTGCTGCACTGCTATAAATGCTGAACGAGTGTTAAGGCTGAGCAGCGAGCTCATTGGCTACTGATACAGCAGGAACCAATCAGATGTGCCCTGTGGAGAATGATGTGATTGCAAGCAGATTGAGTTCAGGACCGATCAGCCTGCGCCATCTAGAGCTTCATGACAGAACTTTTTATTTGTCAGAAACTGATTGTGCTCCAGCAGAAATAAGAGACAGAGACTTGTATATAAGAATGATGTGGTGTAAGATGTGAAAGTGAAGTAAATGTTTTGAACACCCTCAGTTACAGACTCCAGTGACTCTCACCTCTGACTGAGATCCAGCTGTGGGGTGACACTCCTCTCTCTGTTTTACAGTAGTAGAAACCCTCATGTGACTTTGAGACCGTAGTGATGCTCATCTCTCCTGTCGTCTGATTCTGGATCAGTGATCCGTCTTTATAGAAACCAGCGCTGAGGATCGAGGGGTTTGTAGATCGACGTAAACAGTGTAGAGTCAGAGTCTCTCCCTCAATCACATGATCAACAGAACTCAGAATCACTTCACCATCTACAAACACAAGACACACACCAACAGACGGCAGTGATCATACAGGCTGAACTTAATCAGAGCCATATTCAGTTATTACAAAATATCCTGATCAAAAATATTGTTTATAATAACCCCCCCCCCCCCCCCCCCCCCCGAATAATTATAAAAGGCCAAATTGTCTCCCCCAATATTAGATTTTCTTGATTACTCCATCACACACCTCTCTGTGAGTTGCTATGATGACAAAAGTTGAATGTTTGATTTTTAGGTTGGGATGAGTGAGATGGCCAATCAAATCAAAGAAGGCGTGGTTTATCTGTTAGTGTGAATTCATATAAGATGTAAGTTGCTAAACATTTAATATTGAATGTTATATAAATGTTTTTGAATAGAAAATATTACATTATGATAACCATAACTCAATTTGAAATCATACAATAAAAAAATCTGATATTTTCAGTTTGTTTAATATACAAACACCAGGAAATAATTATATTTTGTAATTTATTATGTTTTATATTTGTGTGTGTGATTGGACTCACCGTGTACAGTGATGTTTCGAGGACGGCGTTTCTCTCCAGATTCAGACTCACACCAGTACACTCCAGTGTCAGATGTGCTGAGAGAGTCCATTACACATGAAGATCCTGTTTGTTTTGAACAAGTGTGTGTGCCTTTGTCTGTGTATCTTCTCACTGTCCATCCAGCAGAGTTACTCTGATCCTCACAGCTCAGAGCGAGAGACTCAGATGAGAAGTGTTGACTTCTGCTGGGTTTGATGACCAGAGACACTGAAGCAGAAACTCCTGAAAAGAGCAAAATCTCAATCTAAACTGACACACAGAGACTGCAATGAAACAGAAATACGGACGAGCACAAACACAAATCCTCACCGGTGACCCACAGTGGCTGTGTGCTGCTGGTGTGTGTGTGATAGGCTGGTCGTCCTCTCTCTGCTCTGCACGTATAAACTCCTGTGTGCTGTAGAGACGCAGGACTGAGAGTGTAAGATCCTCCAGCTCCTCTGCTGCTGTCTGACAGATGATCATGATCTCTGAACCAGCTGAACGTCCAGCCTGTAGAGGAGCCTGAAACCTCACAGATCAGAGTCGCTGATTCTCCTTCAGTCAGCCACGGCTGTGGAGACACTCGCACGACTGCCTGAGCTTCAGCTGAACAAAACATCATGAGTTACAGAGCCGTAGAGGAACTGATGGAGAAGCGGATCACAACAAACACAAACTCACCTGATACAGTCAGTGTAACAGCATCACTGCGCTGAGAGCGTTGAGTCTTCATCTGTCCTGTACAGGTGTATTTACCGCTGTGAAAGTCTTCAACTCCGCTGATGATCAACTCTTGTGTTGAGGTTCGGCTGACAGTGTTTTTATACCAGCTGTTGTTTTCCTCTATTTCCCATCTGTATGTCCACTCAGTGTCTCCTCTCCACTTTATATCACATCTGAGAGTGACTGTTTCTCCTCTAAACACTCGTTCATCAGGTCGTACCGTCACCACAGCTTTAGGACTCTCTGTACAAACACAGATTATTGCATTTATAGTTTAAGACGTTGTGTAGATATGGTCTCTGATCTGTATATGTTGCATCACACACACATTCTCTCTCACCTGTAACATTTACCCACAGTGCATCACTGTATTGTGTGTAATAGACTGGTTTCCCTCTTCCAGCTCTACACCAGTACTGGCCTCCATCAGACACTGAATCAATCTTCAGGCTGTAGGGGTTTGTTTTTTTCTTCTCTGTCTCAGGGTTCAGTGTGTGTTTGTACCAGTAAAAGTCCCAGCGTCCAGTGGACGGATCCATGCCACAGGTCAAAGTCACTGTGTTTCCTGTCAGTGCAGCTCCTGCAGGATCTGATGTGAGTTCAGGCTTCGGCTTTAGATCTGCAGGAGAACAAGAACAGATTCAGATCCTCAAGAGTCAGAGTTCAGCTGCGCTACATCACTGAGTATAAAATAATATACATCTTAAATCGACTGTTTGAAGAACTGTAAATCATAATTGTACAAAACGATGACAAGATTGTCTAAAAAGCGATTCAAAGCTGCATTTGAATAAAGACTCAGAGTCACAGAACGTGCAAACAGCAATTAAGTAATTTCATACAGAAAGATGTTTAAAGTTATTGAAGTGATGGAACTGAAGTGTAATTATCATCATTCACACAGAACTGTTTTCATCTGTTGCTCAGGTGTGTGTTCACGTGTCAGACAGACGTCTTCAGCTCCAGTGTCGTTTTTCTGTTTCATCAGCACTTCATGAGTGTTTTGTTTTTAAGTTTGCACTTAAGGTTAAAAACTTCTGCTTTAAAATGTATTTTCAGACGTCTGCATTCAGTGTAATGTATTGATTGATTGTGCAATCATGTAGAGAGAGTTACACTGATGTTCAGCTCACCCGTCACAGAGAGAGAAACAGCAGATCTCGATTGTGATGAGTTTGGTCTTCCATCTCTCTGTCCTCTACACCAGTACTGACCCTGATCAGACTCAGCAGCTCCTCTGATAGTGAGAGTGTCTCTGTCTACAGTGTAACGCTCAGACGTCTGTAACTTTACTCTGTCTTTATACCACTCATATCTCCAGTCACTGAGATCAGACTCTATCACACACTTCAGATGGACTGTCTCTCCAGTGAACACAGATCTGGCTGGAGTCACAGTCACTGTAGATTCGGGTAAATCTGAGAAGAAACACAAACACAAGGTGACAGATGATCAAGTCTCTGAGCTTGTTTTCTACACTGACGGTTTCATTCATCTGATAATCTGAAGGACAGCAGCTCACGAATGAACTGAACATGGAAGATTTACACCAGAGGCTCTCAACCTTTTGTCCCATTTTGTAACAGACGAGTGTGTTTATTTGAGCACTTCTGTCAGTCAAACAACAACAGCCTGTAAACGTTCACATAAATACACTTTATATTTCTCCACACGATGCGTCACATTTTGAGCTCATCTTTTGAGAGCGATGTAGGACACGAAGGAGACCATCGCATTTCTAATATCTGATAATGTACTCTGAAAAAACATCTGTGATCTGATCAGCCTGTCACTGTATATAGAGCTGTTTGCAGACTTTGATCTAAAACAGTTTTGTCCAAATTTGTTTAAACTTTCTTTATATGTCAATTAGGGCTGGGACAACGCGTCGACGTCATCGATGACGTCGACGCAAAAAATACGTCGACGCAAAATATGCGCGTCGATTCGTCAGACTCAAAATAAAGATGGCGGCGCCGGAGAGTAGTAGTAACCATAGATGTACATAATAAAGTATATTATGTAATTAAGTATATTATTTATTATGTATATCTATGGTAGCAACACGAGTGGCTCCTCAGACTTTCAGAAGTGCAAGGCTTGCGGGTTGGCCACAGTCTATGGGGTTGGCGCGCAGTGCGCACGGAGCATCACAGGCATGCGCGCACGCGTTTTGTTGTCACGGCTACATAAACAAATTTCTGCACACAGGAAGACAGATGTTTTGGTAATATTTGATGTATTTTAATCACAAAAACAAACGTTTGCATCAAGTGAAAGCATCAGACACATTGGCTACGTTACCTACATAATAAGCTGTTTTAAATGTAAAATGTTCAATGTCTAATCGCGCTGATGTGACCGAGGGTATCCATCCTCTAAGTGAGCAGTTTCATCCCAGGACTATTCCGGTTTTAAACGGAATATTGGCGCCCATAATGCACTCTACATGTAACTTTTTTCACTGTCATGCCGCGGATGCGCGTGGCGTTTCTGTTGCGGATCAGCCACGGGGCTGCGTGGCGTTTTCTCTGCCTTTGCACACTAGAAGCGTGTCTGACGCGGCGCTGCTGCTGCTATTGATGCGGAGGGAAGCCCTATTCCTAATGTTTAACATAAATAGCCTACTGATACAGCAAAGAAAACGTCGGGAGTAGCCACATATCTATGGTATTGATGGCAAAATAGGCTACAGAATATTTCGTTCTGTATTGACAGTTGCAATATTTCAAAATCGATAATTGACGTTTTTTATTATTACAATTAGGCCTATATCTGCATTTATGTAAACCTACAGACTTTCAAACATGAAAATGTAATTTAATAATATGTATTCGTGTCAAAATGATATATAAACATCTTTTCCTATTCTATTTTGCCTGGAGACGCTCCCAACACGCGTGAAAAATAGGCGCTCTTCTATTTCCAGCATGCACGCGTTTTCCGCGCGTCACAGGCAGTGTGCAAACTCCAACCTGTTAACATGGGAGCTGAAACAAAAACGGACACGCCACGCAGCCGAGACGCTCACGCTTGCAGTGTGTCCCTGGATTTGATTAACCAACTTGTTGATATTTAATCGATGTATTACAGGCATAGCCTGTAGGCTGAGTTGCATACATAGAAAAATCGTATAATATGTTTCTTTGTTGTAGGTTAATACTTATTTATTTGTGTGTGTGTGTGTGTGTGTGTGTGTGTAGCCTACTTTATGTTTTCAAGGTTTTATTGAATGCATTGCTCTTGTATAGTCTTACTTTGGAATTTTAAGAGCAATAAACATATTGCAATGTTAAGGAATTCGTTTTTTCATTCAGATAATTAAATCAACATGTATAAATTGCTATTAGGCAATTAATGGGGAGATAATCGGTAATCGAATCGAATCGTAACCGAATCGGACAGGAAAAATTAATCGTTAGATTAATCGATGCATCGAAAAAATAATCGCTAGATTAATCGTTTAAAAAATAATCGTTTATCCCAGCCCTAATGTCAATACATAATTAAAATGTAAGTACTCTGAAAAGGAGAGTATAAAAATCGAGTGACTCTAGACTTTTTAATCTGCAATAAACACTGCTTATTATTTCTATTCGGGACGAAACAAATGATTGGCTTGGGCGACTGTCACTCTCTCTCGCTACCATGGCAACCATCGCTTTCGCTACAGGACCCGCCCACATGCGCGGAGTTCAAGAGGCAAGAAACCTCGGCAAAATAATGGCAGAGAAAGAGCATTCAAAATTCACAGTGCAGGGTTTTACAGTACGAGAAAAGGCAATGCACAGAACGTCTTTGGATAAACAAAGAAATCAAACACGAGTAAATATCTGCGTGGCTTTTCAACGACGGTGAGAACTGAGGGACCTGAAAAACAACTCATTGCTGGCTGTATTTCTGCTGGACAGGTAATCTTTCATTTTGATTATACATTTTTTTTTGGTTTATGGTTTCATGAAGCTTGTATCAAGAGCACATGAAGCTGCCTAATATAGCTAACATAAGATCACTTAGAATAAAGTTACAATATTATACACTTAGCCATTAGTAGAGATGATGAATACTCAATATTCTTAGCTCAAGTTAATCGCTGTTGTGTTGACTTTTGCAAAATTTAACTTTAGATAACAAAATGCATGTGTGAAAGCTAGTACACCGCATCCAGGAATGTTTTTTTAGAGCTAAGTTAGCTTTAGCTGCTGCTAATCAACAATGCTTTCATCATGAAAACTCTTACATGAAAAGCACAGTATATGTTATGAATCTTACACTAAATTCATCTTCATCATAGTATAACTGATGTTATTGAAAAAACATGATGCTACCCGTTTTCTTTGCCTTATAAATATAACAAGCTCGTTACCGAATCAAACAAAAATATATTTTAAATTTTTCCAGTATCGGTATTCTAGCTTGAAAGTGAGCAATAAAAGACATCTTATCTGTTTATATTAATACTGATGAAGTTAGATGTTTTATTACATATGATTCTGACATGATGTCACTACATGCACACTGCTCCTCTGAGGTAACTAAAGCGTCTTCCAGCTGATTGGTCGGTGAAGCGTGTGTGTTTTGTGGGCGTGGCTGTGGAAAGAGCCCAGAAGGGTGAAGGTGGAGTGAATGGAAATAATGAGCTGTCTTTAAAACAGTCGTGAGAGGTCTACACACACTCAATTTTTATACTTTATTTATTTTCCTCAAATTTGGAAAAAAAGTTATTTTTTTAACCAATTCCTACCTATCCTACCTTTAAGTTCTCAAAAAAAAAAAATATATATATATATATATATTTACAAAATGAATGGCCTTGTCAAATGACTGTCGTTTTAACTTATATGGTGGAGAAGGTGACGTTTGCTAGAAGGATCGAGTGAACGATCTGGAAGGGAAGCATACGGTTGTATTTTGTAATACAAAATAATATTACCCTTTGTCATTAGACACACTATTTAGTTTTGTATGGTACTTGGTGTGTCCTCTTGTTACTGTACTAGCATCTTTCGTTATCTAGACGAGGGGTTTTCAAACAGGGGTCCGGGGACTCCCAGGGGTCCTCCAGAAGGTTCTAAGGGGTCCCAGAAACTTTTAGAGAATTAAAAGACAGAGAAAAAAATAAAGGCTACTTATTATTCTAGATGTGTTACATTTGTAAATGTTTCTCTGCCATATACATTGCAGAATTGTATATGTTTGCTCAGTATCTTTAGTGGGTTTTACTCACCATAGGCCCCTTTATCGCGCTCACTGGGGTTGTAAGGCAGTATTCTCACGCAAGTGGCTTACATACATTTATCGTGAAAGTTGCTTATTCTTCTTTAGGTTTATACATCCATCATTAATAGCCAATTTAATCTTGGAAACAATATGTTGTTATTGTAATGTCACACTTACTATTTAACAGTTTAAATATTTATTTTTTTACATAAAAATAGATTTTAGGAAGGGGAAGATTTTATAACGGTTCATCGTATTTGAGGGTCCTTGGCATCATAAAGATTGAAAACTCCTGATCTAGACAATGCGGTCTCTCTAAGAAACTTTCAGTTTAATCAGAAATTGTTTAAACAGTCAATAAGTGTATAAATCACTACTTTCTGCTTGCAGGAATACAGTTGCCCCTTTCTTCAGTTTAAGACGCTCAGCGAAGCTTGCTTGAAATGGGCCGAACAAATAAACGATCTTGAATTAAATTGTTGTGATATTCGATTATAATAAACCTCAACCATGACTGTTGACATTTTTTATCTGTGGGAAGGGTAGAAAAGTCCTCACGTCTCCTGAGAGCTGCCGTTTTTGCTATCCTCGAGTGTCTTGTTTACCTGCAGATCCTGATGATTCGGCTCCGTCAGTCCCGCCTGACAATGCACATGATCGGACATATGTAAATGTTGGGGGCGTACATATAAATGATCCCCAGCGATTGCGTCACATCTGGCGTTTCGTTGAGAATCACTTATTTTTCCGTGATGTTTTTTATGCACGAGATTTACATAAGAAGGAGGAGGCAATGGTGTTTGAGACTCACAGTATGTGATGTCCATGTACTGAACTCTTATTATTTCACTATGGCAAGGTTAATTCAATTTTTCATTCTAGGGCACCTTCAAACTTTTGAATCAGATGCCTCCTCCTCTCTGATCAGAGTCCTGAAGTGGTGAACACCATTAAAGAACTGGCATTCAGTGGAGCAATCCCCAACAAGTAGCAATTCTTCACTTTCCCTCCCCAGACTGCTCTGTTGCTGTTAGCTTTATTACTTTCACTCCACCATAAGCACTGCACTCAACAGACACACAAGCCCCTTTCACGCTGCGATTCCGGCAAATACACGGATAATGCGACCTGGCATTTGTTCCCGGGCCGCTAGATTTGGCCCATTCTCACTGCCAGCGAAATACCGTAATATGTGCGCTTTCACACACAACCCGTCAGATGCCTCACAGACGTGAGATTGTGTTTGACTAACACTGCATGTACATGAGCAGCTTTACTTTTATTGAATCCTGAATAATTCATGACTTGTGCTGTGTTTAATCAGTATCTAAGAGCAGCATCTTTAAGACGTGTTGTATGTTCAAAATTAGTATGTTTGTAGGCTTCAGTGAAATGTGCGCTGGTTTCTCTTCGCGTTCTGAACTGGTGTGCGAGTCTCATCGTCAATAAACACAAGCTCTTATCATCTCCATCCAGAGCAATTAATTACATGTTTCTCGTTCTTCCATGTCAAAGGGTCTTGTAGATGACCACTAGCAGTGTTTATTTATTATCTTGTTTTATACCTTTATTTTATGTGACTTTTATTTTGACATCATACTATCTGCATGGGGACTAATCTCTCCACGCGCACACTCATTCAATGAGAAAACACGAGAAGGCACGTTACAAATCGATGCATGTTTTAGAGTCAGAGACTGGAAAATATTATGGTAACCTTCAGCTAAAGTGTTCTTTGAAGTGTTATTCCACTCTGTGCTTGATTTGTTTTGGCAGTAATAATTTGAGAATAACTTATGAAGTTAAGTAAATGGCGGCAGCTTTCCCTGGATCACCACTCTCTTAGCACCCCTTTGATATGCGGAGCGAGGTATGTGGTTCAATGTAATGTACTATTTCATATAAATTCATTTCTCATTATGGCTGTTGCCTACTATGCTGTTATCTATGTGATGCTAGCCTGCTAAAGTGCATTTATTAAGAGAATATTTTGTATCTGGCTAAATTGCCTTTGTTATTTTCCTTTTAAGTTTTCACGGTGTTGGTGCTATGCACACTCGTCTGAATTAAAGTACACCCGTATGGAAACACTCCTAAGCCTGTTTATTCCAAGTTGAAGGGCTGCTACAGTGAAAACTCGACGCTCGATGTGGAGTGAAACTCAACTCGACGTTGGAAGGACTGCCATCCGCCATTCTGTGTACAAGACTGCCGCCTTCTGTTCAAACACCCTCACTGCAACCGGCACCCAGGCAAGATCGGTCTATTTCGTTTATGCGTATTGCTGCACAAAATCACAGGGACTCTGATTGTGAACAGATATCTACGTAATGGACTGAAGTCACCTTTATAAACAATATACTGTACATGTTTGATGCTCTGATTTAATAATACATTTGAAAGGTAGATTTAAAGATACAGAAGGGTAATTTCTTTTAAAAAAAAAAAAAAAAAAAAAAAACAATTGAACTAATTGAACCTGTTAAGGGTAAATTCATTAATGGGTAAATATGTATGATTGAAAGCTGTTTGTGTGTTAGCCTACATTTTTTTGTTGATGATAATCACCCAGTGCATGTTTTGATATTAAGCTTTGTTGAGTTATTAAACTACAGTTCAACATAACTAAATAGCAACACAACTTCAACAAAATGTCACTTAATAGAGAAGTAGCAGCTAGCACACATGACCCACCCATGGAAACAGATAACCCACAGCCAGTCAGGTCTAGTTCACGTGAAAGAACATTTACAGAAAAGGGATTAGAGATGCACAAACAGGAAGCCATTAAACACAAGAAAGAATTCATGAGAGCTTATGGCTCCTGGAAAGAGGTGGCAGGAAAGTTTAGGACCGCACTAAAATCATTCTGTTCTCAAGATGAACTAAATAAAATCAGAGACGAAATCCAAATTCGACACAGTGCAGTAAGTGAATGTTATGAGCCCATTCAACGCAACCGTAATGCCACCCCAGACATTGTACCCAAAATGGATGCTTGTATAGCACTCACTGCAGAGATCAGCGAAATAATAGAGATGCGGCTAAAAACTGTAGATGAGGTCTTTAATCCAGAACTTGAGAAAGTACGAGTGAGGATGGCACTTAAGAAGGATGAGTATGGATCTATCTTCGGACACACAAAAACCGATACTGTACTCTCTCTCGCAGAAGATTCAATCCACTCACAGGGCTCTAGCAAGCATTTAGATGCAGGAGCAGAACTTGCAGCTCAACAAGAAAAGGTTAAGGCAGTATATCAAATACAAGCTCAAGAAGAAGTTCTTAGCAAGTTAGAAGAAGAGAAGCAGCTAGTTCTTAAAAGGTTGGAAGAAGAAAAGCAAGTAGCTCTTAAAAGGATAGAGGAAAACATGCGTCAGGAAGAAAAAAGACTACAACAAATTCAAGCAGAGGCAGAAGTAAGAATAGCAGAGGCGAGAGTAAATGCATATGAGAGCCTTGAACATGATTCCCGAGACTGGCTAAAAGAAAATGATCTCACAGTTAAATTCAAAGGCCAGCTTAATCCAAAGGCCAACGCATACCAGCCTTCACAAGCACACGTCAATGCGCTAGCATCTCCTGAGAAAGACGGTCTTACCCAAGCACTCATTAACTCACTCAGTATGAATCGCCTGCCTGCTCCTGAGCCACCAAAGTTCTCTGGTGAAGCCCTAAAGTATGTAGACTGGAAGATGTCCTTCATGGCCCTCATAGACCACCAGCCTCTCCCTACTCATGAAAAAATGTTCTATTTAAAAAACTATCTGAGTGGAGAAGCTCGTAAAGCTGTAGAGGGATTCTTCTATAGAAACTCAGAAGAAGCATATCAGGGGGCCTTAAATGTCCTGGAAGAAAGGTACGGAAACCACTTCATTGTGCAAAGGGCCTTTAGAGATAAGTTAATGAAATGGCCAAAGGTTGGTGCCAGTGATCCTGCTGGACTTCGAGAGTTTGCTGACTTCCTGCAAGGATGCGTTGAAGCGATGCCTCATGTGAAAGGATTAGCCATCTTGGACGACTGCGAAGAGAACCACAAGTTGCTGAAGAAATTACCAGACTGGATCACACGAAGATGGAGCAGAGTTGTCACGGAAAAATTGGACGAATCTGGGGAATACCCGAGCTTTTCCTGTTTCACAAGGTTCATCCAGAAGGAGGCTCGGATAGCCTGTAACCCTGTCGCCTCTCCACTTCTGATCAAGGCCACAGATGACAGGCAGCCCAGGAGAACTAGAGCACTTCACACAAACACTAAAAGGAACAATCCCACGGAAAAGGTTGAGAAAGTGTTCAGCACCAAGTCAAGGCCACCATGTCCTATCTGCAAAGATGAGATGCACGGCGTCGTAAGGTGCCCTACCTTTGCAGCAAAATCTCTGGAAGATAAGAAGGCCTCCATATGGGAAAACAACTTGTGCTACGGATGTTTGAGAAAGGGACATAACAGTAAGGATTGCAAAACACGACACTTTTGTGGCATATGCTGCAGACGTCACCCCACCTGTCTACATGAAGAGAGAGAGAACCGATCTTTGGAAGCAAAAGAGAAACAGTCAACTTCCACAGACAAAGGCACTAGTCAGGAGGAGATCAAAGTGACGTCCCATGCAGTGACGCAGCACGTCTTTGCCACATCAAGCATTGTCCCTGTTTTCATGTCATCTACAAATGAACCACAGAAAGAAGTTATAACGTATGCTCTTCTGGATACGCAGAGTGATTCGACATTCGTCTTGGAAGACCTACTTGAAGAGCTGAACGTGGAGACTAAACCAGTACAGCTCAAACTGAGCACCATGACAGCTGTTGACACACCCATAACAAGCAAAGTTGTCTACGGTCTACAAGTCCGAGGACTACAGTCTGAAAAACAGATTCAGCTACGCCAAGCCTACACTCGTGGTTTCATACCGGTCGACAAGTCTTACATCCCGACTTCCAAAACAGCGCTGCTCTGGCCTCATCTAAAGCATCTAGCAAACAAACTCCCGCTGCTGAAGGACTGTGAGGTGGGACTGTTAATTGGAAGTGATTGCCCACTGGCATTAGCCCCCCAGGAAGTTGTCACAGGAGGCGAAAATGATCCATTCGCCCAGAGAACGGAACTCGGCTGGAGCATCGTAGGCTCATCTAATCCACATCTGGATCGCCAGGGAAACCAGAGGTTCGTCCATCGAGTGACAGTGAAGGAAATACCAGCTCCATCAACCACTGACGTGCTGAAGGTCTTGGAATCAGACTTTAATGAAAGGAAGTATGCAGACAAAGACAAGTATGTGTCACAAGATGACGTTCGCTTCATTCAGCTCCTGAGTGACAACATAACTCAAAGGAAAGATGGACACTTTGAAATGCCCCTCCCTTTCAAGAGCACAGAGCCTCCTCTGCTACCAGACAACAAGAAGCTGGCAACAGTTCGACTGCACCACCTAAAGAAAAGATTGAAAAATAACGAGAGGTATAAAGAACAGTACAAGGCCTTCATGAAAGATATGATAGAGAAAGGAGACGCAGAGCCAGCCCCTCCCGCGACAGGACAGCAGACTACATGGTACATACCACACCATGGGGTATTCCACCCCAAGAAGCCAGAGAAGCTAAGGGTCGTCTTTGACTGTTCAGCGAAGTTCCGTGGTGTCTCACTAAATGATACACTGCTAACAGGTCCTGACCTGATCAACTCTCTCCTTGGAGTGCTCTGTCGTTTCAGGAAAGAGGCTGTAGCCATCATATGCGACATCGAGAAAATGTTCCATCAGTTTTACGTTTCCTCTGAACTACGGAACTACTTACGTTTTCTCTGGTGGGAGGATGGAGACCTTGAAGCAGAGCCTCAAGAGTTTCAAATGGCTGTCCATCTATTTGGCGCCGCTTCGTCACCTGGATGTGCCAACTTTGGTCTGAAGTACTTGGCACGTCAACACAAGGAAGAGTATCCATCAGCGTCAGCCTTTGTTGAAAAGAATTTCTATGTCGATGATGGGCTTATTAGCGTCCCCTCTGTAGAAGAAGCAAAGGAATTGATCGCTGAAGCACGAGAGTTGTGCAAGAGAGGAGGTTTGCGTCTACACAAGTTCAATTCAAACGAAAGGTCAGTTCTGGACTCTGTGGACCCAACTGAGAGAGCAGTCACATCTGAACCCCTCAATCTGGACCTAAATGCAGCTCCAGCCGAACGTGCTCTCGGTATCCAGTGGTCCCTTGAACATGACACCTTCAGCTTTAATGTAAACACACGGACCAGGACCTCTACACGTCGCGGCATCCTATCTGTCATTGCTTCTTTGTACGATCCAGTCGGATTCGTGGCTCCGTTTATCTTAACTGGAAAGTGCATCCTCCAGGAGCTGTGCCGTCGAGGCATTGGATGGGATGACCCACTTCCCGAAGACTTAAGTCCACGGTGGGAGAGATGGAAGAGCGACCTACAAAGGCTGAATGAAATCTCAATACCAAGATGCTACCAACCACAAGGCTTCTGCAAAACCATCCTGAGGGAACTACACCACTTCTCGGATGCCAGCAATATAGGATATGGCTCGTGTTCCTATCTGAGAAGTAAGAATGAAGATGGTGAAGTTCACTGCAGCCTCGTGATGGCAAAGGCTAGAGTTGCGCCTACTAAACTCACAAGCATTCCAAGATTGGAACTTTCAGCAGCAGTGGTCGCTGCAAGATCAAGTGTCATGCTGAGAAACGAGCTTGAAATGCCAATCCATGCAGAATATTTCTGGACTGACTCCCAAGTTGTCTTGGCTTATATCAACAATGAAGCAAGAAGGTTCCATGTCTTCGTTGCCAATCGTGTGCAAATGATCAGAGAACACACCAGCCCCAGCCAGTGGCACTATATAGACACAACAGAAAACCCTGCTGACCATGCATCTAGAGGTCTCAATGCAGTAGACATCTCCTCAACAAACTGGCTATTAGGACCCAAATTCTTGTGGGAACAAGAGATACATCCAGAGTCTCACCTCACTCCTGAGTTGCTTGTTGGTGATCCTGAGGTCAGGTCAATGCAGGTGTTTACAACTAAAGTTGAACCCTCCAAGTCAGACATTCTTACCCGTCTAAATCGATTCTCCTCCTGGTCAAAACTCCTGAAAGTCATCGCAAGAATCAAGAGGCTGAATTCAAAGCAAACCCATCCTGGCAAACCTGTGAGTGTGGAAGAACTAGAGAGAGCTGCCGAATCAGTAATGAGGCTTACACAAGAAGAAGCATTCTCCCAAGAGATGAAGATACTTCAAAAGGGAAAAGGCCTTCAAAACTCCAGCCCTCTGTTTCGCTTGGATCCCATCTTGGAAGGAGGAGCACTTCGTGTCGGTGGGAGACTAAATCAGTCATCCTTAAGCCTAGAAGTCAAACACCCTTTGATTCTACCCAAAGAAGGACATATTACCAAGTTGATCTTGACACACTGCCACGAGAGGATCTGTCACCAAGGACGGAATCAAACTCTAACTGAACTTCAAGCCAATGGGTTTTGGGTCATCGGTGGAAGTAAGTCAGTTGCTAAGCTGATACACAGATGCGTGAAGTGCAGAAGACTCAGACGGCCTGCTGAAGAACAACGCATGGCAGAGCTTCCTAAGGAGCGTGTAGAAGTTTCTGCTCCCTTCACATACTGCGGCATCGATTGCTTCGGCCCATTCATCACTAAGAAAGCCCGCAAAGAGCAAAAGCGCTATGGCTTAATCTTCACTTGCCTTGCCTCTCGATCTGTTCACATTGAGATGCTTGAGGACTTATCCACAGATGCATTTATCAATGCCTTAAGATGCTTCATCAGTCTCAGAGGAGCCGTTCGTCAACTCCATTGTGATCAAGGAACCAATTTTGTGGGAGCTAAAAATGAGTTCAAAGAAGCACTGAAGCAATGTGACACCAAAACAATCGATAGCTTCCTCGCAGAAAGGCAATGTGAGTTCATCTTCAATGCTCCCTCGGCAAGTCACGCTGGCGGCGTCTGGGAGCGCCAGATTCGGACTGTCCGTAATGTCCTAAATGCCACACTCTGTCAATACTCAGGCAGACTCGACGACGCTTCCCTTCGAACTCTGTTCTATGAAGCAATGGCCATTGTGAACAGCCGTCCGTTAACCGTAAATGGGGTAAACGATCCTACCTCGCTCGAGCCATTAACTCCAAACCATCTCATACTGATGAAGTCCAAGATTGCCCTTCCACCGCCTGGCAAATTTGAGAAGGAGGATGTCTATGCAACTAAAAGGTGGCGAAGAGTCCAGTACCTCGTCGAACAGTTCTGGAGCCGGTGGAAAAGAGAATATCTCATGAACATCTCCACACGCCAAAAGTGGCATACGACTCGACGCAACCTCAAGGTAGATGACTTAGTCATTATAAAGGAAGACACCCCTAGGAATCAGTGGCATCTGGGACGAGTGGTTGAAACCACAAAAGAGAGCGATGGACTAGTACGTCGTGTCAAGCTGTTAGTGGGAGAAAGGATGTCAGTGAAACAAAATCGACCAACCAAACCTCTGATTATAGAAAGGCCCATTCAGAAACTAGTTCTCCTCCTCGAGAGTGAGTGATCAGTCTAGCTGTCTACACATTTATCCCCCCATGACATAGGCTACACACTCACCTGCACATATCAAGAAACACTGATACAGACTTAGGACTCAAGTATGAGCCATTCAGCCAGGTTGTCTTCTTGTCTTCATAACATGAGTGGTGGGAGAGTAGATGACCACTAGCAGTGTTTATTTATTATCTTGTTTTATACCTTTATTTCATGTGACTTTTATTTTGACATCATACTATCTGCATGGGGACTAATCTCTCCACGCGCACACTCATTCAATGAGAAAACACGAGAAGGCACGTTACAAATCGATGCATGTTTTAGAGTCAGAGACTGGAAAATATTATGGTAACCTTCAGCTAAAGTGTTCTTTGAAGTGTTATTCCACTCTGTGCTTGATTTGTTTTGGCAGTAATAATTTGAGAATAACTTATGAAGTTAAGTAAATGGCGGCAGCTTTCCCTGGATCACCACTCTCTTAGCACCCCTTTGATATGCGGAGCGAGGTATGTGGTTCAATGTAATGTACTATTTCATATAAATTCATTTCTCATTATGGCTGTTGCCTACTATGCTGTTATCTATGTGATGCTAGCCTGCTAAAGTGCATTTGTTAAGAGAATATTTTGTATCTGGCTAAATTGCCTTTGTTATTTTCCTTTTAAGTTTTCACGGTGTTGGTGCTATGCACACTCGTCTGAATTAAAGTACACCCGTATGGAAACACTCCTAAGCCTGTTTATTCCAAGTTGAAGGGCTGCTACAGGTCTGTTATTATCAGATCTGTTGAAGATGCAGATTCTGTTCATGGGTGCCAAGACATTTTAGGAAATCCAGACCGGACGATGTTTTACTGCCTTGTCCAGGATAAAGAGTGTGTGGTGACCCAATATACAAGTATGGTGATATTAAATGACTAAAACCGTGATATAAGATTTTGGCCATATTGCTCATATTGGCCATTCATTCCCTGTGTGACTTTTCCAAAGGCTTGTGTTTGGTTTTGACCACAAGGTGTCGCTGTGGTCAAAGCTTCAGCTCTGCCACTCTGAGCTCGATTGATATGTCTGAGGTGAAACACTCACTTATTAGCATACTGACCAAGAAATGTGGAAATAAATAAATGATGAAATAAAAAAAAGAAAAAAAAAGAAATAAATGTGGAAATAAATAAATGATGAAATAAATAAAATAAAAAATCAAAATAAATGTGGAAATAAATAAATGTGGAGAAATACATCTATACATAAAAAGGAAATAAAAATAAAAATACTCATTTATTTTTCTTTGTTTCTTTGTTTTTTTTTTCTTATTTTCTTTGTATATTTATTTATCCTCTTAAACTCCGAGGACCCTGTACAGGGTCGGGAATGACATCGTCATGTATATACTTTTAATTTTAAATGTCTGTGGAGAAGCTGTGATGTATGTGATACCATTTGAAAGCTTAGAGTCTCTACTTTCTGGAGATAGGCATCACTTTGGCATTTGTTTTACACAAAGTAATGTATTTACACTAAATTACTCTGGTGGATTTGGCCAAATCTAACGCCGGCTTCACACTGCACGCGTAAGCAGCGCGTATTTTTTTCGGCGCTCATGTTAACAGATGAGTGCATTCACACCGGCAGCGGAGGCAGCGCAGCGGCGCGGAGCAGGAGCAGAGCAGAAGCGTCAGTGCCGCGATTGTTTCGGCGCCGGCTCTATTTCTGACGCGCTGCTCACGATGAATTAAAGCCACAGTACATTGTTCTGATCAAAATTAACCTGGTTAACATGAAAAATAACACATTTAACCATGAAATAATTTAGTGAAGTGTTCCATGTGTTTCTCAGTCACCATATGACATCCGGCGCTGTGGGGAAAAAAAAGTTCTACACAAAAACCGAAGTCACTGCCATAAGTTTTTGCCTGAACTACAAAACTAATTTTAAATAATGTATGCCAGTTTATCTTAAATTAAATATGAATTAAATTATGTATATATTATAACTATATGCTGGGATAAAAACAGAAAGGATAAACAAACGCACGTGGTGTCAGGCAGTGTTCTTCAGAATGCACCTGGAAAGACAGCAATGGACGACACTCGTCTCATCGTGGAGGTTGAGAAGCACACAGTTCTCTATGATCCACACAATAAGCTTTATAAAAACTTGCAAGTGAATGATAGTAAGTCATTTTAAAGTGTTTTTGACAATCTTTCGTTGCCTCACGAACGAACGAACGAACGAACGAACGAACAACTAAATATGGATAGGTTAATAGAATATACACACATTAATATAGCACACATACAGTATAGACATGTAGATAGACTATGATGTGCGTTATTTTGTCATTTAAAAAAAAAAAAGTTTTTAGATAATTTGCTCATTTAGCCTATATATCATTAAGAAGTTTCCTCTTAATTATTACAGTCATTTATGAATTATCTTTAAGAGGTTTATGATGAGTAATGCATGTAAATTTGATGCATATCCAAAATTTCAAGACAATTTCCTGACGTTTCTCTTTTTAGCAGTGTGCTTTTCATGGACATATAGTGCGATGGCCTTAATTTCTTCTATCAAAAACTCGCACTAAACGAAATAAAAAAAAACACATCAGAAACAAGTGAAACAATTTTTAAAAATAAAATTAGCTTCTCTAAAATTAGAGAAATGCAAACTTATCCATTATAGAGTAGCCTACTCTGTACACAACTGCGCGCGAAAAACGCTGCCTGTGTGAAAGGAAAAAGTGTGCGCGCTGCTACTGCTTTACACGCGCTGCTTCGGCGCTGCCTTATGCGTTCAGTGTGAAGCTGGCGTAAGTGTAAGGAGTAGAAATATAGTGTGGCCCCTTTAAGAGCCGCGCGCGCTCCGGTAAACGAGGTCTGCATTTTGTGTATGTGCACACTGAGTCTTGAGCTCCCATGTGTGGGGATTATTTTCTGTTTTCTGTTGCTAACAGTCAGTTATTTTGTTTTATTAAGTAATGCTGTGGACGGAAATGGAGTTTGTGAGAGTTTTGCCGGGAATAAAGTGCGATCTGTTTGATGTTAATCGCCTCCGTGTTTGCATCCACTTCAGTTACATTAAGTGAGCTATCCGCGGACACAAGCGTTACATACATTCAGCATTTTGCCGTCATTTTACAGGAAACCCTTTAAAGTTACAAAAACACTGCTAAAAGTGATAAACCTGTAAGTATATGTTGTCTAAGCTGTAATAACCCCCCCCCCAAAAAAAAATAAATAAATAAATAAATAAAATAAAATAAATAAAAGATTAAAAAAAAACAAGTAGGCACTTTTTGATTTCTTTTTTATATAAATGAATGTTTGAAAGTGTGTAACTCAGGCCCTGTGTGCTCTAGGACCCTGCAGACACTTTGGGCTGTTTCCAGCATGTATAATTAATTTAATGACACTGGGATATTGCATTTATATCACTGTATATGGTGGAGGAGGGGGTGGTGGAGGGGGGTAGCAGGGTCAGGGTAAGGGGGAAAGGGGGGTCATCCCTTCAGACCCATTTGAGTAAATCTGTCATAAAACACGACACAGACAAACTTCTTTTTTCACTATTTTCTGTAATTTAGTGGAAACAGCCCAAACTGTCTGCAGGGTCCTAGAGCTCACAGGGCCTGAGTTACACACAACAATAAAAAAATAAAAAACTACTTTTTTGGGGGGTTATTACAGCTTAGACAACATATTCTTACAGGTTCATCACTTTTAGCAGTGCTTTATGTAACTTTAAAGGGTTTAATGTTGAATGACGGCGAAATTAATGAAATGAATTTGACCCTAGACCACTGTATGTGTGTATGGGAGGCTTTTCAATTTGGGTCGGCCGAATCCAGGCGGAAATCCCAAAAAATGGTCCTGGTGTTCAAGAGGATATGTATGTATTTATTATTAGTTTAGTAATTCTGTTGATGTGATATCAGTGATGATCACTCACCCGACACAGTCAGAGTCACTACATCACTCGCGTGAGAGCAGAATAATCCTGATCCTGGTCCTCTACAGCCGTTACACCAGCACGTCTGTGTGTGATCTGCAGTGATCTTGAACTCTTTCTCATTAGAGCGCGGATCTTTACCATCACACTCCCATCCGTATGTCCATCCTTCCCCCTGTATGTCACATGTGAGAGTGACAGTCTCTCCTCTGAATATCTGTGATGGTTTAGGCTTTACAGTCAGAACAGCTTTAGGTCTCTCTGTAAGAACTGCACAAACAGAAGTTATGATTAAACATCTCACAAAATCAAATGAAGTGAATTGACTCGATCTGTCCTAAACTCTGCATAAATGTCACCGCACAAAAGAAGATATTTTAAAGAACAGATTCTAGAGAGCGTTTGATTGGACAGAAAATCTGATGAGAAACTGAAGAGTGATGTCATCAAAATCACTGATCCTTATTGGCTGGCGTGAGAGACTGTGAGTTTTGAACTGTTATCTTCTAAATGTGAATTGTGTCGTTGTTGTGGAGCAACACTGGCTTATAGATAACAGTAAGACGACCATATTCATACTAAAAGACAAAACACTTCCATTTTGATTTCATGTGGACATTAAACTCAGTTCATTGACACTTAACCCTTGTATGGTGTTCAGGTCTGTTGGACCCGTTTTCCTTTTTTATCGAAAGAAAAATGATATGATTAATTATTTTTTCAAACTGAGACTCATTGGCCTTGGCTCATTTTCTGTGAGGAATATATATCAGAACACATTTTCATTGACCACACACTGTAAACCCCCCTACACATTTATATTACACACAGGATGTTCGGGTCCACTGGACCCGGGGCTAATAAAAGTGTGGGAATTGTAGGTCCTGTGTACATTTACTCTGTCCTCCTCCTGTCAGGGCCTGCTGTTAGTGTGTGTGTGTGTGTGTGTGTGTGTGTGTGTGTGTTGATGTATATGGTTTATGAGGACACAAATGTGTATAATGACATGGATATTACAACGTAAACATGGTTTATGAAGATATCTGTGTCCTCATACTAAAACATACTAAATGGTGTTTTTGAAATTCAAAAAATGCCAAAAGTTTTCTGTGATGGGCAGGTTTAGGGGTAGGGTTAGTGTAGCGTGATAGATTATACAGTCTGTACATTAGAAAAACCAGTATGCCTATGGAGAGGAACCATACACCACATATCCAAGTGTGCGTATGTGTGTGTGTGTGTGTGGGGGGGGGGGGTGCGTGTGTGTGTGTGTTATGGTGGGTGTGTGTGTGTGTTCATGAGTGTGTGTGCATGCGTGCGTGCGTGTGGGAGAGAGATTGTGTGTAAGTGTGAGAGAGTAGCTACAAGAGTGAGTTTTGTTTCTACCCCTGCCGTTCCCACATGAGGTAGCAATTCTTAAATGTGATCTAACAAAGGTAAAGAGAAAATATTAACCATATATGCTGTATATATTGCTTGTAATTGGGATGGAGTAAACATCTGTTGAGTATTTTAACATAACATTTTTGATTTTGTTGAATTAAAAACCCAAAAATGCAGCGGGTCCACCAGACCCACGAACACTGGCTGAGTAACAAAAATATGAACACCACACAAGGGTTAAAAAGAGAACAATAATGGAAATACATTTAAGCAATACATGGTAAATATTCATCAAAATAAAGAGAAATATAGTTCATTCATTTCATCAAAAACAATTCTGTCATGACCACAAATGTGGCGAGTGTGAGCCTCAAATAAACAGAAACAGAGGGTTACGGCTTGAGGATGTCACACACACACGTTTGTTTTTGTGAAATGTGGGGACATTCCATATTTTCTATCACCCTGTAAGACTTTCAAGGACCTGACTGACGGAAATCTGCTGTGAAAGAGGATGAAACCAATGATTCAGGTTCCACTATAGTTCAGAAGAAGATCATCTGTACATATTTATGCATTTGTTGCTGAAGTTGTCACTTCTGTTATCTAGAATGGTGCAACGATCAATTCATCTCCTACTTCATTTGATTCCACCATCACCAAAAGACGGAGACCTGGGAAGATGTCCTCATATCCTCTGGTGACTGTTTTTAATCCTTGTCTTATCAAACTGCAAGAAGTGTGAATTTTTTAAAAAGAAGAATCGAACATTTAAAAAAAAAAGGTTTTCAATACAAATTTTAGAACAGCAGGTTCACCCGCAAAATGGATCTGACTAGAAATTCACAAAGTATTAACAACGTCATCATAACTCTGTCCACCTTGTATCTTAACCTGTTTAATCCCAAATGTTTTCCTGCAATGTGAGTACATGCAATTTACTCCTTAGACCTCCCTAACACACAAACGTTATGCCTTCTTTGATTTTATGTTGGTTAAGTTAGTGAAATATTAGGTTTTATTCTCGGTCACAATAGTGACCGGTGGGAAACAGCATAGACAGAATTCATACAAATTCTTCTATTAGACCTATTTACACGTTTAAAACTTAAAATAACAATAACATATCCAACATATAAGAATGAGGTATGATTAGAATTTACTTCAAAACTATTTCTATTGTTCATGATACACAATAAAAAAAAAGAAAATTGGGTATGAAAATTGCAACCCATTGAAATTAATTCAAAAATCTAGGTAACACGTTCATCTTCACTGAATTAACGTGTCCGGCCAAAGAGAGGGGAAGAGGTGACCAACAAACCTTGAAAAGATCAACGCACTTACATGAGTTATTACTCCTAAATATTAGGAAGAGCAACTTTAAACATTGAAGCACCAATTGGTAAATCCGAAATTTGGACGTTTATAAGGTATATCTCATAGATATAGATAGACAGACAGACAGACAGAAGTATAGAGAGACAGACAGACAGACAGAAGTATAGATAGACAGACAGACAGACAGAAGTATAGAGAGACAGACAGACAGAAGTATAGATAGACAGACAGACAGAAGTATAGAGAGACAGACAGAAGTATAGATAGACAGACAGACAGAAGTATAGAGAGACAGACAGAAGTATAGATAGACGGACAGACAGAAGTATAGAGAGACAGACAGAAGTATAGATAGATAGACAGGCAGACAGAAGTATAGATAGACAGACAGACAGAAGTATAGATAGACAGACAGACAGAAGTATAGATATAAAGACAGACAGAAGTATAGATAGATAGACAGACAGACAGAAGTATAGATAGACAGACAGACAGAAGTATAGATAGACAGACAGACAGACAGACAGAAGTATAGATATACAGACAGACAGAAGTATAGATAGACAGACAGACAGAAGTATAGATAGACAGACAGACAGACAGAAGTATAGATAGACAGACAGACAGAAGTATAGATAGACAGACAGACAGAAGTATAGAGAGACAGACAGAAGTATAGATAGATAGACAGACAGACAGAAGTATAGAGAGACAGACAGAAGTATAGATAGATAGACAGACAGACAGAAGTATAGATAGACAGACATAAGTATAGATAGATAGACAGACAGACCGAAGTATAGATAGACAGACAGACAGAAGTATAGATAGACAGACAGACAGAAGTATAGAGAGACAGACAGAAGTATAGATAGATAGACAGACAGACAGAAGTATAGAGAGACAGACAGAAGTATAGATAGACAGACAGAAGTATAGCTAGATAGACAGACAGACAGAAGTATAGATAGACATACAGAGAGAAGGATAGACAGACAGACAGAAGTATAGATAGACATACAGAGAGAAGGATAGACAGACAGGCAGAAGTATAGATAGATAGACAGACAGACAGAAGTATAGATAGATAGACAGACAGACAGAAGTATAGCTAGATAGACAGACAAACAGAAGTATAGATAGACATACAGAGAGAAGGATAGACAGACAGACAGAAGTATAGATAGATAGACAGACAGACAGAAGTATAGATAGATAGACAGACAGACAGAAGTATAGCTAGATAGACAGACAGACAGAAGTATAGATAGATAGACAGACAGACAGACAGAAGTATAGCTAGATAGACAGACAGACAGAAGTATAGCTAGATAGACAGACAGACAGAAGTATAGATAGATAGACAGACAGACAGAAGTATAGATAGATAGACAGACAGACAGACGTATGGATGGATGGATGGATGGTTTTCAGTTCAGTCTGAGAGAGAGTCCCTATGAATAACACAGAATGACATTATTATTACACAGGAACATATTCTGTGTTATACTACCGGTCACAACCCGTCTTCATTTATCTGCATCCTGACAAAAGAATAAACAATGTATAAATATAATTTCAATATGTATGTATAGATGACCCTTTCATGATGATGTGTGCAAAAAATTAATGAGCTATTCAAAAATTAACTTTGATTAATTCATTAAATTTTTCTGTCATTTCTGAGCTTTCACGTTGTCATAAGATGGCAGTACCAAGAAATAAGTGTGTGTGGTCACACGACCAAACTACACAACAATGTTAGACCTGCCCAGAACTCATGTAGACATTTTAAATGTGTATTATAAATGAAAATTTGCTTCATAATAGAAGTTGCTTTTTAATACCACACTAAAATATGCGAGGAAAATTTACGGTCACAATTGTGACCGGTGGGATTAAACGGCATTAGTAATGAAAACATTAAACCCATTGACTGGCTTTTCTACGAATATTAAGGTGATATAAGAAAAATATATTTACAAGGTGAATTTCGACTTTACACCTATACTATCAATCAATCAATCAACTTTATTTATATCGCGCTTTTCCAATGCCGATTGTTTCAAAGCAGCTTCACAGTGTCAAACAGGACAATACTGCAACAAAATTAGATTCAGCTGTACAGTCGCTCTGGAGAAAACAGTGATGTTATCAGCTTATTTTAATTTATCATAGAGCGACAATGTTGGCAGATCAGTATTATAGTTTATAGAGGACTTTACATTGGCAATGAATGAAACTAAGACAGTGGACATGGTCATCAGTGTTAGGAATGAGCAAAACAGTCCTTGTCCTTATTCCTCTGTTATTTCCAGACATGTATTTAGTCGAGTTTTATCCTTTAAACTGCTCGGTGTCCATATCTCTTCCGATCCGTCATGGGACGCCCACATTAAGTACATGATTATGAAAGTACGAATCTATTATCTTTGTGTTGCTAAAAAAGTGGGTCTACCTTGTGATGTTTAATGCACATTTGAGCTCTTAGAAAATGTAAATATTATAATAACTGTATTCAAAACACATATTCATGAGATGAGAATGTGTTTTAAGAGGATGGACATTTGACCTTTGCATGTGAAATATTTGGTCAGAATTATTAAAGAATAATATCATGAGACGAATTTGTTGTTCTTGTTGTGCAACAAGACCTTCAGATAAAATTTTTAAATCATGGTAATGTAATTTTTATATATAAAGTTAACCATGCTGAAAAGCCACAGAATAGTAAGAATGGCTCGACACACACAAGACGTGCAGTGACTGAATAATGACTAAAAGTGAATCTCTTCAGTCTATTCTAACAGATGTGGTTAATAAGAGTTAAAATATGGATTTAGATGATCATTAGACAGATGTGAATATGAAGACTCACCTGATACAGTCAGTGTAAGAGCATCACTGATGTCTGTCTGTGAGTCTGATCTCTCTCCTCTACAGCTGAATTCACCACTGACATACTCACCACTGAGAGACACACGACTGAGATGCACACCATAAGCTGTGAAACTGAACTCTGCTGTTGGTGATAGATTGACATATTGTCCATCTCTAAACCATCTGTATGTCCACTGAGTGTCTCCTCCTCCCGGTATGACACATGTGAGAGTGACTCTCTCTCCTCTGAACACTCGCTGATCCGGCTTCACCATCACTACAGGTTTCACTGAGAAACAGAAGGAAATATTGAAAAGCATTGCAGATCACTGTCAGGAACTCAAAGCTTCTTCATGAGGAAAACACTATAAATTCAATTATAAATCTAGAACAGAGTTTTCTTGTCAATTGTAATAATTACATCAAAAACTGGTGTTAAAAACTAAATTAAACTGATATATGTGTCCAGTCTGTCCTCTGTGTTCTTGATCTGCCTGTTCTGACCAGTAGATGGCGCTGTCTACAGTCAGGATATAATGCAGGTATGACATCATCTGCAGGATTTTAACACATCTTGACGGACAAATGTAAGCAGAACCGGACTGATCATCGGGAGCACCGGGTGGATTCCTGCTGGCCTGGAAACTGATTGGGTCTGCTGCCCTCTTTCTTTCTTTCTTTCTTTCTTTCTTTCTTTCTTTCTTTCTTTCTTTCTTTCTTTCTTTCTTTCTTTTTTTTTACTTTTTCCGAGATGAGCAAATTGGGTTAAAAAGTAGATAGATGTTTTTTTTTCTTTTTTTTTTCTTGAAAATGGCCGATGGTTTGTCTAGATCAGACCCTATTCCTCCTCTGGGATCGGTCAGAGCCTCTGAAGCTCTTCCTTTGGTCCTTCAATATTTCGGTTCCCATTGAAGTCCATCACGTGGAGAATGTTTTCCTCAAAAAATCGAATTTCTTTTCGACTGAAGAAAGAAAGACATGAACATCTTGGATGACATGAGGGGTGAGTAAAATATCAGGACATTTTCATTTTAAAGTGAACTAATCCTTTAATGTTGATGATCACATTATTTTACATATGAATCTGCTTACATGCGAAAACTTTTTTTTGCGTCTTCTTCGCCTGTGTTTTAATCAGGAGATGCTGTACTCATTCAGACGATGCGTAATAGCGCCCCCAAGCATTTATCAGTGAAAACACGGAAACAGAAAATTACGTTTTGGCAGGGAAAGAGTTAATGTACAATTCCTGAAGAAATGGTGCATGTTCAGTTGTTACCCTACAGTTAGCATGTTGCTAGCATGATTAACATGATGATAACATAATGTCAACATGATTAGTATGTTGTTAACATGATGTTAACATGATTAGGATGCTAGCATAATCTGAACACGATTAAAATAACATGATTAACATGTTGTTAACATAATGTTAACACAATTAACATGTTTTAACAAGATGTTAACACAATTAGCATGCTTATTAGCATTATGCTATCACGATTAGCGTGTTGTTTACATGATGTTAACACGATTAACATGTTGCTACCATAATATTAACACGATTAGCATGTTGTTGACATGATGTTAACACAATTAGCATGTTGTTATTATGTTAACACGATTAGCATGTTGTTAGCATAATGTTAACACGATTAGCAATGGGATTAATTTCTAATTTACAAATATATTTTTAAGTTTCAGGATTTTTTTAAAACAAACTTTTTTTTAAAGATGATTCTGAGCTATGTTATAAAATATATAACTGAATGCTTTGACATACCATCTTACTTTATGCAATATGTGGGTAAAATGGCTTTGGATTTCCCCATTCAATACAATGTATCGATACACTGCATCTAATTTGCATATTATTGTGTTCTGTAATGAAACATGTAATGAAAAAAGAAGTGTAATAATAGGAGTAATAACTGGCAACATTTTCATAATAATATGTAATATTTCATAGGAATATCGATTTTTTTCCCCCCTATTCACTTGTTGTGTCTCCAAAATGCCTGATAAACATGATTTAAGTCCTGGTGTCCTCTACAGTCAACATTTATCAAATCAATGCCCTGTTTGGTAACAAAAAGTCCTCCGCACGTCCAAACCGTTTTGAACAGAGTAATAATCAGAGCGACGGACATATCTCTCCACTGAACACTCGCTGGTCCTGCGTGAAAGTATCAAAAACATTTTTTTTTTAGCGATTGTCCAAAAGCCTATGAGAAATCCTATTGGGTATTTATTGAGGTAACCCGTGTGATGTGAACTGCCGGCTGGCCTTTAATGTGACGTCATACACACTCTATGGGGAACTTACTAACTTCCTGCTGTCTGTTCTCAAGCTCTTTTCTCTTGAAGCATTGGTGCACAAGATCTTAATGACACTGGGCAGAAATCATTTCTGTTTCATACAGTAGATTATGATCTCTTGAAAATTAAGATCTTTTGAAACGTTTGATTGAATAAAAAGCAAATTCCTGTAATGTTTTGCAGCAGAAGGAAATACAGTCAAATGATTCTGTGAAATATGCAAAACATGGACATAAAACATCAGCAAAGAGACAAATATGGGATCCTGATGTATCCATGAAGACAAATAAACTACTAAAACAAAATTCATATTGGTTAAAAAATACTGCAGTGATGTACAGTACCTTGAGAGAGTCCAGACTGAACGAGGGCCATCAGCACTGAAAGCAGAAGAAACACAGATATGAATCATATTCAACACAATGTCAGTCACACACTGAAACATGTCATGATTCACTGATTCAATGATGGATTCACTGATTTGCTGATGGATTCACTGATTCACTGATGGATTCACTGATTCACTGATGGATTCACTGATTCACTGATGGATTCTCTGATGGATTCACTGATTCACTGATGGATTCTCTGATGGATTCACTGATTCACTGATGGATTCACTGATAGATTCACTGATTCACTGATGGATTCACTGATTCACTGATGGATTCACTGATGGATTCACTGATTCTCTGATGGATTCACTGATGGATTCACTGATGGATTCTCGATTCACTGATGTATTTACTGATGGATTCACTGATTCACTGATGGATTCACTGATGGATTCACTGATTCACTGATGGATTCTCTGATGGATTATTTGATGGATTCTCTGATGGATTCTCTGATGGATTCACTGAAGGATTCACGGATGGATTCTCTGATGGATTCTCTGATGGATTCTCTGATGGATTCACGGATGGATTCTCTGATGGATTCTCTGATGGATTCTCTGATGGATTCACTGATGGATTCTCTGATGGATTCACTGATGGATTCACTGATGGATTCTCTGATGGATTCACTGATGGATTCTCTGATGGATTCTCTGATGGATTCACTGATGTATTCACTGATTCACTGATGAATTCTCTGATGGATTCACTGATTCTCTGATGGATTCACTGATGAATTCTCTGATGGATTCACTGATTCTCTGATGGATTCACTGATTGATTCTCCAATGGATTCACTGATGGATTCACTGATGGATTCTGTGATGTATTCACTGATTCACTGGTGGATTCAATGATGGATTCTCTGGTGGATTCACTGATTCACTGATGGATTCACTGATGTATTCACTGATGGATTCTCTGATGGATTTACTGATGGATTCTCTGATGGATTCTCTAATGGATTCTCTGATGGATTCACTGATGGATTATCTGATGGATTCACTGATTCTCTGATGGATTCACTGATGGATTCTCTGATGGATTTACTGATGGATTCACTGATGGATTCACTGATGGATCCACTGATGGATTCACTGATGGATTATCTGATGGATTCACTGATTCTCTGATGGATTCACTGATGGATTCTCTGATGGATTTACTGATGGATTCACTGATTCACTGATGGATTCACTGATGGATTCACTGATGGATTCACTGATGGATTCACTGAGGGATTCACTGATGGATTCACTGATGGATTCACTGATGGATTCACTGATGGATTCTCTGATGGATTCACTGATGGATTCACTGATGGATTCTCTGATGGATTCTCTGATGGATTCACTGATGGATTCACTGATGGATTCTCTGATGGATTTACTGATGGATTCTCTGATGGATTCACTGATGGATTCTCTGATGGATTCACTGATGGATTCTCTGATGGATTCACTGATGGATTCTCTGATGGATTCTCTGATGGATTCACTGATGGATTCTCTGATGGATTCTCTGATGGATTCACTGATGGATTCTCTGATGGATTCTCTGATGGATTCTCTGATGGATTCACTGATGGATTCTCTGATGGATTCACTGATGGATTCTCTGATGGATTCACTGATGGATTCACTGATGGATTCTCTGATGGATTCACTGATGGATTCTCTGATGGATTCACTGATGGATTAACTGATTCACTGATGGATTCACTGATGGATTCACTGATGGATTGACTGATTCACTGATGGATTCACTGATGGATTCTCTGATGGATTGACTGATTCACGGATGGATTCACTGATGGATTCTCTGATGGATTGACTGATTCACTGATGGATTTTCTGATGGATTCACTGATTCACTGATGGATTCACTGATTCACTGATGGATTCACTGATGGATTCACTGATTCACTGATGGATTCTCTGATACTCAACGAAAGCAACATAGTTTGAACCCCTTACATGAAAGCCACTATTAAATTAGTATAAATAATATTAAATTGTGCACATTTCACACTTTAATGACTATTCTATTGTGGTAAATAAAAATATAAAAAAATAACTTTGTACAGTAACTCACATGTATGTCCTATAAGCAAATACTAATATTAATGTGATTAATGTTTCACAGCACTGATTCAGTTGAACAAGCTTCAGAAGTCAAAACCAGATGAGGTCAAAGTGTTTGAGGCACACACAGCACTTATGCAAAGAAAATATTGTAATAACCGGCAGTTATTCTGAAGAACTTTGGTCTGATGTGAGCTAAGCTAATAAACTTGCACTAAGTTAATTGCTAACAGAAGACATGAGCACACGCATCCCATACATCGCACGACCATGAGTGTGTCTGAGAATAGAAGCACAGCAGAACAGACCAGCAGGAAATATCGTCTTCTTTATCCTTTTATTCAGAACACAGTCAGGGCCCATGTCCCTCCCTTACACACCTCTCTCTCTCAGTAATGAATCAAACCCACCCAAACTAACTTGAACATAAACACGCATAACTTTGCTAATGTAGCTGGTTCAAAAAATAAAATAAAATGTAATGAATAATCCATCAGTTTGACTTTATCAAAACTTATTTCTTGTGCTTTTATATTTGTTTAAATATGTTCTTTCTGGGTCATAATGGTTCAGTGTACATAATAAACTCTAGTGGGAACCATTGTCTTGTATGGAGCACATATCGGTGACGCACGATACCTTTTGCGATGTGCGAACAGCGCCATCTTTAGACGCACATTTGTTGCAGACTGGGTCAAACGTGCTCTCTGTCGCTCTTCTAACGAGCGGTAAGGACGTTTTAAAGTGTGTTAAATGATATCATGAATTTATTTTATGAGATAAAGAATGTTTAAATGTAGTGTAAGGCTGTGATGTTATCAAATTGAATGTTTTACCGAGAAATGTTTTTGCTTGCTAGCTTTTCCGTGCTGTAGGAGCAGAGTGAAGGGGAGAGACGGGTATTCCAGAAAGTTGATTGTGCTCTATTTCTGCAGGTATGTCCGATTGTTTGTTATATGTTGAGAAATGTTTGAAATGAGTTTAATATCAAGTCTGAGTTACATACAGAAACGAGAGTGTCAGGATCTGGGTTGCTTCTCTGTTTCCCCTCATTCATACCACCACACTCTGTCACACACTCGTTGACACACCCATCTCTCTCACTCCCCAGCGCACACACATACTGTCATGTGTCACACTCTGTCTTCACCTGTTGTTCATCACCATCAGCGCTCTCGCTGCTTTGTGCCCACACCTGTGTCGTGTCTTGTCTAATTACTTAGTCTACTTCTGGTGTTTGTTCTCTCTGTTCTGTGTCGGAGTATTGTTCAAGTTATGTGAGTAACGCTCTCTCTTTGTGTCAACTGTACATCTTACCTGTGTCTTGCCTTGTGAAGCAGCGTTCGCCCTGTTGTCTCCCGTTGCCCGCCCTGGCTAGCCTCACCTGGGGAGTTATCCGCTCTGCTGCCGTCGTCTGGGGTCCCTCTCACTGAGAGGAGTTTTCTGTTTGTTATTAGCACTTGTGGCAGATGATCCACGGAGGAGCTGTCTTCCTGAGAGCACCGTTTTGAGTTATATTTCTAAGCTGTCTGTCTATAGACTGTTTTTGGACATTAAAGACATTGAATTATATCACCTTTGCTTTTGGATCCTTCTTGCTTGTGACAGAATACTCCGACCACACTATGGATCCAGCGAAGGTGGAATAATTTTTTTCTGCTGTAAGGATTCAAGGAGTGATGCTGGGTCGTCATGATGAGGAGTTGTCTGCTGCCAGAGATGCGGTGGAATGTTTGGCCACACAGGTTACTGAGCTGTCCGTTCGCCTCCTTCATGCACACCAAGAATCTCCTGTTGTTCAGCATTCTCCATCTCTTCCTGAACCCCGTGTGAACAATCCTCCATGTTATGCAGGTGAGCCGACAGAGTGTAGAGCCTTTTTGACTCAGTGTGAGGTGGCTTTTTCCCTGCAACCACAGACCTATGCGGAGGATCGTTCCCGCATCGCCTATGTGATATCATTACTGACTGGGCGGGCTCGTGAGTGGGGACCCTCCGTTTGGGAGGCTGGGAGTCCCTGTTGTCACTGTTTTGATCTCTTTAAGGAGGAGATGATCAAGGTATTCGACCAATCGGTCTTCGGACAGGAGGCGTCGCGTCTTCTCACCACGATCCGCCAGGGGAGGAGAACAGTGGCGGATTTCGCGATTGAGTTTCGCACCCTGTCTACCACAGCTGAGTGGAACGAGCCCGCTCTGGTCGCACGCTTCCTGGAGGGTCTGAATGTGGGTCTGAAGGAGGAGATTTATGCTCGCGGTTCACCGACCCAGCTCGACCAACTGATAGAGCTGGCAATTCGCCTGGATAGATGCTTTGAGCAACGGCGTCGGGCTCGCGTCGGGTCCACCACTCTTCGCGACCCTTCTATGCCTGTCACTGCAAGACCTGATCCTGAACCCATGCAGTTGGGTAGCATTCGTCTTCTGCCAGAGGAGAAACAACGCCGCATCTCCAACAGACTCTGTCTGTATTGCGGCACGGCTGGCCACTTCGCAGCGTCTTGCCCAGTAAAAGCCAGAGCTCGCCAGTAGACAGAGGAGTACTGGCGAGCGCGACTGTTACGTCCTCTCCATCAAGTTCCTGTACCACCTTGCCCGCCGTCCTTCGTTGGGTCGGTTCTACTATCTCCTGCCCCGCATTGATCGACTCAGGGGCTGAGGGGAACTTTATCGACGAGAGATGGGCTCGGGAGCATAACATCCCTCTGGTGGACTTAAAGGGGAACACCACCGTCTTTGCCCTGGATGGTAGTATGCTTTCTAATGTCCACCGTGTCACCAGTCCGGTGAGTCTCACAATCTCAGGGAACCATCAAGAGACTATGTCCTTTCTCATTTTTCAGTCCCCTTATACCCCCATTGTGTTAGGCCATCCCTGGCTAGTCCGGCATAATCCTCATATTGACTGGGCCAAGAATACCATTTTGTCTTGGAGTCTATCATGTCATGTCAATTGTTTGGTGTCTGCTACTCCTGTGGTCTCCTCTGTGTCTGTTTTTCAGGAGGAGCCTGGTGATCTGACTGGGGTTCCGGAGGAGTACCACGATCTGCGGGTGGTCTTCAGTCGTTCCCGGGCCGTTTCTCTCCCGCCTCACCGCCCTTACGATTGTAGCATCGATCTCCTACCTGGCACCACGCCACCCCGCGGTAGATTATATTCTCTTTCGGCGCCCGAACGAGAGGCTTTAGAGAGATATCTCTCCGAGTCGCTCGACGCTGGGATTATTGTCCCATCCTCTTCGCCAGCTGGTGCTGGTTTCTTCTTTGTTAAGAAGAAGGATGGATCCTTGCGCCCTTGCATCGATTATAGGGGGTTGAACGACATAACGGTCAAGAACCGCTATCCCTTGCCCCTTATGTCGTCGGCTTTCGAGATCTTGCAGGGCGCAAAGATCTTTACTAAGTTGGACTTGCGTAACGCGTACCACCTTGTTCGCATTAAGCAAGGAGACGAGTGGAAGACCGCGTTTAACACTCCTATTGGTCACTTTGAATATCGCATCCTTCCTTTCGGGCTGGTCAACGCTCCCGCGGTATTTCAGGCGTTGGTCAACGATGTCTTGCGCGACATGTTAAATGTCTTTGTATTCGTGTATCTGGACGACATCCTCATTTTCTCACCCTCACTCGAAGTACACATTCAACACGTTCGTCGGGTCTTACAACGACTACTCGAGAACCGTCTGTTCGTTAAATCAGAGAAGTGCGTTTTTCATTCTCAATCGGTCACCTTCCTTGGTTCGGTGGTCTCGGCTGAGGGTATCAGCATGGATCCCGAGAAGGTGCGGGCGGTTCTCGATTGGCCCGTCCCGGATTCTCGAGTGGCTCTCCAGCGATTTTTAGGTTTCGCGAATTTTTATAGACGGTTCATCCGTAACTTTAGTCAGGTTGCCGCACCCCTATCTGCCCTCACCTCGACTAAGTCTCAGTTTGTTTGGTCAGCAATGGCACAAGACTCATTCGATCGACTCAAGAGGCTGTTCACCTCCGCGCCCATTTTAGTCACCCCGGATCCTGAGAGACAATTCATAGTCGAGGTTGATGCCTCCGATGTAGGGGTTGGGGCTATTTTGTCGCAACGTTCCGCTTTGGATAACAGGGTTCATCCGTGCGCCTTCTTTTCCCATCGCCTTTCTCCGGCGGAGCATAATTATGACGTGGGTAATCGGGAGCTTTTAGCTATTCGGTTAGCATTGGGGGAGTGGCGGCACTGGTTGGAGGGAGCCAGGGTTCCATTTATCGTTTGGACTGACCACCGGAACCTCGAATACATCCGTTCCGCCAAGAGACTTAATGCTCGTCAGGCCCGTTGGGCTTTATTCTTTGGCCGTTTTGATTTTTCCATCTCCTTTAGGCCAGGTTCTAAGAACATTAAGCCCGATGCCCTCTCGCGACTGTTTGGCTCCACAGAGGCAGCTTCGACCAATGAGGTAATCGTACCTCCGCACTGCGTGGTCGGAGCTGCCGTCTGGGGGGTGGAGCGGACGGTGAAGAGGGCTCTTGCGCTCACGGTCAACCCCCCTCGCGCCCCGACCGGAACGCTATTTGTTCCCACGACCGCTCGTTCATCCGTCCTCCAGTGGGGACACACCTCTAAATTAGTCGCCCATCCTGGTGTTAGGGGTACTTTGGCTACTATACGTCGGAGATTCTGGTGGTCCACTAGAGAACGTGATATCCGTCGATTTGTAGCGTCTTGTCCTGTCTGTGCCCAAACTAAGTCGAGCAATGCCCCACCTGCGGGTCTCCTCCGACCACTTCCCATTCCGTCACGCCCCTGGTCGCACATTGCTTTAGATTTCGTAACCGGTCTTCCATCTTCCGCCGGTAACACGGTTATTCTTACTATAGTCGACCGTTTTTCCAAAGCTGCGCATTTCGTTCCTCTTCCTAAACTACCGTCCGCCCTAGAGACCGCGCAGGTAATGGTAGATCACGTATTTAAGATTCATGGTCTCCCTTCGGACATTGTGTCTGACAGAGGGCCTCAATTCGCCTCTCAGTTCTGGAAGGAGTTCTGCCGACTGATTGGGGCATCCCCCAGTCTGTCATCAGGATTCCATCCCCAGACCAATGGTCAAGCCGAACGGACCAACCAGATTCTCGGACGGATGCTGCGCAGTTTGACTTCACAGAGCCCAGCATCCTGGTGCAACCAGTTAGCCTGGGCCGAATATGCCCATAACTCGCTACCCTCGTCCGCCACTGGGTTATCTCCATTTGAGAGCTGTCTGGGTTACCAACCTCCACTTTTTGCGTCGCAGGAGTCTGAGACTTCCGTGCCATCCGTACAGGCTTTAATCCAGAGGTGCAAGCGTACTTGGAAGAGGGTGAGATCTGCGTTATGTCGTACTAGAGCGCGCACTCATAGAGCGGCTAATCGTCGTCGGGTTAGGGCCCCTCGTTACGTTTGCGGGCAGAAGGTGTGGCTATCCACCCAGAATCTACCGATACACGAGGGTTCTAAGAAACTTATGCCCCGTTTCGTTGGTCCATTTGCTATTATAAAGGTCCTCAGTCCGGTTGCAGTCAAACTAAGATTATCTCGTCAGTTACGTCGGGTGCACCCTGTTTTTCACGTGTCCTGTATCAAGCCTGTCATTCGCGTTCCCACCCGTCCCGCCCCTCCTCCTCCTCTCAACGAGGTGGATTCCATTTACAGAGTTCGTAAGCTGCTTGATGTTCGTCCTCGGGGGCGTGGCCACCAGTTCCTGGTGGACTGGGAGGGCTACGGTCCTGAGGAGAGGCGGTGGATTCCGGCTCGGGACGTCCTGGATTGCTCGCTCATCGAGGATTTCTATCGGTCCCGCCAGGCCTCTTCCTTAGGAGCGCCAGGGGGCGCTCGTTGAGGGAGGGGTACTGTCAGGATCTGGGTTGCTTCTCTGTTTCCCCTCATTCATACCACCACACTCTGTCACACACTCGTTGACACACCCATCTCTCTCACTCCCCAGCGCACACACATACTGTCATGTGTCACACTCTGTCTTCACCTGTTGTTCATCACCATCAGCGCTCTCGCTGCTTTGTGCCCACACCTGTGTCGTGTCTTGTCTAATTACTTAGTCTACTTCTGGTGTTTGTTCTCTCTGTTCTGTGTCGGAGTATTGTTCAAGTTATGTGAGTAACGCTCTCTCTTTGTGTCAACTGTACATCTTACCTGTGCCTTGCCTTGTGAAGCAGCGTTCGCCCTGTTGTCTCCCGTTGCCCGCCCTGGCTAGCCTCACCTGGGGAGTTATCCGCTCTGCTGCCGTCGTCTGGGGTCCCTCTCACTGAGAGGAGTTTTCTGTTTGTTATTAGCACTTGTGGCAGATGATCCACGGAGGAGCTGTCTTCCTGAGAGCACCGTTTTGAGTTATATTTCTAAGCTGTCTGTCTATAGACTGTTTTTGGACATTAAAGACATTGAATTATATCACCTTTGCTTTTGGATCCTTCTTGCTTGTGACAGAGAGTGAGGTCTGGTTGCAAAAGTTATGTCATTTATATCAAATGCTTTTATTTTATTTGTTTGAAATATGTACATTTAATTAATGATGAAATTAAAATGAAATTCATTTACTGATAATTAATTTACTGATACGAACAAGCAATGGGGACATAATCTTGTCACTTTTATATTATTTAATTTGCCATATGGTGAACTCTTTCATGGCTTACTATATTTTGTGGTTTTAATTCATTTATAATATTATTTTATGTTTTGCAACTTTAATTTGAGTAACATTTGTTGCACATAACTTTAGACACACATTTGTTGCAGACTGGGTCAAATGTGCTCTCTCTCGCTCTTCTAGCGTGCTGCTTGTCCGTGCTGTACGAGCAGAGTGAAGGGGAGAGACGTGTATTCCAAAAAATGATTGTGCTCTGTGTATTTCTGCAGAATAAATCATCCTGAGGCCTCTTCCCTACGCATTGTCTTCATTGAGCATAACCAAAGTAAACACAACCACAGTAAAACTGTTACACTAACAAAACTTAACCATATTGCTAAAATTACACATTAGTAATCTCCAAACAAACAAATATCTACAATACATCTGGCTGCTAGCGCTGACAGCCGGGTCATTACAATATATTTCCCTATATATGAATAATCAATATATTAAAAGATGTAACAGTTTATTTGAAAATACAAAAATATATTGTGTTTAATATATTACAATATTTTGATTAATAAATGAGGAATTGCTGCTTTTCATATAGGTGACCAGTCACGGAAAGTAGGGACACAAGTCGGTTCTGGGGCATTTTGAGTTATTCAGATTCTGAAAGTGTAGTCTCCAAGCTTTCCAACGATGTGTAACACATGAAATCTGATATTTTAAGAAGTTGTGGCCATCTGAATTTAGGCCTTTAGAAAAGTGTAAATGAGAGAAAACAGCCTCTGAAGTTTTGCAGTTCTCACCTGTTCTCACCTGCTGGGAGTGACAATAGGGCTGATTTACATCTCATTTAGATAAGCCACACCCCCTGTGATACGATGCTAACAATTACAATTAAAACTGAGCTAGCTAATAACAATAGGTAGATATGGGAAGGCCTAAACATGAGATATCGTGTAGGCTACGTGTTCTTAGAATGAAACTCACCAGATTTGAAACAGAAAAGTATTCTTGCAGATCTTGATGCCGTTCGGGCAAACTTTTTCTTTGTCAGGGTCTTCTTTGTGGATGTAACCATCTCCGAAGTTTGCGCTGTGCGTCTGTTTGCCTCTAAATGTCCAATAATTTGCATGTCCTGCCACTCTTTTTCCGCAGCTAAAGAATCCAGTCATATGTTGTACGTAATGTCTGGAGAAAGCTTATGGCTACAGGACTGTCTCCCATGCAGAGAGTTCTCTTTTCTCCTCGTGTAGCATTTACAGTCAAAGTTACGGATTTTCCCCATTTCGCTGCCTTTATGCAACCCGTTCTCACTCCCAAGGCGTCAAAATCCGAAGCATAGTCAAGTGCCTTCCGCGTCACAATTAAGACGCTAAAGGTGCCCCTGGGCGTCAGTTTTCGACGCACTGGGTGCTCCATTCATTACAATGATAAACCTTTGGCGTCATAAACAGACGCATTTAATTATTTGCGTTTATAAAAGCAGACATGATTTTATTAATATTTAAAGGCTACTTTCATATTTTGGAGCAACTAACTCCACTCCTACCCTAAACCTACCCACATCTTAACAATATAAAACACATAACAGGCAAATAAATGTACAGTCACAGGTATTTATTGCAAAAACTGACGAAAAGCAGTATAAAAGTATTAAGTCATGTTGCATTCCAAGTCTTCTGAAGTCATACGATATCTTCATGTGAAGAACTGAGTTGATCTTGATGTTTTAATCGCTGAAATGATGATCACGCTGCCCCGTGAACGAACTCATTCATATCTCATTCAAATAATTCAAAAGACTCCTGAGCATGACGCAATCGGTCACAAGACACAGGAGAGCCAATGACATTTTACAATCAATGCTGACGTAATGACGCAATCGGTCACAAGACACAGGAGAGCCAATGACATTTTACAATGTAACCAGGTTGAAATTATATCTTTACTTTTACGGTTGAAATGTCACCAAATCCTGATGAACATTGTTTTCTATATGTTTTCTGTATGTTCTATTGTCAATATTTATGGCTGGATGTTGTATTCAGACCATAATGTTAATACCTGTACTGTTACTTTAAGAGTGTCGCAGGCTTTGTGGCGTCATTCACGCGCTTCTTTCAGTTTGCGCCAGACTAGCTGAGAGAAGGTAATGTGTAATTTTGCTCGTCAGTTTTAAACATTTATTTCGGTTTTTGTGAGATGCAAACCTTGTTTTATGCATGTATAAATGTAAGCTTTGAGGTTGTGAACATGCAGTTAGTGTCAATTGAACGTAAACCTTGTAAACAGACTTTTTGCAAGCTTTAAAGTAGACATTTTTCCACGTGCTAGACTACAGGATTTTCTGTGTGTTTATCTGCTAACAGGAGCTTGAAACCTGTGTGGAGGAGGCTGCATGTGACTTATGTATTTTTTTGTTGATTTGTACAGTCTGCACCAGGTTCGCTGAGAGGAACCAAATTTGCTGTTTCACCTTCATTAAAAGAGAAACCAGCAATTGATCGTGGTCTGCGTCTTTCCTTCATTCAACCCAACAAGAACACAACGCAAGAATATACAAGGGTTAATGGGCGTGCATCCAACCTAACAACTTGTTAAAGACACAGCGCGCCCGTTACAATGGTGCCGTGACCTTTCAAGGATTGGTCTGAAGATCGACGTCAGCTCGTTCGCCGTGGGAAGCTGCATTCACTCGCCTTTCATCGTGGTCAGGTATTCCCTTGGACTGCAGCCTGATATTAATTTTTTTTTGTCTTCAATATAAAAGCATTTAAAAGAGTGCTTTACTGATGTGCAATTAATTGCTGATTGATGTGATTATTCTAGATTTTTTTTTGTGGTGCTCTTCCAGTTTAGCCATTTAGATTTTATTTTATTGGCTATATATATATTTTTTTTATTCACATATTTCTTTTCTGTGTATGAGTGACTGAAATATGGCAGAGGGTTACACATATTTTGCAGAGAGTGAAATTGATGGTGCTGAGCGTGACTCTTTTGAGGACCAGTTTGGTGTGGGTAGGGGTTTGTTCTTTCGAACCTTAGAGTCCAGAACACCAGGGCCTAGTGTCACAGCGTTACACACCCCACAGCTTACCTCTACACGTTATGTAGATCGTGCCATGGCAAGCCAAGTTGGGCAGAATCCAGACTTAAGCTCACTCATTACACAGTTAGCTGAGAAGCTAGGTGAATCCATTACAGCTAAGCTACAATCTGACAGGTGCACACAGAACACCAGTACTCCTGTACAGCCCTCAGAGATGACATTACCTAACGTCAAGGTTGTCATGCAGTCAGACATAAGAGAGCCTCCAATATTCAGGGGTGATAGCTCAGATAAATTCACAGTTCATGAGTGGGAAAATCTTATGACTCTGTATTTAAAGAAACGAGCCATTCCAGTGATTGAGCAGTCACAAGAAGTCCTGGCAAAGCTTATGGGCAAAGCAGGGGATGTGGTGAGGATAAAGCTGCGTAACGACAAATCTATTAACCATGATGCAAATCCCCATGTGATTTTTGACATTCTGAAACAACACTTCAGCGAACTGACTTACTCAAACATGCCTTTAGCAGATTTCTACAGTACATTGCCCATGCCAGGTGAAGATGCTATGGAATACTGGATACGGCTAAACAAAACAGTTGATGTAGCGGATGAGTATCTGAAAAGGCAAGGCCGTAGCATTGATGACCCAGGCCATGAAGTCAGTATGATGTTCATTAAATACTGCCCAGACCAGTCTCTTGCAAGTGTTTTCAAGTTCAAGTCTGCTGAGAAATGGTCGGCATGTGAGATCCAGGAGAGGCTTGATGAGCACATGCAGGGGAGGAAAACTCAAGCTGCAACGGTTAGGCCACTTAAGGTGAGCACAGTAGAGCACAAAGTCGTTTCCCAGTGTCATGTGCCTATGGCTGATAATACACCAGCCTCAAACACCACTGTACCATCTGTGCCATCTCCGTTGCCCATGACTACTGCGAGTGTTGACAATGACTGCATGAGGAGTTTGGTGAACTTGTTAGACCGACTGGTTACACAGCATACACAAGTGCCAGCTAACCCCAGAGCTCAAGTCGCAGTCCCTCACTCGTTTCAAAAGGTGTGCAGGGTATGTAGGGCTTCTGATCATTCCACATTGTCTCACTGCAGGCGAGAGAACAGGTGTTTGAAGTGCTTATCACCTGGCCACTGGAAGAGGGACTGTCCTGATCAGACCAACCAGCGCCGCTCTCAGTCTGCCAACAGCGCTGGTGGACAGGATCAACAGTTAAACTAGAAAACCCACACCCTGGGAGGGGCGGTGTGGGTATTGTAAATGAATCCCTCTCTGATACACATGACCCAGCTCGCTTATATGAGGACTGTTGTGCCAAAGCAACTGAGGGGACCCGAATAGTCATTCAAGCCACACAGAAGATCGACGCATTCAGTGAGTTGTTTTATGCTACCGTCCTTGTCAATCACAGTGTGCAGCTTAAAGGCATGTTGGACTCTGGCTCTATGGCATGTAGCATCAGCGAACATGCGGTAGAGAAGCTCAGCTCTGCTGGTGTTTTGCCCGAGAAACAGCACCCTGAAGAAAATATTGTTCTGATTGGCTGTGGTGGTCTGCAGACTCGACCTGAGGGTTTTTATGACTTGGAGATGCAGCTTTACGGCGCTCACTGTGTTGTACCTACCTTGGTTGTGCCTGGTCAGCATGATGATCTTATACTGGGCTCGAATGTCATCAAACATGTGATTCATGTTCTGAAGGGTAATAATGATTATTGGAACATTGCTTCCAGACCGGAGTATCAGTCTGATCCCAATGTTGAACAGTTTTTGTCGATGTTTACCAATGTCCAGCGCTGGAGAGGGAGTGAGGTTCCTGACAAAATAGGCACGGTCAAGCTCACCCAATCAGTGATACTACTACCCAGGCATGAACACTTGGTTTGGGGTAGACTCCCTGCTAGTGTGCCAATGTCACCTGGAAGCACTGTCGTTGTAGAACCAACCAATTCCAAAGCCATGCCACGAGGTGTTCTAGTGGGCCGTCTTGTCACACCTCTCTGGGGTGATAGATGGGTGCCAATGACAGTTGTCAACCCATCTGACAGAGCTGTCACACTGAAGAGAAATTGCAAATTGGCTGATGTGTTTCCATGTTTGGCAATCGAGGATCTAGCTGCTTCTCAGGGTCTACATGTGGCTTCAGAAAAAAAACAACCAGATGAACACAAACAACATGACATTGAGATACATCAATTTCATACGGAGAAACAAGTACAAGCAATACCGCAACAGAAACTTGACACATTGCCCAGTGCCTATTCAGCCGGTCAGCTGGCTAAAAGCCTGTCAGAGTTGGGCTTAAGTGACGTTGACATAGACGCATGTCAGGTTAGTAAAGACTGTAAGTCTAGGCTCACACAGCTATTAATTGAATACCAAGACATCTTCTCCAAGCACTCATTGGACTGTGGTGAGGTCAAAGGATACACACATCGCATTCATCTCACCGACGATCGCCCTTTTCACTTGCCGTACAGAAGAGTCCCTCCTGCCCACTATCAGAAGTTGAGGCAGGTTCTCACTGATATGGAGGAAAAGGGGATTATCAGGAAGTCCTCAAGCGAGTATGCTTCACCATTGGTGATGGTGTGGAAGAAAGACGGTGGGTTGCGGATTTGCACTGACTTCAGGTGGCTGAATGCACGGACCTTAAAGGACGCACATCCCTTGCCGCACCAGTCTGACTGCCTGGCTGCCCTTGGTGGCAAATGCCTCTTTAGTACGATGGACCTCACTTCTGGCTTCTTCAACATCCCAATGCACGAAGACGACAAGAAGTACACAGCTTTCACAACCCCCCTTGGACTGCATGAATATAATCGCATGCCACAAGGACTGTGTAACAGCCCAGCGTCCTTCATGAGGATGATGATTGGGATTTTTGGGGACATGAACTTCACAAAACTACTGTGTTATCTTGACGATCTTCTCGTCTTTGCATTGTCAGAGGATGAGGCCCTGTACAGACTCCGTACAGTGTTTCAGAGGTTGCGGGAGAATAACTTGAAACTGGCTCCGAGAAAGTGCTATCTGCTTCGAGAACAAGTCAGATTCCTTGGACATGTCATTAATGGCGAGGGTGTGGCCGTCGATCCTGCGAAGGTGGAGATCATCACCAAGATGACAGTACAAGACCTCATGGAGGACGATGAGCGCACGCCTTCTGTCCGGAGAATCAAATCTTTCCTTGGCATGGTATTTTACTACCAGCATTTCATCCCAAACTGTTCCTCCATTGCGAAGCCCTTGTTTGCACTTACGGCTGGACAGAAGAGACGGGGACGGTCAGCTAGAGATAAGAAGCCCCTAGGTGCCTATCGCAAGCTTACTCCTGCAGACTGGTCAGTGGAATGTGAAATCGCTTTTGACCGGTTGAAGACCATGCTGTTGGAATGTGTTGTGTTGGCTCATCCAGACTTTGACGAGCCATTTATTCTGTCAGTCAATGCTTCGTTGAACGGACTTGGAGCAGTGCTCTCTCAAGTGCCTCGAGGAGAATCCAAGACCAGGCCGGTTGCTTTTGCCAGCAAGACACTTAGTGCGTCACAACGGAAGTATCCAGCTCATCGACTGGAGTTCATGGCTTTAAAGTGGAGTGTCTGTGAAAAGTTTAGCCACTGGCTAAAAGGCCGTAGCTTCACAGTTTGGACGGATAATAATCCACTAACCTACCTTCTAACAAAGCCAAAGCTTGACGCATGTGAAATCCGTTGGGTCTCTAAGCTTGCGTCCTTCTCATTTGATCTTAAACACCTGCCTGGGAAAAGAAATGTGGTGGCTGATGCCTGCAGTCATGACCTTTTTGCGAAGCCCATTTCTCAGAGGCTGCTAAAGGAACCATATCCCACCCTGATTCAAGAAGCTAATGGGATAGAGGAAGATTCTGTGCAGGATGCTTTCAGGGTAAGCTGTCAGTCTCAAAGCTACAGATCTGGGGACCATCAAATGTTCAATGTGACGTGTGATTCTGCCGAGATTAGAGCTCTTTGTCAGGCCCATTGTGACTGGATTGATGCAGTGGAATCCAGGGCACTCTATCTGACCCAACACATCCAACAGCTGTCGAGTAGTCAGGATGTTACGTCCATGTTCTCCGCTCAGGAGCTGCTGCTGAGTCAAGAGCAAGACCCCAGCATTTCTAAGGTGTTACCTTTTGTTGCATCCAGGAAGCGACCATCTAGGCGGGAAAGGCATGGTGCTGATTCGAAGGTCCTCAGATTGTTCAAGCAATGGGACAAGTTGGAAGTCCATGATGGGATGTTGTATCGAGTGACGAGAGATCCTGTGTCCAAACAGAGAAGATCTCAATATGTGTTGCCTCTGAGTTTAAAGGAAAAAGCAATGTTGGGCATACACGATCTGGCAGGTCATCAAGGTCAAGACCGTACTCTCTCACTGGCAAGGCAGCAATTTTACTGGCCTGATATGGAGAGGGATGTGAGGGCACATGTCAGATGCTGTCAGAGGTGTGTGTTTGGGAAGTCGCCGGAGCCTGTTGCTCGTGCGCCCCTAGAAAGCATCAAGAGCTCTGCCCCGATGGAGTTAGTTTGCATGGATTTTTGGTCAGCTGAGGACAGTAAGCAGCGTTCTGTGGATGTCCTAGTAGTCACCGACCATTTCACCAAACTTGCCCATGCATTCCCATGTGCCAATCAGACGGCAAAGCAAGTCGCCAAGAAGCTCTGGGACAATGTGTTCTGTGTTTACGGTTTCCCTGAGAGAATACATTCTGATCAGGGCACCAATTTCGAGAGCAACTTGATTGCAGAACTTCTTCGTCTGGCCGGTGTGGCAAAATCCCATACAACAGCCTACCACCCCATGGGCAATGGGGGAACAGAGCGATTTAATCGCACTTTGGGAAACATGCTCCGTACCCTTCCCCTTAAGGAAAAACAACTGTGGCCACAACAAATTCAGACCATCACGTTTGCCTATAACGCCACCGTTCATGAGACTACAGGTTACCCCCCCTTCTTCTTGATGTTTGGCCGTGTGCCTAGATTACCGGTGGATATAATGTTTAAGCAGGTTTTGAATGACCCAGGGATTGTTGACTATGACTCATATGCCAAGTCCCTGCTTTCTTGCCTCAAAAGTGCTATGGAAATCGCCCAGAAACATTCGTCCACTGAGCAACAGCACCAGGCCCGGCAGTACAACAAACGTGTCAAGGGAACCTACCTTTCTGTGGGAGATCGCGTTTTAGTAGCAAATAAAGGAGAACGAGGGAAGAGGAAGTTGGCTGACAAATGGGAGGATGGAGTGTACACAGTTGTTGGTGCAAATCCCGATATCCATGTTTATAAAATACAGGATATGGAGGGACGCACAAGAGTTGTGCACAGGAATCTTTTGTTGGAGGTCAACTTTTTGCCACTCTCTGGGATGGATGAGAGCCAGGATACCCATGCAAATGATCAGTCTTTGGCCAGTGAGGAGTCTGCTCAGGAAGACTGTGATAATGATGATAGAGGCTCAGCATCTGTGTTATTAACTCAAGATGACAGTGCACAGAACCTGTCAAATTCCAGAGATGGTGAGAGTCTTGCAGTTTTGTCCCCTGAAGTCCCACTCGAATCTGAGTCAGCTGATTCAGAAGAGCTAGACCAGTATAGTTCAGTGCAAAGTCCTGTTGCTACCATTATTGATAACCAATTCATTTCACCTGCACCACAATCAGATATTTCACACTCACCACATGCTGATCCATTGGTTCACACTGACCCACACACACAGACCGTGACTGATGGTCTTGTTAGAACACGTGCAGGGAGAGTAGTGAAATCAGTGAACAGACTAATAGAATCCATGGTTCAGAAACCATTTCTGAGGGGTTCAAACATTTTGTTTGGGAGCCATAGATAATCTCTTTTTGTTTTGCATAGATGACTCTTGATATATATATAAAAAATTTGGACTGTGTTATGAGCATTGATACTTGCAATGTCTGTGGGACAATTTTCTTTTGGGGGTCCAAGTGTTGTGTGGCGTATCAGGCGTCGCATTGAGCTAAGGGGATTCAGAGATCTGATCAACCTTTTTTTCCCCTAAACCTTGTATGTAAGGTGACTTCTAAGTTGACAGTGGACTAGGTCTATTTATTTTCATTTGGGCCAGATTGTGTCAGTAGCAGATGTATTGTGTTCTTTACAGTCCCGAGATTCCAATTTATCAGGATGTTGGTGAATTTCAGGAGGGGTGAATGTAACCAGGTTGAAATTATATCTTTACTTTTACGGTTGAAATGTCACCAAATCCTGATGAACATTGTTTTCTATATGTTTTCTGTATGTTCTATTGTCAATATTTATGGCTGGATGTTGTATTCAGACCATAATGTTAATACCTGTACTGTTACTTTAAGAGTGTCGCAGGCTTTGTGGCGTCATTCACGCCCTTCTTTCAGTTTGCGCCAGACTAGCTGAGAGAAGGTAATGTTTAATTTTGCTCGTCAGTTTTAAACATTTATTTCGGTTTTTGTGAGATGCAAACCTTGTTTTATGCATGTATAAATGTAAGCTTTGAGGTTGTGAATATGCAGTTAGTGTCAATTGAACGTAAACCTTGTAAACAGACTTTTTGCAAGCTTTAAAGTAGACATTTTTCCACGTGCTAGACTACAGGATTTTCTGTGTGTTTATCTGCTAACAGGAGCTTGAAACCTGTGTGGAGGAGGCTGCATGTGACTTATGTATTTTTTTGTTGATTTGTACAGTCTGCACCAGGTTCGCTGAGAGGAACCAAATTTGCTGTTTCACCTTCATTAAAAGAGAAACCAGCAATTGATCGTGGTCTGCGTCTTTCCTTCATTCAACCCAACAAGAACACAATGCAAGAATATACCAAGGGGGTAATCTAGCGCTCGGAAAGCGTTCCACCCCTAGGGGCTGCCATTGCTAACCAAGCCATCACCTGCTGTTAGCATCCCATTGACTCCCATTCATTTTTGAGTCACTTTGACAGTGAATAACTTTACATCAGAGGCGTTTAAAGACTCCATTTGTCCATTGTTTATTTCTAAAGAAACACGACAATGTATAAAAGGCTCCATTACCTTGTATCTTACACTATCGCCCCGCAGAAGCTGTTTTTGTAAAAATAGGCTAACGATTGCGTCATAACCAACGCGACCCTGTCGCACAGTTGAGAAATTACCGTATAGACCTGAGGAGACGCTCGCAGGCAATCTTTTACTGTCTATGAGACAGTCGGGGGGACGTGGAGACATGTCCTGGAGACTAGTCTGATAAAGTCAAGGGGGAAGAATGGGTAGAAGCCCATAGTGAGCCAAAAGCAACGGGAGAAAATATTTAAACAACGTGATTCAGCTTTCGCTTTCCACATCTACTAGAAGACTCACAGCTGTCAGACAGGAGGCTCACGTCACATCTACGTCGTCAAGCTCAGTCTGAGCCTGCGCAGTTCGCTCAGCCATCAGGAAGTGAGTGCCCCTAGGTTGACTTCATTATTTCGCCGTAGACGTCAATGGGGTCGCTGTGTCCATTTCTTTTACTGTCTATGGAATATACAAGGGTTAATGGGCGTGCATCCAACCTAACAACTTGTTAAAGACACAGCGCGCCCGTTACACAATCAATGCTGACGTAATGACGCAATTGGTCTTAAGACCTACGAGAGCCAATGACATTTCACTATGAAATCTCACGTAACCGGCGCCAATATTTGAAATTTGATTGTGTTTGTTGATGATCTTCTGCGGATGGAGATGCTGATCGCTTTTGGAGATTTTCTTCATACAAATCAATCGTTTGGCCTCGGGAAACTTGAATTATTTAACTTTTTTGAATAACTCGTGGATGCAGTCGTATGTTATATCCTGTGTTTTATATCATGTTCACACAAATGGGTAGGTTTAGGGATGGGGTTGGGTTACATGTTAAGCGTGTCTAAATAGCGTAAATAGAATAAATGTAAATAAAATTATGCTTGCTGATTAAATTGAAAAACACTCCAACATGTCATAATGGCAAAATTATAAACTAATACAATTTCACCATGACGATAACATTACTAATACCCATTGCGTCTGTGTATGACGCCAAAGGTTTCTCACTGAAATGAATGGAGCACCCAGCGTGTCGAAACATGACGCCTTGGGGTACCTTTAGCGTCTTTATTGTGACGCGGAAGGCACTTGACCATGCTTCGGTTTTTGACGCCTTGGGGGTGAGAATGGGTTGCTTAATGCCCATCAAGTGAGCGCTTGTTCATAAGCATCCGGCTTGTCTAAGAAGTGCTTCAAAACATTTTCGGTGTAACGGCCATGGCTCAGCTCGTCTGCGATCATCTTTGCGGCGTCCATCTTCATTGAATTTTGATATCAGCTAGAGCCGGCCAGAGCGCTGCATGATATGTAGCCACGCTTCCCTCGGAGGGCGGGGACAATGACGCCCCTACTGCGTGCTAGAATCTCCGAAAACAAGCCGATTTCAACCTCAAAATGTACGATTTTAAATACACCAATACTGCGTTCTCAAAAACGGAGAGGCTTCTTCGATTCCATTCCATTCCATTTTATTCCCCTTAATGATATTGCACTTTTTCTTCAAAACCATCAATGGTTTTCTGGTATGTTTTCTGATGTGTGTGTGTGTGTGTGTGTGTGTGTGTGTGTGTGTGTGTGTGTGTGTGTGTGTGTGTGTGTGTGTGTGTATGTGTGTGTGTGTGTGTGTGTGTGTGTGTGTGTGTGATCAGATATGCATGTGTATAGATATAATGTAGATATATTTACTCATGCAGTATAAACGCAGTTGCGGTCAGAATTATTGGCACCCCAGTAAATATGATCAAAGATGGCTGTAATAATAAATCCTCATTGTTTATTCTTTTGATCATTCATTCAAAACATTAGCAATAATCTAACCTTTTATTGAAGTAAAAGAATGAAAAGTCGAGGGATAATCACATTATGAAATAAATGTTTTTTTTCTCCAGAACACATTAATCTCATGATTGTCATGAGTTAACTTGCGATTAATCGCAATTTAATCACACATTTTTAGCAATTGTAAATGTATCTTTAATTAGGTTTACATTAAGTGTTTAATACTCTAATCAACACTGGTATGGACAAATATGCATGCTTTATGCAAATGTACATTTATTATTAGTGAAACTATACTTATTCAATAATAATCAATACAGCATGAAGACTAGACGTATCAAAGGTCATAGATGTTTATCTAAGAAATTGTTCATGTCTCTTAAGCCTAAACTTAAAAATTAAGAGTAAGCAGTGATTTCTCTCATTTTAAGAATATAAAGGGAGTTTTTACACTGGTAGTTTAATTCAGAGCAGGGCACAGTTCGTATGAAAAATTGGTAATGTGTACCAGTGAGTGCACCAGAACCACACCATACCTGGTCGTGGTATGGTACCTGGTGGTGGTATGGTAGGAACTATATTCATACCTGGAGGAGGTCCATATTCCACGAGTAGGAATATAGTGCGGCCCCTTTAAGAGATCCACATTCCCTATTGAACTGTATTTTGCGTGTGCACGTCGAACTGGTCCGCGATTCACGTGGACAGTGTGAAGAACACGGACTCGGGAGCGCGCTTGTTCAGGACAGTAACCTGAGCATTCGTTTTAGCCGATTGTAATGTATTTAGCTCAATAAAACACGTGTACTGTAAGCGGTGATGGTGTTAATGATTTACCTCAGACATGAGCGAGAGTGAGCTGCAGTGCATCGCGCTCAGACTGCAGAGAATGTGAAAAAACACACTTTTCTTTCTGGAGTCTAATAAAAGTTAAACAGAAAATATGGCAGCTTTTGTAGGCAATAACTGCACTTTTGGTTTAAGAAAAAATGTGGTAACACTTTAGAATACTGTTTCTTACTTAATGCATAACTAATAAAGAGTTACTGCAGTACTAATGAATAATTCTTCATTAACACTCAAGTCACTAATATTAACTACTAAGGAATGAGTGTTAACTAATCAATATGTAATAGCATTTTTTAATTGTATTAAGTATCAATTAGTTAATCAGTAACTATTCAATTCAGTTATGCCTCCTTAAGAACTACTATTAAGTAACTACTAATTCAGCTTCACAAGGAATAACTATTAAGTAACTACTAATTAACAGTGATGCACAGAATCAGATTGAGGCCCTTTCTTCTTCTTTAGTACTAATGTTGTTAGATAAATGTACTACTGTTATGTGTACTATATTCATTTACATTCACTCGCAAATGTGCCGATTAATGTTTCTGTCTGTGTGTCCACGCTATAATGTTGCAGTTCTTGCAGCATTAAATCAGAGAAAACAATTCTAGTGAAAGAGTACACAGATTCAGGAGTGAACATGCAGAGTGCACAAAATGTGAGCGCACACGCAATTTCTGTGAGTCCAGTTTTGTGCGAGAGAATGGATTGAGATTCCGCTTGTAAGCAGAGATTCATTGCTTGTAAACTTGATGTGCTCTCGCCGTACAATATTAATACTACATTAATGAGGATGCTGATGATTTCCTTTTTTTTTTATGTAAGTATTGTCTGCAACCAGAAGTTCAGGACGGAACCCCATCCCCAATCTAAGTGCCTTGCCAACATGGCTCAGGCATTTTATGTTTATGTGATACCAAATGATTTCTGTATTTAAGGCAATGACTGAGGGGAAAATGAGAATACAGGGAACCTATGAGTCATTAAAAAAGAATTACCAAATAGTTATCAAGTAGTTACTTAGAACCTGGAACAGTATTCTAAAGTGAAAACAAACCCATTCATAATTATTGAAGAATTACCAAATAGTTAATAGTTAAATAATTAAGCCTAACTACCATTAATACAGAACTAATAAAGGAAATTTGACCCTCTATTCTAAAGTGAAAGTTTTATCCTCATTAATTATGGCACTTATTGAATGATATTTAAGTTTACTAACCAGAATAAGTCAATAATTAAGCCTAACTACCATTAATACAGAACTAATAAAGGAAATTTGACCCTCTATTCTAAAGATAAGTTCTTATTGTTTAGCAGTTATTTGTATTTTTATGCGTGGTTCTATGTGAATCTAATACGTAAAACATTAAAAGCAATAGACATTCTGCTGCACACTCATTCATCTCAAAAAAATTAGCATATCATGTAAAGGTTATCTAAACGAGCTATTAACCTAATCATCTGAATCAACTAATTAACTCTAAACACCTGCAAAAGATTCCTGAGGCTTTTAAAAACTCCCAGCCTGGTTCATTACTCAAAACCGCAATCATGGGTAAGACTGCCGACCTGACTGCTGTCCAGAAGGCCATCATTGACACCCTCAAGCGAGAGGGGAAGACACAGAAAGACATTTCTGAACGAATAGGCTGTTCCCAGAGTGCTGTATCAAGGCACCTCAGTGGGAAGTCTGTGGGAAGGAAAAAGTGTGGCAAAAAACGCTGCTCAACGAGAAGAGGTGAGCGGACCCTTCTGCAAAAGGATTCCCGACTAAGTATTGAGTGCATAACTGAACATAATTATTTCATGGTTAACTTTTTTTGTATAAAAACACTTTTCTTTTATTGGTCGGATAAAATATTCTAAATTTTTGAGAAATTTGGGTTTTCATGAGCTGTATGCCAAAATCATCAGTATTAAAACAATAAAAGACCAGAAATATTTCAGTTGGTGTGCAATGAATCTAAATTATATGAAAGTTACTTTTTTATCATTACATTATGGAAAATAATGAACTTTATATTGTATGCACAATATGCAAATTTTTTGAGAAGGACCTGTATATATCAGAGTATATAGAAAACAGAGTTTGGTCCAAAAGGGTTGTCCCTATATTCTCTTAATGGTGTCGCACTGCACCGGGTGTATAATAGGGCCCTAAAGCCTAGTTCAGACTGCTCGATTTTCAAACTCGTCGGGTCACGGCTCTTTTCACACTGCATGACTATCTGGGCTATCATTCAGTCACTGCTGTGTTCACACCAGGGGCGGAGCGGGGGGGTGGCTAATGGGGCTTAAGCCCCGAATGTTTTGTCAAAAGCCCCGAATCTTTTAGTAAAACAAAAAAAAATGTAAATAATTTTGTTTCATTTCCTCTCAGTCTTTCAGACTGGAGCGGCAAAAAATGAAACAAAAGCTCCTTTACCGTGTGTGTGTGTGTGTGTGTGTGTGTGTGCGTGGCAGTCGGCACTGTCGCACATCATTTAGCTTGTTTGCCAATGCCAACTGCCAATAAAAACAAACGAAGAAGAATATACATCTTCTTCGTCGTTGTCATCAGGGATTGGCGGGCTTTTGTATTTCACCGGCGTCGTAGTTAACTATAGTTAACATGGACACTACACATTTTTTTTTAAAGGAACACTAAACCTCACCGGCCAGAGAGAGATTATGCATCAGACGAAAGTGTTGCAGGTTTGTGAATCCGCTGTTGTAACACTTGAGTTACATGACTGTAACGTTATTGCTGGCTAGCTAGAGTTAACGTTAGGTTTTACTTATTAAGGCGAGACACGACAGGTGAAAACATAACGTTAGTCAATTTTGAGATTTTGGGCCAGTTTACTCCCTTAACATGTAAGCTTTCATGTCACAATAAAAAAGGCAACATTACACATTTAAGGTGGTTATTTCATTATACTTTGTCACCGTGCGCCTTTAGATTTCTACCTGAAATCATCCAAAGTTACTCTAACGTGAGCTCCCGTGCTGTCTCACTCTCCATTCACAGAATCATGCCTGGTATCATTTTAAAGCTCAGTCTCACACACAGCGCTGTCTAATCCAAATATGGGCATTTCCTTTGTAGAACTAACCAACCGCGAAAGTTTGCAGCAGAAAACAACATCTGATTGGTCATGGATTCTGATGTAGCAAATTTGTCAGCTAAGCAAAGTAAACCAAACTGAACTCTAAAGATTAGTAATGATGTTTACACCAAATTCCAATTTCACCTATGCAGGCTAATTTAAAAATAGTCAGATAATGGTTGCCTTTTTTATTTGCCAGGGGTTAAAATGAGTCATCCTTATCATGTTTGGTGTTTTGGATTCACTACAGCTGGAGAACAGTTAAATACCAAACAGGTTGTAGGCTCTACTGGGTGAATTTTTTTTTTACTGAGTAACTTATTTTCCCAGATAGTATATAGATTTTTAGGCATTCTATTATCTCCAACAGCCTGAAAAATAGTGCATTTAGCTGATGTAAATGGAAAAAAAATCTCCCCGGGGGAGTATGCCTCCGGACCCCCCTAAGTTTGGGCTAAGCCCCGAATGTTTACATCGTCTGTCTCCGCCCCTGGTTCACACTGACCGATGGTTTGACGACAGAGGAGTTCACACTGCATGACTGAACAAGAGGAAGAATCGCAGACAACTCTCGCTCTCCGGTGCGCAAACTACGTTTCCCAACTACACGTGCGATGTGACGAGTAAACAACGCGAGATCACACGTGCGTCAGACCGGAGTTCTCGCACAAGACTTGGAATTGTTATTAAAAATGATAAACTGCACAAAGTTTGCTTCAAATTGTCTGTGCGCTGATTTGTGGAGAAAAAGAAAAAAAGATAATGGTGGAAGAAATTGTTGGAGAGACAGAGGGAGCCAGGATTGCGTTCTGCAAAGACAGTTTGAGGTAAATAAACAATTTTGTAATGTGCTGCTGCTGTGGCTGGATGTGCAAATGTTTGGGCTTTGTTTCTGTTTGATAGAATTGTAAATATATCTATTAAAATACTGATATTCTGCTCTATAACTCCTCCCTGAACCTCCTGCTGCCCTGTATCTCACTCTCTCATTGGCTGTCGGTGTAATTTTCAGTCAGAGCGCTGTTCACACAGCAGGAGTTTCAATCGCCAACAGGTCCAGATATTTAGCATGCCAAATATTTTACCGGCGTCGGCGACTCGTCGGCGATTCTCTCTGATCGTGTCTTTGATTCTTCACACTGCGGGATTGTCACTCGCGTGCACGAGCACCGATTTGCCTGTGATCTCGGGCATTTGTCGGCGATTTCACAAAACCTGTCGGCGACTCAAAATTGGGGCAAAAATCGGGCAGTGTGAACTAGGCTTAATGTTTCACAGATAGTACAGCTGAAATAACCCAAACCCAGTTCAGTGACAGTGAACCAGAAAGAGAAGCATCTGCGAGTGAGCTCATGCTTTTGATGGTCTAAGATCATTTTCACACCTATTGCTCTTGGGCCGAAATAGTTCATATGTCACGTGACCTGTGGTGACAAGTAGAGTTTCTTGTTTGCATGATGTGGACTAAATAAATCCTGACATTTAGTACAATCTATATATTTTATTTAGAATAAATGCATTTGTCAAGAGATTTTAGGCATCTTTTTTTGAAGAGTGTGTATGTGTGGACGTGCTCTAATAGGCTACGTAAGAACTAATTGATGATTGAATCTGGAAATAAAGCTAAATAACTGAAAAAAATTAGAATAAATCCTGAGATGTCCATAATTTATAGCAAAAAAAAAAAATCTAGATTTAATTAAATCTCAAAATAATTCATTAAAATATGTTTTTACTCCACCCCTAACCAACATGAAACAACAGATTTGTGACAATACGGTTTTATGAAACAGTCGTGGCTAGTTGATTTCTTCAACGATTCATTGTAATATAGTAGTTCAGCAGTGAGTTTGGTCGTTGTTCAGGAAATGCACCCCTGGTTGATTTTAGCTCTATCCTATTGTGTGCAGAGGGACTTTGAAAGACAACCGTTCCTCCCGCCCCCCTGCCAACAGTGTGTTCCCAGACCCCAATTCACCTTGATGTGGGTCTGGCTTAGTTCTGAGGTTCACAGATTGTAAGGGTGGATCGCCTACAGTGGTTCAGACTGCAGGGTTGCCAAATGACAAAAGAAACGTTATCAGCGTGATGGTAGAAAACTGTACATTTCTTGTCTATAACCACCCACAGCAACTTATACCAACGACGGAAATAAGCGCAGTTACAATAGAAAAATATGTGGGAGAGCGCTGCTTTAATGTGACTAGATTGTATTGCAATAGGAAACACTTCAAAGTCAATACATAATCATCACGTCATCAAAGGGGCTTGGGTTATATTTGTTTGAATCCTAAATTGAGAGCTTGTTTTTATCTGCATTCACCTTCACAATTTCTCTCAAAAATGATGATCATGTTGGGTAAGTGTATTATTCAATTCTAAGACACCGGCTAAGATCGTTTATTCCAGCGCGTGTGCAGACAGAGTTCCCAAGTTTTTACAACAAAACCCGCCAACAACTAGCCCTAAACAATGGCTTCTGGGGGGATTTCTCCAGAAAAAAAATGGCGTTTGGGGGTAAAATGTGTTATTTTGGCAAGGTTGCTGCTAAAATTCGCACTCATGGGTCTATATCAGAGTGCGGATCGGGCCGCATTTTTCTGTCCGAGCCCGACCCGAGCCCGACAGGCATTAAAATATTAATGTCCGAGCCCGACAGTTAAAATCTTTTTTTTTTTTTTCATATAATACTAATGACACGTACGTTTGTTTGTGTGGAAAACCCGCTTTTATTAAGCAGCTGTAGGAAGGCATTCTGAAATGTTTACAGACGAGCGCATCAGCACGCACATGGGGCATCAAACCTTACACAGAGCCCTATCAAATAGCCAACTGAAATTAAATGAACAAAGGTCTAAAAATGGCCCAAGCTAACAGGACAAAACATTAACGTAACACAATTGAAATGCTTATTGAAATGAAAGTCATCTTACCAATTTTCTCAAACTGTATGGTTCCTAAACTGCAACATGAGATCTTTTTACATAATCTATCCATCAAAGTTTAGGCTAATCGAGGTTTTATGCAGAAAAAGGATTGCATCAACTGTGGACTGTTTCAAGGCTGTCCTGCTGCCAGCAGCGCTGAAGTTGCGCTCACTGGAATGACAGGAATGCCGCGGGCAATATGCACGCACGTGTTGCGCGTTGTTGTCACAGCGACATAAACAAATTTCCGCATGCAGGAAGACGTATGTTAGGGTAATATTTTACATTTATTTTAATCACAAAAACAAACCATTGCATCAAGTTAAACAGGCCCATTGGCTACTTGCATAACAAGCAGTTTTAAATTTGACGCTGACGTGACCGAGCCCGACCCGAACCCGAACGTCATTTCTAAATATCTGTCCGAACCCGGCCCGACCCGTCGGGTACCGTCGGGTATCCATCCTCTAGTCTATATATCACATAATAGTGGCAACAACCCGCGGAAAAAACGCAGACTTGGCAACACAGTGCAGTTGAGCTCTGCTGACATTTGACAATGCGTCGCTTCGTTGCTCTGATTGGTTGTAGGTCTATCCAATTGAGGTCTTTCCTGGTTCGGTTGAAACGCCCCATAATCACAGCCCAATGGAGCAGTTTCAGACTCATATTCTGACTAGAGCTGAGTATGACCACGTCAGGCTAGAAGAGAGCAAAGAGAAGAGCCAAAGAGAAGGCCCCCAAGATCAGAGAGACCCCGAGCAACAGTTGCAATCTTCTTTTATCTATCCCTTGACCATGTGACTGAAACCCTGAGACATTCAAACTGACCAATCAGACCAGACTTCCCCCACTGTACTACAGGTGTGGCACCATTTGGCCTACAGGCCCTCAGCATCTCTTTGTCTTTAGGAATCCCAAACGGTCCCACTGATTAGAGAGAGGGGCTGGAAAACAGTAAAACAAATGTCTTTGTTCAATTTCAAATATCAACTATCTTTGATTATTTTGAATTCTTACAGATAAATAACCCAAACCCAGTTCAGTGACAGTGAACCAGAAAGAGAAGCAGCTGCGAGTGAGCTCATGCTTTTGATGGTCTAAGATCATTTTCACACCTATTGCTCTTGGGCCGAAATAGTTCATACGTCAACACCACATGATCTCAGTTCCAGCTTAAAGGACCCAAAAACAAACCATATTCAGACCACATCATTTGAATGTGTCGGCCGCTTGAAGTGCTCAAACAAACAAGTGTGTGAAACCTTCAAACCACATTTAAAATGTTTAATATATCTGCAATATATCAAAGTGCAGTTATCAATCAAGACATTTCTCAAAAAAAAATGTATCAGCTTTGCAAAATATGAATAAATAAATATGTATATCTCATGAAACTAAGACCAACTGGCTAAAAATAACTGAGAAGAGTCTCAGAAAAGAGAAGTTAGTTCTGAGAAAAGCTCGAGCATCATTGATGGGGCGGCAGTGGCTCAGTGGTTCATGTAGATTGTGTAGGTTGGTGGTTCGATCCCCGGTTCCACCTGACCAAGTGTCGAGGTGTCCATGAGTAAGACACCGAACCCCAGCTGCTCCCGACGAGCTGGATGGGCCTTACATGGCAGACACCGCCGTCAGTGTGTGAATGGGTGAATGTGAGGCAAGATGTAAAGCGCTTTGGATGGCCATGGGTCTGTTAAAAGCGCTATATAAATGCTGTTCATTTACCATAAACTGTGTGTCCATGACAATGAAATTAAAGTGTCCTCTTGAAAAATTTAATTTAGTAATCATTTTTCAAGACAATGAGAAGTGATAGAGAAGCTGATTGTGTGTTCGGTCACTGTTCTCAAGCTCTCTGAGCCTCTGATGGAGAGTTTATTTAAAGATACAGCATCATTCAACACTAACTCATATCAACACACACACATCAGATTCATCTCAACTACTAGACAAGAGAAGAAACAGTATTACAGCAAAAACTAGCAGAAATAATACAATAAGCAGTGAGACTGTGGGTTCATAGACTCTCCTTCACAACAATCATTCTTTTATCTTGTCTTCATCTGAATACAGTGAATTAAAAAGAGAAAACTAAACAGAAGATATGACAGAATATGATCAAATACTCACAGATGAGAGGCAGTGCACCGGAGCCCATACTGTCTCATCAATCGACTGTTTTCTGTGTGCTAAAACAGACACTTCCTGTGTTTGAAGAAGAGACGAGGGAGGAGACAAGAAGTTCAGATGGTGATCTTTCTCACTGTTATTTTGATCGTATAAACACACACACACACACACACACACACACACACAAAGAAGACAGACACGTGACGTCTAATGTGTGTCTAATGTAAGGCCCGGATAATGAAATATGCAGACTTTCTCATACATCATAAAGTCTGTATATTTCTTTATCTGATATGTTTATAGTGTGTGAAACTGAGAGATGTCCTCACACTCAGTATTTTCTTAATATGACGCGGGTTATTGTGTGAACTCATTAAAGGTGTTTCTGTTCTCCAGATCTGCCGTACGGCTCTCAGTATAACAGGCCTTGAGTCGATGATCTAAAGAAACAAAAGGTCAGAGTTCATTAAGTTTGGGTTAGGGTTAGTGTAATAAGGGAATACAAATGATAGGGCTGTGGGAACATAAGTCCTGTCCTTATAACAAGTTTAGTTAATTTTTCAAGAGAATGAGAAGCTGATTGTGTGTTCAGTGTGTTCAGTTATATATACTGTGTTCAGTGATATATACTGAATATATATTTCTTTCTGATGAAAATCTTGTCATGAAAGTGTTTTTCATCATAATTCTTCACCTAGAAGACTTTACAGTGATTTGTCAACATTTAAAGCCCAGAGTGATTGTTCCTCTAGAAATATATTGTGGTATGATAGGCTTGAGTTTCTGAGTTAATGGTTGAGGATGGGCATTAATGGTGGCTGTATATTTAGGCCATTGGTGGATGTTCCTCATGTACGCATCATTTCCTGAATGTGGTTTGGCTTCAGTTGTCGAGCCTGTGTCTGCAGTTCAGTTAGGGTGGGTTAATGCCAACCCAGTGGGTAAAAGTGTACCCTGACTACGTTGGTCCAAAGTGCAAAACGTAGAGGGGTTAATGCCGTATGGGCTGTATTTTATTTTTCTTTATCCTGGTTTTGGTGTGTGTTAGTTGATTTGCGTATGTATTTTTTCTGAGCTCTTGTTGGAGAGCTGCTTCAATGCCATTACCATTGATTTTTGGATTACAATTTTTTTTCTTTTTTTTTTTACATCAACAGAAACACGCTGACTTTTTGGACTTTAGCTTATTCAATGTGGACACATGATCACGTGAAATTCATCACATGGTTTTTCATTAAGGGCATTTAAACTGCACGTCGAGTTATTTAGATTATATATTCCCGTTATAATACTGGATCTGTAAAGGGCTGTGGATTTCCATAAAATGACTTTATTTTGCTGGAGTTTATAGTTGTTTCTGAACATGTTGTACTCGCTATCGGGTGACGACAAGGCAAGGCGAGTTTATTTGTATAGCACATTTCATACACAATGGCAATTCTACAGAAGAGGATTTAACGAGTTTAATCTCGCAAATTTTTTTTAGCTTGGCCCTAATCCTCTTTTGTACTATTCAAAGTGCTTTACGTATAAATGATTTAAATAGTGATAACATATGCATAATAAATAGGGGTGACCCCTAATAGTCGAAGATTCGATGCATCGATATGCAGGACTGGATTCGAACACTGATCTCATGGTCGAATCTTCGCGGGTGTTATGAAACGAGGATTATACCATTTTGGCAATATGGGTGTGCTCAATCTTAGTGTTATAAAGACGTGTTGCGGCACTGAAGGATCGCCCCTTTAAGGGCACTGAGCTTCGCACTGGGCGCGCCGCGCTTTTAAAATTTGAACACATACACCGACGGCGGCATTCGACGCCTGTCCGCGACGATAAATGTATATTTCCCTCAAATCGTGAATGTACTGATTTCACCCTGTGCTACACGATACACTCATCGTGCAGTGATTCAAAATTGAGCTCGCGCGGTGCATAATGTTCACGTCTGCCTGGTGTGAGATCCCTGAGACACAGCGCTGAGCTTCAGTCCGGTGTGAGATCCTGAGACACAGCGCTGAGCTTCAGTCCGGTGTGAGATCCTGAGACACGGCGCTGAGCTTCAGTCCGGTGTGAGATCCCTGAGACACGGCGCTGAGCTTCAGTCCGGTGTGAGATCCTGAGACACGGCGCTGAGCTTCAGTCCGGTGTGAGATCCTGAGACACGGCGCTGAGCTTCAGTCCGGTGTGAGATCCCTGAGACACGGCGCTGAGCTTCAGTCCGGTGTGAGATCCCTGAGACACGGCGCTGAGCTTCAGTCCGGTGTGAGATCCTGAGACACGGCGCTGAGCTTCAGTCCGGTGTGAGATCCCTGAGACACGGCGCTGAGCTTCAGTCTGGTGTGAGATCCTGAGACACGGCGCTGAGCTTCAGTCCGGTGTGAGATCCTGAGACACGGCGCTGAGCTTCAGTCCGGTGTGAGATACCTGAGACACAGCGCTGAGCTTCAGTCCGGTGTGAGATCCCTGAGACACGGCGCTGAGCTTCAGTCCGGTGTGAGATCCCTGAGACACGGCGCTGAGCTTCAGTCCGGTGTGAGATCCTGAGACACGGCGCTGAGCTTCAGTCCGGTGTGAGATCCTAAGACACAGCGCTGAGCTTCAGTCCGGTGTGAGATCCTGAGACACGGCGCTGAGCTTCAGTCCGGTGTGAGATACCTGAGACACGGCGCTGAGCTTCAGTCCGGTGTGAGATACCTGAGACACGGCGCTGAGCTTCAGTCCGGTGTGAGATACCTGAGACACAGCGCTGAGCTTCAGTCCGGTGTGAGATCCCTGAGACACGGCGCTGAGCTTCATTCCGGTGTGAGATCCTGAGACACGGCGCTGAGCTTCAGTCCGGTGTGAGATCCTGAGACACAGCGCTGAGCTTCAGTCCGGTGTGAGATCCCTGAGACACGGCGCTGAGCTTCAGTCCGGTGTGAGATCCTGAGACACAGCGCTGAGCTTCAGTCCGGTGTGAGATCCTGAGACACGGCGCTGAGCTTCAGTCCGGTGTGAGATCCTGAGACACGGCGCTGAGCTTCAGTCCGGTGTGAGATCCTGAGACACGGCGCTGAGCTTCAGTCCGGTGTGAGATCCCTGAGACACGGCGCTGAGCTTCAGTCCGGTGTGAGATCCCTGAGACACGGCGCTGAGCTTCAGTCCGGTGTGAGATCCCTGAGACACGGCGCTGAGCTTTAGTCCGGTGTGAGATCCCTGAGACACGGCGCTGAGCTTCAGTCCGGTGTCCGACCCCCTTCAGGCACAATCGGCTTAAGAACGCGCATATAAACTTACTCAAAGTGTTCTTTTCCTCTCTAGGCAGGTATTGTTTTTAGGTTTATATATCAAAATGTTCTTTTATATATTTGTGTGATGTTCTGTTTCGATCGCAGCCTAAATGTTATAAGAGAGCGGTTCATTTACGAATGTGTAGTGTATAGTTTTGATCACTTTATTAAAAGTGATGGCTGTGTGCCGTGTGTAAAGTAAAATAAAAATAGTCTTAGCCTCCTGCTGACTAGTGTCCTGCCCTTCCCAACCCGTTTATACCGTTTATTTTTTCCGGTCTATGGTTTACACACACACAGATGATTCGACTATCGGTCGACTATAGAGAGATTCGAAAATTCTGATTTGAATGTGTAAATCCTTAGTCGGGACACCCCTAATAATAAATAAGAATAACCAACACAGTCTCACTCCCTACTCGTCAAATGTCTGATGCATTGTCAAGGGACCCTGGCGTCACTTTGGAACGCAATGGGTATACCTTTGGCGTTATTTTTCAACGTGCAGGATAGACTTCTATAGAACTCAACAGTGTAGAAATTTGACGTCTTGGGTCAGCACACCGCAACCTGTTGTCTGCCTTATGGGTCAACAGTAGCCTGACAAGCCAGACCCACATCAAGATGTTTGGTCTGGAAACTCACCATTGACAGCTCAATCTGAGGGGCGGGATAAACGGTTGTCTTTCAAACTCCCTCTGCACGTGATCGGATAGCGCTACATTCAACCTGTATCTCCCTCTCCAGTCAACAGATACGGACACAAGGCGTTCTTCTCTACGGGCATTTATTAGTCAAATTATGTCATCCTCGATGCCATCAAACATGCCGTGAGAACTAAATGAAACATAAAGTCACATAAGTTACAGAAATAATAATATTCTCACAGAGAATAGCACATTATTAAACAAACAATACAACTCCAGATAGACTGTTAATAAACCGTCACACAGTTATACCTTACATTGATAATTACACATCAAATAACTATGCATACCTCGTTGGCCGCGTTAACTCCAGGGAGTGAAAAACAGGTAATAAAGGCACTTCTCTTCCGTGTGTCTCTTGGTGAACTTACAAATGTAATAATGACATTACCAAAGCTTTGCGAGCCGCAGTTAGCTCCGTATGCGCTAGCTGGTGCAACATCAATAATCGTCTGAACCAACCAAAACACAGAAAAATAGTTCCGCTATACAAGCCTACAAAAACAAGTCAGCTTGAACACATAATTTAAAATAAAAGAAATACAGATAAATATAAATATATTATGATATATTTAAATGTGGTAAATTATTAAATTAAACCTTTTCTTTTATGGAACTTAAATTAGGCAACTGTTTCTGCTGGCAGCTACACAACCAGAGCTAGTTGAAGGATTAAACATTCGCTGTATCCGGTCGGCAAAACTCAGAGCACATCTTTCCTTCTTAAGAATGACTTCAGTGCCGTTCTTTTCTTAGAGAAAAGCTTAACTCCAAGTCTTATCAGAGTCGCGGTCAAAGCTGATTCGACCGCCGTTCGCCAGTTTCTGTGTTTACTAGAAGCACGCAACTCGGCTGTCATTATGTTAAGCCCCGCCCACCGACTCTGTACACGATGTGATTGGCCTGACTAGAGTTTGGTGTTTACAGCTCAGAAGTGTATTGAGAGTTGCTAGATGACACTCGCGGCAAATTAGATTTGCTGCCGCTAGGGTGCGTCTAGATTTCTAGGCTAGGTCGACAGTACAATCAATAAAAATAAAAAGGAATAGGCTACAAAAAAATATTTATGCCAGGGCGAGTCAAATGTTGGCCCCCAGATCATTTTTATCTGGCACTCCAACTGGTTTTTGATGTTTAAAAACCCTCAAAATCTGATATCAAAGTGCCCTCTGCATAAAGGTTTGGTGTGTTCATCTGTGGTGAGTTTAACAACGCACATGATGTACAACCGCATTCAGCGGTGAGTTTAATAACACACAACTGCAGGTAAAACGGCATTCAAAGGTGAGTTTGATCAAAGCAACGCTCAACTGCAGGTTAAAGGGCATTAAAAGGTGAGTTTAACAACGCTCCAAGGCGCGTGCAAGTAAGCAGTTTAAGCGTTTCTTATCGCAGGTACAACACTGCTTCATTTATAGCATGCTGGATAACGTATTTTTATCAGAGGTTTGTTGATTATAATAAATATATATAATTTGCTATGATTGAGTACAATTAATCTTCTTTTGATTATTATTATTTTTATTTATTATTAAATCCTCTAAATTAATAACGCTGATGTCACCATATGGGCGATCCCAAGGGTTATTGCGATTTTCTACTCGGTAAGTAGAAGGGTTCATTAATATCAGGGCCGGCCCGTGGCATAGGCGGAATAGGCAAATGCTAGGGGCGCCACTCGTCCATAGGGGCGCCAAAATGAGTGATTTTTTTCCGGTTTTATTACTGCTACTTTTTATTAATATTAATTCGAAATACTACTTTTAAAAAACCTTAAACAAATCCCCAGACTCTTCCCAGACCACCGCATCAATCTCCTCCTGCCCATCGAGTGCTTTAGGGTGTCCGACATTGAACGCGCGATCAGTTTAACGTTGGGAATTTGTTGTTGCGTCGCGTCGCCTCTCGCACATCTAACAGACAGGATTGTGCTTGTTTGCTCGCGCTAGTGAAAGTTGGAAAGTTGCCGAATTATTTTGGACGGATGGCCAATGTGTCAAAAAGACCGAAGCCCTCTGATACAGGAATAGAAAGGAAAAAGGGGATAAAGACAGAGGTAAAGTGATGAAATAAATGAACAGTTTATCTAAATGCATTATCTAAATATGAATGTTTGCTGAATAATTCCAGTTATTTTTTTATCTTAAACTTTATGTAAGCAACTGTTTTCGGTGATCAGAATCTGTAAAAAAAAAAAAAAAAGTGGTCAATTGTTTATAAACATTTTTTTTTAATAGCCTAATGTTTTTACTCAGTTGTGCAATTATAAGGGGATATATGGCGTTTTAAAAAAAAAAAAATTCTGAAATTAGTAATGATATTTAAATACAGGTTTATCTAAAATAGCTAAAAAAAATTAAATAAAATGCAGACTAAATATAAAAATTTCTTAAAGTTTAATTCATGGTGAAAACATGAGCATGCATAGTTTAGTGGAGGAAATACGTATACACACATTTTTGTATATATATATATATATGTGTGTGTGTGTGTGTGTGTGTTTCACGGGCAGAAATCATGTTGATGGATGCGGTTATTAACGTTACTGTAGTGAAGCAGAGCAGGACCGAGTGTTGTGGAGCTGAGCACGGCCGCTGGAGTGATTGTTATACAAACACACGGCTCGCGAAGACCGGGACTTTAATTATGACGGGACGGGACACAGTCGCCGGGCGCGCACACTTCCGCTTTTTCCGGTCAGGTAAAGCAGCTATTTTTATCATATCAGATACATTTATGGGGCCATGGGCTTCGGCCATCCGTCCGCTCTCTTCCCTGAACTTAAATGAAGTAGAGGACTGTACTTTCCACACGATTGACATCAGGTTCAAGTACGCCCACAAGCCGTGCGAGTTATTCGTGTATGGCAGGTTGGCTGGTGGTTATGTTGCCCTTATACCGCCTCCCATGGCCGAGACTGGTATTACGACACCTGACGGGCCGGGGCTAGTAATGCTACTGCTAATTAAGGTTGATATCTCTGCAGCACTATAACGTGACATTTTTTTAATGACCGCCCTTATTTCTTCTCATTCTTTTGATGCGTGTAGGTCATTTTTTGGAGATTTTTACCTCCATTTTTACACATGGCACCTTTAAAATTTTGAGTGTATTGAAATAAAAAAAATTGAGTTGATACAATGAGTTAATGCTTTTATACAGTTTTGGTCAGATTTTGCAATAAATACCTGTGACTGTACATTTATTTGCCTGCTATGTGTTTTATATTGTTTAGATATGGGTAGTTTTAGGGTAGGAGTTGGGTTAGTTGCTCCAAAATATAAAAGTAGCCTTTAAATATTAATAAAATCATGTCTGCTTTTACAAACACAAATAATTAAATGCGTCTGTGTATGACGCCAAAGGTTTCTCATTGTAATGAACGGAGCACCCAGCACGTCGAAAATTGACGATAAAGGTACGCCCAGTTCGTTGAAAAGTGACGACAAGGGGTCCAGGTCAAGCGTCCATATGTGACGAGTTGGGTGTGTGTGTGTGTGTGTGCGTGCGAGTGCGAGCGAGCGAGCGAGCGTGTGTGTGTGTGTGTGTGTGTGTGTGAGTGATGTAGATTTCAAAATGTCTCAAAAGAAGTTGAAGCCTTGCCCCTCATGCCAAGCACCTAACCAGGTGAGGGAAAGTTGAATAGAGCATTATGTCCATAATTCAAATGTGTGTTTTTAATGTTCTACATTTCTCATTATCAGCTCAATTGGACACTAAAGTATGCTCTTACTAAATGACGCTGTATGATTCTGTACTGTGTTACTGTGTGGTAATGTAAGGCGTCTGGTTGATATAAATTTTAATCGATTGTTTTGCACCAAACGCCATAAGGCAACATTGATTAGAGTAGCCTGTCTACATCTGCCACTTTCACTGTATGATTATAATAATAATAATCCTGTGTCAGTCTAGAGATGCATATTCTGAATTGCATTGTTCTTCGTGTGTTCCTCTTTTTCCTGTAAACAGCCAAATTAAACTGTATCTTTATTGTTCTTTTCTGTTACTGTGGATCTGATGATCTCACTTTGGTATACTTTTACCAACACAGGTGAGTCGCAAAACCTGCCGCTCGTTTCGCAGCCATCTCCCAGCGGCCAAAAAAAAAAAAACCCTGGACAGGAAGTGGGGGAAAAGGGTCCTTAAAAATAGAAATGCAGGAAGAGTGTGGACTCTGCCCATATTGCAGTAAGCAGAAATACTCATATTTCATTAAGCAATATGATTTGTTTCACTTTCATTAATATTGTGTGATAAGGCAAGGGCCTCATTTTACAAAAATAAGTTTAATCTGTCAGTGAATGAATTTGAGGAAGTCATAGATGGCATTGGTGTAACATATTATTTTAATTAATTTGTAATTTTATTGACATGCATGGAATAGAATACGCACGTGAATGCCATCAGTCTTTATTCAAGAACCGCTATAAAGCCAAAACAATCTGTTACTTAAATTATCCATTTATCACTGTAGCGTTTGGATCAGGGGGATAGGTGGCCAAAGAGGGAGTCAGACAAAATTAATTTTTGTTATCATATTTTGTTTTGTGTGTGTCCAGTCAATATAATTATTTTTGAAGGGTGTCAGGACTTTTAGTGTTCCCTTTAGAAACCCAGATTTCTAACTACTAGACCACCAGCATCCAGCACAACATTACATGAATATTGGTTGTTTAAAGCAGGGGTTCTCCAACTGTTTGTGCCAAGGACCTTTTGTGTGGGAGAACAATGTCCAAGGACCTCCTCATAATAAAAACATTTAGCATATGCTTGCTACCGTTTGCACTTTGATGACATTTCTATTCTCTGAAGTTGTGTCTGTCCGGGTTCACTATTCCGTGTTTTCTGGCTGGTGTGTACTAACTTGGTCTTTAGTCAACTTTGGATTTTGAATCACTTAATGATGTTGACTGACTCAAACATTTATCCACGTTCATCAGCTATCTTAAATCAAATAAGCAAAGCTAAGCAGCCGGAAGAACGGTTCATCATGACCTGAGTGAAGTGATTCAAGAGATAAACAGATTGACTTGATTAGTCATAATCACAAAAAAAGTTAAATGTCAATGTTTTAATTTATCAGTGCATTTATAATCAAGATTTTATATCTAGATTCTAGATCATTACATTGTCATTGATGAGAATTTCATAACGATAAAGCACAACTTATTCAAAGCAAATCCACTTTGAGAACCACTGGAATAGAGGACAGAGTTCACACTTCCATCAGTTAAGAAGAGTAAAGATTATGTGCACTGGGCTGTGTCCCAATTCTATTTTTCGCCAAGAAGGATAAGGTCTCTGGAAAGTGAGCGGCCGATGTGGTGACTCATCTGCCACACACTGAGGATAACCTAAACATTGTGGCCACCGTGAGAAAGGCCTACAATTATGTATTGATCAAAGAAGGTAGGAGTTGTGTAATTTAAGTCATGACAGTTTTTAATGTTTTTTTTTTTTTTATGATGGGGAAATATTGAAAATTAACATACACATACAATATTGTAGGGAACTCCACGACGACAATGCCAGAGCACCAGACCGAGCCCCAGCCTCAGGGCCAGCTAGATAGTTCAATAAGAGTTTCAAAAACTAAATAAAAAATATATAATATATAATATAGACCCTGTGTCTATAGGGGTGGGCCGGGGTTGGTGGCGATGTAAGTATCTGATATTTGCTGCGGGCGAGGGCTTCGATTCTCTCTTTCTTTTTTTGACCATACATGTGTTTGCATCCCTGAACTCTACACATCTCAACATATAAATAGGAAAATGTTGGCGTTATTCTGTCACTTTTTGAGCAGTCTGCTAGCTGGAGCCATTTATCTTCAGTCTTTGTGCTAAGCTAGGCTAGTGGTGTGTGTGTCAGAGAGAGTTATGGCACACACGGAGATGAGAATGGTGTGTATGGACCAAGAGGCAACCTCCCGCGGTCTCTCTTGAAGCCTATACAGAAATAATTTAAACTGCAATTCCTCGACTGGCTCCAGAAGGAGCAGAATCTCATTGAGCCCCATGTTAAAATGCCCAACTTTACAGCAGGAAAAAAAAAAAAACATGTTTACAGCCTGGTACAAGCTGTGGTTTTGGCCTATAAGGCTAATTTTGCCCTTCATGACAACTGTGAGGAGGTGATTTTTATTTTTATAACTCATCCGTTTACATTATAAAATGCTCCGCCCACATCCCACTTCTTTGCCCATTTTCTGTCATCCGGGCGTGACTCGTGATGACGCGTTGCCAAGATAGCAATGCCCAGCTCGCCCCTACTTTACTGTTCAGAACGGCTTACCGGAATCCTATGGGTTACGTCACGGACACGATACGTCCATATTTTTTTTTTACAGTCTATGGTATGGACCAAGCGGCAACCTCCCGCAGTTTCTCTTGAATCCAATACGGAAGTAACTTAAACTGTAATTCCTCGACTGGCCACTAGAGACAGGCTCCAGAAGGAGCAGAATCTCATTGAGCCCGATGTTAAAATGCCCAAATTTACAGCAGAAAAAAACATGTTTACAACCTGGTACATTTGTGGTTTTGGCCTATATGGCCAATTTAGCTCTTCATGAGAACTGTGAGGTGGTGAATTTTTTTCATAGCTAACTTATTCATTTACATTATATAAAGCCTTAAAGTTCTGCATAATTAAGGGTGTGGTCACTTTGATTGACAGGTAGCCATTTATCCGCTGCCTGTTAGTCATCGCATCACCTAAGCTCCGCCCACATCCCGCCTCTTTACCCATTTTCTGTTATCTGGCGTGACGCGTGATGATGCCAGCTTGTCTTCAGTCTTTGTGCTAAGCTAGGCTAGCGGTGTGTGTGTCAGAGAGAGTTATGGCACACACGGAGATGAGAATGGTGTGTATGGACCAAGAGGCAACCTCCTGCGGTCTCTCTTGAAGCCTATACCTATAATGTAAACTGCAATTCCTCGACTGGCTCCAGAAGGAGCAGAATCTCATTGAGCCCCATGTTAAAATGCCCAACTTTACAGCAGGAAACAAAAACATGTTTACAGCCTGGTACAAACTGTGGTTTTGGGCCTATACGGCTAATTTTGCTCTTCATGACAACTGTGTGGGGGGTGATTTTTTTCATAGCTAACTTATTCATTTACATTATATACACTGTAAAAAAAAAAAAATTAGAAAAAAAGTTACCTGGTTGCCTTAAAATTTTGAGTCCATTGAAATTGAAATTTTGAGTTAATACAATGAAATTTTTTTGAGATTTGACAACCTTTATTAAAATAGTATTAAAAGATTTTTTTAAGCATATTGGGTAATTGTGTATGTTTTATTTCTGATGACGCAGTGAATCATGCCAAATAGTGCTATTTTCATGCTTTATCACATTTTTATGTGATTCAGATACAAAAATATTTTGAGTTTCTATTTATTAAACAAATTTCCTTCATTGTATCAACTCAAATTTTTAATTTCAATAAACTCAAAATTTTAAGGCAACCAGGTTACTTACTTTTTTAAGTTAAACCAACAAAAAACAACCAACATTTTTTACAGTGTAAAGCCTTAAAGTTCTGCATAATTAAGGGTGTGGTCACTTTGATTGACACTTTGATTGACAGGTAGCCCACATCCCGCCTCTTTGCCCATTTTCTGTTATCCGGCGTGACGTGGGATGATGCCAGCTCGTCTCTACTTTGCGCTTCAAAACTGCTCTTCAGAATATGGGTAATGTCACGGACACTACGTCCATATTTTTTTTTTTACAGTAGATAAGTATGGACTTATCTAGCTCTGGGGGATACGGTGAATAAGCTTAAGTCCCAAAAATGTGTGTGTTCCTTTCAATTCCTTCAAACTTTTGTTTGATTCTCCGCTCCTCTTTTCAAATCAGTTTAGATTATTTTGTGTATAGTTTGAATCTTCTTTTGGTTGCGGTTTTGTAAATCTCTTGTATTGATTCAGTGTGTTTTCTTACGTATTGTAATTGAGTGCATTAATGTGAGTTTTCATTTATTTAATTTATTTGTAGTTGTCAGTTTACCTGATTTATTTTATTCCTTTCTTTAGTGTGCCAATTTCAGTCTGAATTTTGGAATCTATTTATTGTTTATGTATTTTAATTTTATATCTATTATAATTTTAATTAGTTAACCTTGTGAAAATTGTATTGATTTAGGCTAAGTTTCATTTATGTAATATTTAGAGTTAAATTTATTTTTCTGGAGTTTGATTTATATTTATTTTGCTGAATTCATCTGGGTCACACCCCGAGCCCTGGACACAATATGAAGAAACTAGACTTCTTAATATAATTCAGCGTCACTTCTCTTTTAACACTCAAACCATCAGAGACTCAATATGTACAGATGAGCGTGAATATGCTGTCACACATTGTCTATAACGTGATTTTGATTGTGGTTGGATGGACTGGTTATTGTTCAAATATTTTGACTGTAACGTCACAGAGCATTTTCAGTAATTCGAGGATGAGATCTGCGCCTGTGTGTGAGTGTGTGTCTGAAAGTGATGTAAAAGGTGAGCAGGAGAAAGAGAGAAACACACTGATGTTCTACTCTTCTTCATTTTATTTCCCCTTTTCTATCTGTGACCTCCGTGTCAGGGTTTTGTCTCAGCAATCTACTAGAAAAATATGAGCCAGAAGCAGAATGACAAGTGACCCAGGAACAGAAGATATCATGTCCATTTTCTTCTTATCAAACCTGTGGACTCGATGTCCTGACAGGCTGGAGCTGAGCTTGTGCAAACTCCACAAACAACTTTTTTTTTTTTTTTTTTTTTTTTACAGTCAAAGATTGGCCACTTCATTGAAGAGTTGTGCTCTTTATTATGGCGTTCATATACAGGTGTAGTTTTGTTTTGTGCAGTCTGAAGCACATGAACATTAACACGTGTGTGACTCAAATTAGCTCCACAGATGATCTGTCATTCTTCAGAAGCTGGAATCATAATTCAATAATCGTTTGTATGAGAGCGTGTGTTACATCCCATCTTGACATAGTTGCCAGGGTCGCGGTTTTCCCGCACAATTTGGCTATTTTGAAAAAGGAGTTGCGGGAAAAATTGCGCTGGTTGCGGTTTATTGGGCTACATTTAAAATGTACCGCGGCCGCAAAAAAAAAAAAAAAAACCTTTTAAATGGAACCGTTAATATTAGTGGGTATTGATCCCCAGCCCCAGGAATGATTACTTGGCAACAACCTGCTGCGCGCGTTGCTGCACGTGAGATGTGAGAAGCACGTCAATTATGCCTTTGAAACCTCATCACGTCACGTTATGAATAGATGTGGTTGTGGGATTTTCTGTTCTGTTGTCCGTGAATGAGGAAGCAGTGCACCATTATAACATGTCAGGTAAATGGGGAAAATATGGAAAGAAATATCGCAAAGAATGGGAGACAGAGAAAGGATTAAAGGAATTTATTCGAAGTGTTCCAAATGATGATACAAAAGCGTTCTGCAAATATTGCAAATGTGAAATCAGAGCTCACCACGGTGATCTGTTAACTCATGCTGCAACTGAAAAACATTTAAAAAAATGCAGCTCCTTTCTCAAATGCCAGAACATTATTTGAGACAGGCAGTTCATTTCTAAGAACTAATGTTGCTGTGAAAGAGGCAGAGTTGAAGCTGGCTGCCCACGTGGCTTGTCACTCAAGCACTTCAACTGTTGATCATTTAGGAAGTGTGGTGGAAGAAATTTCCAAGAAAGGGATTAGTTTACATCGAACGAAATGCACAGCACTAATTAATTCAGTGATTGGACCAGTAGTACATGAAGACCTTCTGGAGGATATAGGAAGTGGACCATACTCTCTTATCTGTTGATGAGAGCACTGATGTCACAACCAAAAAACAACTGTGCATTGTCATGAGATACTACAGCAACAAGCTCTCACCAATCATTCGCACTTTTGCAGGAATGATCAATATAGTAGCTGGTGATTCACTGACCATAGCAAATGCACTGTTCAAATTCCTGGATGACAACAAATTGTCCATACTAAATTGCATTGGTCTTGCAAACTGATGGCTGTAACACAATGTGTGGGCAACATAACTCAGTGCTACAGAAATTCCGTGACCGCAATCCTCATATTGTCTACATAAAGTGTGTGTGCCATTCTCTTCAGCTCTGTGCATCAAAAGCTGTCAGTGTCCTCCCCAGAAATGTCGAGTACATGGTTTCTCAGACCTACAGTTAGTTTTCAAATGCCACCCAGCGTCTCCAAAAGTATTCTGAACTATACAAAACCATAAATGTAGGTGAAAGCCCGCTGAAGATTCTGCCGCTGTCTGACACTAGGTGGCTCGCTATTAGTGAGTGCATCAACCGGATCCTTTCACAGTATGTGGAGCTTAAGTTGCATTTTCAGTTGACAAAAGACAGTGAGAGGAGCTATGCTGCAGAACTGCTGTACCAAATGTACAGTGACAGCATTAACCTGATATACCTAAAATTCCTCCAACCAATTGTGTCAGAGTTAAACAGGCTTAATAAAATCTTTCAACTTGACAAACCCGATCCTGCAAAACTTCTAGCTGAACTTCTAACATTTTACCGGTCCCTGCTTGAGCGCATAGTTTTGCCGAAGACATTCCAGAGCTGGCAAGACATCATGGAGTTTAACCTTTCTGATGAGAATCTTTTGCCGCTTGATGCTGTAGACTTTGGGGTGCAGTTCCGTCTTGCTTTGTTTGAAGCCACTGGAATAAGTGACCTTGCTGAACAGGACATGAAACGCAGGTGCAGGGACTACATGCTAGAGTTATCTAAGGAAATTAGGAAGAGACTTCCAGATAACATTAAACAGTTAGAGGCTCTCACATTCCTGTCACAGAGTCATGCTCTGTCATCAAGTAAGCCAAGGATTGATGATCTTCCCTTTTTCCACCTCTTCAAGGGAGATGTAGGAAAAGCAGAGCAACAATGGAGAGTAATTCACACTATGGAATGGAAAAATGCAGAAGATGGCAAAACAGAGGACTTCTGGGTAGAAGTTTCTGCATACACAGATACTGCAGGGGATAGAAACTTTGAAGATCTTGGCAATTTTGCATTGAGTCTTCTTGCTTTACCATTCAGCAATGCAGCTGTTGAGCGTTCATTTTCCCAAATGTCACTGATAAAGAACAAGCTAAGAAACAGGCTAGAGCAGAATTCTTTGGTAAATATAATGAGGATTCGAGCTTACATGCAAAGAAGAAACATATGCTGCCATGAATTTAAACCATCACCACGGATGCTTTCCCTCTTCACTGCTGAAATCTATTCAGCAGCACCTGAGAAGAGTGGAGAAGAGAGCACACATGTCTAAAAGGAAACAGCCCTGTTGAGATTGTGTATAGTTCTGTTCAACATTGTAATCAAAATGAGTTTGCACAGTTAGGCCATCTAAGAAGAAAAGGTTCTGAAGAGTTCTGAAAAAAGAGAAGACAAAAACAAAGGGACAAGTGTTCAAGTTCACCCAGTAAGCATATTGGTAATACAATTGATAAAAGCAAGTGTATGTTAATTTAGCTTAACAGTGTGTTGATTTTTATGCTGATGCTTATGTGTAAACAGAAGAAACAGCAGATATGGAGAGAAGAGCATCAGAGAGAAGTGCTGAGAAGAGAAAAAGTAAGTACAAGTTAGTACTTCTGACTAGGGAGATGAAATGTTTTTGTTTGACCTTTATTGTATGACATTGTGTAAAAAAATAAAACTTATTAATAATTTGGGTAATGCAATAGGCCAAAATATTAAACACACACACACACACACACACACACACACACACACACACACACACACACACACACACACATATAGTTTATTTTTTGGTCTTTTGTGGAAATCCAGTCTTTGTCTAATCCGATTGGACACTGGAAAATTGGGCTAGTTTTCATTCCATTTGGGCGTGTTTTGAGTTGTCATTGGGCTGGAAATATTTCTGGGACCTGGCAACCCTGCATCTTGACGTTTTCTGAACTATAGTCTAAACTATAATACGATAGAAAGCATGTAGTAGATTATGTGCAACAGGTTTATTATTTAAAGGCTTATTTGTAGCGTATATCAAATATAGGCTAATAGTCGCTTCACCAATAATTCTGTCACTCGCCCTATTGTTCGAATCCTATAGCTTTCTGCCTGAATAAACATATCAAACATAATGGGCAGTTGTCATGACTGTGTTGTGGATTCGCATGTGCAGTGATTAAAGGACATTATGACCTGTGCTGTCTCTTGCTTTAAATGATGAGCAATAATTTCCATCGTTTCTATTCACATGGTTCAATATATGAGATGAATGACGAATCAGGAGACAAAATCCTTTATTCCAGTTAACATGATTATATCATGATGTACATCAACAATGTTAAGGAGTTAAAACATGGATACTCTGCTGGCCGGACATGAGTCCCAGACAGACTCGAGACTCCGGATGATGTTCGTGTGCTTCAAGCTGCCCAAATCAACAGCTGTATGAAAGCCTCCTCACACCCTCACTGATGCTGCTTTCACTAAAGTCTCTTTCAGACTGTTTGCTGGACACACAGAGGACGGGTTTAGGATTTTATTAACGTTTTCATTCAAATTATCCATCGGGTTTCCACGTAGAGTTTCGCCGTGGCTGATGCTCGCCTTGGATTTGACCTGACGAAGGCAAAAGTAACATTTCCTCTCCGCGTATTTGAGTCTCTGATGAAAGGCCAGAACCTCTGCTTGCTGTTCACTTTGATTAGACTGCGACAAACTATTTTACCGCTTGCTTCAGTTTTTTCTTAAATGGACGAGAAGAAAACACAAGCGTGAGCGGCTCGTGGACGCGCACAGACCACACCACATAGGCTTATAGCCAAAGACTAATTTACAGCCCCAGTCTCTGGTTAGGCTTTTAAAAGAAAACGAAAACGCACACACACACACACACATACACACACACAAAGATATCTGATATGATAAAGGTGAAAAACCAAGAAACACTAATACACGCTAATCAATTAAACAGTTATTCGTTTATACAGAACATTTGATACAAAACAAAACATGTATGATTACACCCCCCCCCCCCCCCGGTTTAATTATCTGAGCCTGCTCCATTTAATTAGATTTGTCTGCGTGTGCTTCTCCCGAAATTAGTTTATTAAACTTCAATTAAATATGAAGCTCATAAAACAAGAAAAAACTACAATATTTCCAACAAGGATAATAAATGCTGACAGAAGATTTAAGCATGTGGACAGAATGAACAGTGTGAGTCTTTTTAAAGATGTTAATATCAGACTGAAGTTTCTTCCTCTGTTACGGCGAACTGACTTTGATCTTCAGCAGATGAAACTGAAAAACACACATTATTGACTCAATGAATGACCATCATGTGGTGAAAATATTGATCTATATAATATAAAAAGAGAAACAGCAATGGTGTCTGTCAGAGAGAGAGAGAGAGAGAGAGAGAGAGAGAGAGAGAGAGAGATCAGACAGAAGTGTTACCTCTCGCTCTGTAACATTTGTAAAGCAGCACGACTGTGGCGATCAGATATTGACAAGCTGCCAGAAGAAAACTGAGGATTTTGAGTCCAGAAATCTGAGCTGAAGGTGAAACTGAAACACAAACACAAGAACATTATTCAGCAACATTACGGAGATCTGAAGGCCGTTCAGAAAGTTTCTCGAGGAACCCAAAGTTACTGTGAGTGAATATAAAAGCTTTTAACGGTTTTTCCTCCAGTCTCGTATTATTCCTCCACCATTTCCCTTTTATTTTCATCAAAACTCAATGTTTGACACTGAACACACATGAGCTCAGTCAGATTCATTCCTTCCTGCTTTCAAAAGAAAATAATAATCTAATCTAAACCAATCTCCGGAGAAATCTCCTAGTTACTTTTTATCGCTCCACCATTGAGAGTGTCCTTGTATACTGCCTCACAGTGTGGTACTCTGGATGTTCAGCATCAAATAGGAAGGCAATGCAAAGAGTAATTAGGACTGCAGAAAAAATCATTGGTTGCCCGTTGCCTTCTTTGGAGGAAATTGCAAACAGCAGGTGTCTCCGCGGAGCCCGCAACATAATAAAAGATGACACCCACCCTGGACATGGACTGTTTAGCCTCCTGCCTTCTGGAAGGAGATACAGGAGTCTTAAAAGTAGGACAAATAGACTAAAAAACAGTTTCTATCCATGGGCCATAAGGATTCTAAACGGGAACAAGACATAATGTTGACTGTTTTATTCTTAACATGCGATACATTTTAAGGTGTATAACACCGATATATATTTTTTTAATATATTTTTAACATGTTATGTGATTATTTTTATAGATGATTTTTTATTTAATGTTATTTATTTAACTTAAAATGTTTATGGTCTTCCTTGTTTTTTTGCTATTTGTGTGTGTGTATTCCGTGATCAGATGGGCATTATAATTTAGTTGCATTGCAATGACAATAAAGCTTCAATTCAATAATAGTCTCTAACATGTTTGACCTGATTTTTAGGGATGGAAATGGGTGAAAAAAGGTGAGAACATTGCGTGCAGAGAGAAACATTCTCCGAGGTCAGGACACCTTTATATAAGCAAACTCGACTCTCAAAAATGTGTGACACTGCACAAAATGTGAATACAAAAGGAATGCAATAATTTACAAATCTAAAAAACGTACATTTTATTCACAATAGAATATAGATAACATATCAAATGTTGAAAGTGAGAGATTTTGAAATGTCATGCCAAATATTGGCTCATTTTGGATTTCATGAAAGCTATATATTCCAAAAAAGTTGGGACAGGTAAAAATAAGAGGCCGGAAAAGTCAAATCCACATATAAGGAACAGCTGAAGGACTAATTTGCAACTTATTAGGTCAATTGGCGACATGATTGGGTATAAAAGAGCCTCTTAGAGTGGCAGTGTCTCTCAGGAGTCAAGATGGGCAGAGGATCACCAATTCCCCCAATACTGCGGCGAAACATAGTGGAGCAATATCAGAAAGGAGTTTCTCAGAGAAAAACTGTGTACCAGCCTGGTACAAACTGTGGTTTTGGCCTATACGGCTAATTGTGCCCTTCATAACAACTGTGAGGAGGTGATTTTTTTTTTTTATAACTCATTCGCTTACGTTATATAAAGCCTTAAAGTTCTGCATAATTAAGGCATGGTTACTTTGAGTGACAGGTGGATAGCCATTTGTCCGCAGTCTATAGTCATTGCGTTAGAGGTCTTCACGGGGCACCCGAGACCCGTGGACCCGGGATCCGACCCGGGACCCGTACAGGTTCGGGTCTATTTTTTAAATTGTCAGCCGGGTCCGGGTCGGGTCCTAATCTATTACTTCGGTTCCCGGGTCTGTTAATGTTGTAGCCTATGTAATACGTCAATCGGACTCGGAGAACACCTGGCCGTGAGAGTCAGCGCGGCTTGTGTGTTTTGTGTAACTTACAAATTGCTAAATTAGGATAAGAAAAGTGTGAGCCGGGAAATGAGGTTTAGAAATACACAACAACAACAAAAACACAAGCGCTCTCTCTCTCTCTCGCGCGCGCGCTCTCTCAGCCGTTTAGAAAGCGGGCAGATTTAATGCATGAGCGCGGTAATAATGTACTCAAGAATATATTTCAAATCAGCAACAAGACCTCAGGTGAACTGTCACATAAATGTTTTCTGTGATGCTCAAATTGCGTAAAAAAAGGCTCATATTTCAGGTTACTCCAGCTGACGCGCGAGTGCAGTCTCAAGCGCGTGTCATGTTTCTATGGCAACCCGAGCTTCCGCAGTGACTGTAATGACTTTAAAAATAATATGAATGAACCGTCTTGTTTAATCTTAAAGTTCTGCTAGTCAGACTTGGCTCAGAGAGATTATGGCAAATAAATAATGGTAACGCAAGCGGCCATGGCACTAAACGAGCAATAGTTATTAGTTCAAAAGGGCAAACAGTCAAAGTTAAATAAATAAATCCGTCACTGTGAAATAAAATTTTACAGCTGAAATGAGTGAATTAAGCATGCTTGGAACAATTAATGAGGAATATTGTAATACATCACAATCAAGGTACAAGGAAGGGAGACAACGGCAATATCGTTAGGTAGGCTGACTGAGACAAAGTTATTTTTCGCAGCTTGTTTATTAACTTGTTAACAGCAGTATATTGTTTAATATGAGACAATCGGGTCCAGTCGCGTCTGTGTCTTCCCGGCGGGTTCGGTTCCAGCTATCAAATAATAGACGGGTCCATGTCGGTTCCGGGTAATATATTTTTGGCATTTTTCGGATCTGCACGGGTCCGGGTCCAGTTTTTGAAATAATAGACGGGTCCGGGTCGGATCTGTGTTGAACATTGCGGGTTTCTTCGGGTTCGGGTGCAAATTTTTGGACCCGTGAAGACCTCTACATTGCGTCACCTAAGCTCCACCTACATCTCGCCTTTTTTGCCCATTTTCTGTAATCCGGGAGTGACACGTGATGACTCGCTCGCAAGATGACAAGGCCCAGCTCGCCCCTACTTTAAAGGTGCACTATGCAACTTTCCGTCCACTGGAGGGCGCCTATTTAAAACAAATGCATAGTTTGATGACGCAAAGTTTGAGCGCAGTATCTTGGGACGTGGAAATTATGTTGATGGATGCGGTTATTAAAGTTACTGTAGTATGAAGCAGAGCCGGACCGAGTGTTGTGAAGCTGAACACGTTGTGTTCAATTTTGTGTTGAAAATTATGTTATGACGTTACTCTGTGCGTTCACTTGTTCACACTGCTAAGAGTAAAGCGCTCCTGCCAAATAAAACCCGAAAGCGAGGGTGACGCAGATATGACGCAATTAACAGGCGACTCCCTCAAACGCTATGCTGAAACGTCCCAGTCCTTAGTTAAAATAGCAATTTTCTCACAATGCACAAATATTTGGAAACATGTGGAATATTGCAGGTACACAACTGAACAAAATATATAACACTGGCCTAGTGTTTTTTGGATATTTACTGCAAAAATGCTACATAGTGCACCTTTAAGCTTCAGAACGGCTTATAGGAATCCTATGAGTGACGTCACGGACACTACGTCCATTATTTTTTTACAGTCTATGGTGTGGCATGGGCAGCTTACACATCTGGATAGGCGCTATCAATGCTGAAAGGTAGATCCATGTTCTAGAACAACATATGCTCCATCCAGACGTCGTCTCTTTCAGGGAAGCCCTTGCATTTTCCAACATGACAAGATACTGCACCACATACTGCATCAATTACAACATCATGGCTGCATAGAAGAGGGATCTGGGCACTGAAATGTCCAGCCCGCAGTCCAGATCTTTCACTCATAGAAAACATTTGTCACATCATATAGAGGAAGCTGCGACAAAGAAGACCTAAGACAGCTGAGCAACTAGAAGCCTGCATTAGACAAGAATGGGGCAACATTCATATTCCTAAACTTGAGCAACGTGTCTCCTCAGTGCCCAGACGTTTGCAGACTGTTATAAAAAGAAGAGGGGATGCCACACAGGGGTAAACTTTTCCCAACTTTTTTGAGATATGATGGCATGGAATTTATAATCAACTTATTTTTCCCTTAAAATGATACATTTTCTCAGTTTAAACATTTAATATGTCATCTTGTGTTCTCATGTTGTATTCTGAAATTTGTTCAGAATTGCATTCTGTTTTTATTCACAATTTGTACAATGTCCCAACTTTTTTGGGATCGAGATTGTATAAAACACTAAGGGTGCTTTCACACTTGGTTCGATTGGCTGGAACGAACCTGAGTTCAATTGCTCCCCCCTCCTCCTGCCCCTGCTGGACTGTGGTCATATAATATTATTTGGGTCCGAACCGGGGTTCGTTTGCGTCATCAAAGCAGCAGCTGTTTACCCGGTTGCTTAGTAACGACAGAGAGCGCGAAGGAGGCGAAATGTGCCTTAAATGAAGGCCGCGAATGCCCTGCAAATGCTCTGAAGAATGCTGAAGACGAGCAGAAACGAGATCTACAGCTCTCTGCTTGAGGCATGTCAGTGAGGCTCGTCAGGTAAATGACTGAAACACATACAAAACACACATTTTTATCAGCTCATATGCAATATCATCTAATTGCGGCCACAAATGGGCGTTATCTTGCTGGTGGGGGTTACCGCTTTCTCAGACTAGAATTTCTTCTTCTTCTTCTTCTTCTTCTTCGTCTTCGTCTTCGTCTTCTTCTTCGTCTTCTTCACCTCTTCTGCTGAACTGCTAGCTGTCAACATCCGGATTCATTTGTTCAACATTCGCTAGTTAGTTTTTCTCAAACAGAAGCTTCAAAATAAGATCTAGCATCTTGTAACATGACATCATGACGTTAAAGCCAAGTGGCATGTTATCTGTACGCCTTTTGAGCTATCCGCGTGAATGTCTACGCCTAACCGAACCATTGTGTGTGTGTGTGTGTGAGTGTGTGTGTGTGTGTGTGTGTGTGTGTGTGTGTCCACAATGAAACTAAATGATGTTTTTTTTGAAAATGTAAAAATGCAGAATTCTTGTGATGGGTAGGTTTAGAGATCAGGGTTGGGTGGAGGCAATCGTTATTGGGATTGACATGGCCAATGAAATGTTAAGAATCGGTTGCAGGGCAATTCACGCATATGGAAGAGGAAATTACATCCTAACCCAGTGTGGCTTGAGAAACTCATCACGATTGGTCGATGAGACGCTACCAGGAAGACCCAATAGGCATTCTTGTTTCATGATGGGAACGCCCAAGCCGCAGCTGGACCCTTCTCCTCATATGTCATTAATAGCGGTTCACTTCCGCGATTTAGTACGATTGCGTTCAACATCAGCGGACCCGAGTTCGGAAGACGGCGTTCACATCATCCAAACCAACCGAACTCTGATGTCAATCGAACCCGGGTGTGCACCAAAAGTGCTAGTGTGAAAGCACCCTAAGTATCTTTGCACTAATTCTAACAAGTTTTTGTGTCTTATGTAGGCAAAAACAACCCTTTATAAAATGTGAAGGGCCCGCTTCCTTTGATTTGCGGCACGTCTCAGCCTTGCCCTGTTTTCTTTGACTCATTCATTGACTCTCACCTCTGACTGAGATCCAGCTGTGGGGTGACGCTCCTCTCTCTGTTTTACAGTAGTAGAAACCCTCATGTGACTTTGAGACAGTAGTGATGCTCATCTCTCCTGTCGTCTGATTCTGGATCAGTGATCCGTCTTTATAGAAACCAGCGCTGAGGATCGAGGGGTTTGTAGATCGATGTAAACAGTGTAGAGTCAGAGTCTCTCCCTCAATCACATGATCAACAGAACTCAGAATCACTTCACCATCTACAAACACAAGACACACACCAACAGACGGCAGTGATCATACAGGCTGAACTTAATCAGAGCCATATTCAGTTATTACAAAATATCCTGATCAAAAGTATTGTTTATAATATCCCCCCCCCCCCCCAAATAATTATAAAAGGCCAAATTGTCTCCCCCAATATTAGATTTTCTTGATTACTCCATCACACACCTCTCTGTGTGTTGATATGATGACAAAAGTAAAATGTTCCATTTTTAGGTTGGGATGAGTGAGATAGCCAATCAAATCAAAGAAGGCGTGGTTTAACTGTTAGTGTGAATTCATATAAGATGCAAGTTGTTGTTTAACATTGTGTTAACCATAACTCAATTTGAAAAAAATACAAATATTTGTTTAATAACAACGTTTGTTTAATATATAAAGACCAGGAAATAATTATATTTTCTTATTTATCATGTTTTATATTTGTGTGTGTGATTGGACTCACCGTGTACAGTGATGTTTCGAGGACGGCGTTTCTCTCCAGATTCAGACTCACACCAGTACACTCCAGTGTCAGATGTGCTGAGAGAGTCCATTACACATGAAGATCCTGTTTGTTTTGAACAAGTTTGTGTGCCTTTGTCTGTATATCTTCTCACTGTCCATCCAGCAGAGTTACTCTGATCCTCACAGCTCAGAGCGAGAGACTCAGATGAGAAGTGTTGACATCTGCTGGGATTGATGACCAGAGACACTGAAGCAGAAACTCCTGAAAAGAGCAAAATCTCAATCTAAACTGACACACAGAGACTGCAATGAAACATAAATACGGACGAGCACAAACACAAATCCTCACCGGTGACCCACAGTGGCTGTGTGCTGCTGGTGTGTGTGTGATAGGCTGGTCGTCCTCTCTCTGCTCTGCACGTATAAACTCCTGTGTGCTGTAGAGACGCAGGACTGAGAGTGTAAGATCCTCCAGCTCCTCTGCTGCTGTCTGACAGATGATCATGATCTCTGAACCAGCTGAACGTCCAGCCTGTAGAGGAGCCTGAAACCTCACAGATCAGAGTCGCTGATTCTCCTTCAGTCAGCCACGGCTGTGGAGACACTCGCACGACTGCCTGAGCTTCAGCTGAACAAAACATCATGAGTTACAGAGCCGTAGAGGAACTGATGGAGAAGCGGATCACAACAAACACAAACTCACCTGATACAGTCAGTGTAACAGCATCACTGCGCTGAGAGCGTTGAGTCTTCATCTGTCCTGTACAGGTGTATTTACCGCTGTGAGAGTCTTCAACTCTGCTGATGATCAACTCACCCGTCACAGAGAGAGAAACAGCAGATATTGATTGTGATGAGTTTGGTCTTCCATCTCTCTGTCCTCTACACCAGTACTGACCCTGATCAGACTCAGCAGCTCCTCTGATAGTGAGAGTGTCTCTGTCTACAGTGTAACGCTCAGACGTCTGTAACTTTACTCTGTCTTTATACCACTCATATCTCCAGTCACTGAGATCAGACTCTATCACACACTTCAGATTGACCGTCTCTCCAATGAACACAGATCTGTCTGGAGTCACAGTCACTGTAGATTTGGGTAAATCTGAGAAGAAACACAAACACAAAGTGACAGATGATCAAGTCTCTGAGTTTGTTTTCTACACTTACGGCTTCATTCATCTGATAATCTGAAGGACAGCTCACGAATGAACTGAACATGGAAGATTTACACCAGAGGCTCTCAACCTTTTGTGTAACAGACGAGCGTGTTTATTTGAGCACTTCTGTCAGTCAAACAACAACAGCCTGTAAACGTTCACATAAATATATTTCCCCACACGATGCATCACATTTTGAGCTCATCTTTTGAGAGCGATGTAGGACACGAAGGAGACCATCTCATTTCTAATATCTGATAATGTACTCTGAAAAAACATCTGTGATCTGATCAGCCTTTCACTGTATATAGAGCTGTTTGCAAACTTAAAGGTGGGAGAGGTGGGACTGATCTAAAACACTTTTGTCCAAATTTGTTTAAACTTTCTTTATATGTCAATACATAATTAAAATGTAAGTACTCTGTCTCTGAAAAGGAGAGTATAAAAATCGAGGGACTCTAGACTTTTTAATCTGCAATAAACACTACTTATTATTTTCGTTCGGGACGAAACAAATGATTGGCTTGGGCGACTGTCACTCTCTCTCGCTACCATGGTGACCACCGCTTTCGCTACAGGATCCGCCCACATGCGCACGCTCGTTTGATTTGAGCAGTTCAAGAGGCAAGAAACCTCGGCAAAATAATGGCAGAGAAAGAGCATTCAAAACTCACAGTGCAGGGTTTTACAGTCAGCGAAGGCAAACAATGCAAAAAAGGAAGACAGTACGAGAAAAGGCAATGCACAGAAAGTCTTTGGATAAACAAAGAAATCAAACGCGAGAAAATATCAGCGTGGCTTTTCAACGATGGTGAGAACTGAGGGACCTGAAAAACGACTCATTGCTGGCTGTATTTCTGCTGGACAGGTCATCTTTCATTTTGATTATAAATTTTTTTGGTTTATGTTTTCATAAAGCATGTATCAAGAGCACATGAAGCTGCCTAATATAGCTAACATAAGATCACTTAGCATAAAGTTACAATATTATACACTTAGCCATTAGTAGAGATTATAAATACTCAATATGCTTAGCTCAAGTTGATCGCTGTTGTGTTGAATTTCACAAAATTTAACTTTAGATAACAAAATGCATGTGTAAAAGCTAGTACACTGCATCCAGGAACTTTTTTTAGAGCTAAGTTAGCTTTAGCTACTGCTAATCAACAATGCTTTCATCATGGAAACTCTTACATGCAAAACACTGTATATGTTATGAATCTTACACTAAATTCATCTTCATCACAGTATAACTGATGTTATTGGAAAAACATGATGCTAGCCGTTTTCTTTGCCTTATAAATATAACTAGCTCGTTACAGAATCAAACAAAAATATACTTTAAACTTTTCCAGTACTGGTATTCTAGCTTGATAGTGAGCACTAAAAGACATCTTATCTGTTTATATTCATACTGATAAAGTTAGATGTTTTATTACATGTGATTCTGACATGATGTCACTACATGCGTCTCAGGTCAATAAAGCGTCTTCCAGCTGATTGGTCGGTGAGGCGTGTTCATGTGTTTTGGGGGCGTGGCTGTGGAAAGAGTGAATGGAAATAATGAGCTGCCTTTAAAACAGTCGTGAGAGGTCTACACACACTCAAATTTTATACTTTCTTTATTTTCCACAAAATTGGAACAAATTTTTTTTTAACCAATTCCTACCTATCCTACCTTTAAGTCCTCAAAATAAATTTTTTATATATATATATATATATATATATATATATATATATATATATATATATATATATATATATATATATTACAAGATGAATGGCCTTGTCAAATGACTGTCGTTTTAACTTATATGGTGGAGAAGGTGACGTTTGCTAGAAGGATCGAGTGAACGATCTGTAAGGGAAGTATACGGTTGTATTTTGTAAAATAATATTACCCTTTGTCATTAGACACACTATTTAGTTTTGTATGGTACTTGGTGTGTCCTATTGTTACTGTACTAGCATCTTTCGTCAACTGTCTCTCTAAGAAACCTTCAGTTTAATCAGAAATTGTTTAAACAGTCAATAAGTGTATAAATCACTACTTTCTGCTTGCAGGAATACAGTTGCCCCTTTCTTCAGTTTAAGACGCTCAGCGAAGCTTGCTTGAAATGGGCCGAACAAACAAACGATCTTGAATTAAATTGTTGTGATATTCGATTATAATAAACCTCAACCATGACTGTTGACATTTTTTATCTGTGGGAAGGGTAGAAAAGTCCTCACGTCCCCTGCACAGCCTGGAGCATGACGTGTCATGAGAGCTGCCGTTTTTGCTATCCTCGAGTGTCTTGTTTACCTGATTCAGATCCTGATGATTCGGCTCCGTCAGTCCCGCCTGACAATGCACATGATCGGACACATGTAAATGTTGGGGGTGTACATATAAATGATCCCCAGCGATTGCGTCACATCTGGCGTTTCGTTGAGAATCACTTATTTTTCTGTGATGTTTTTCATGCACGAGATTTACATAAGAAGGAGGAGGCAATGGTGTTTGAGACTCACAGTATGTGATGTCCATGTACTGAACTCTTATTATTTCACTATAGCAAGGTTAATTCAATTTTTCATTCTAGGGCACCTTCAAACTTTTGAATCAGATGCCTCCTCCTCTCTGATCAGAGTCCTGAAGTGGTGAACACCATTAAAGAACTGGCATTCAGTGGAGCAATCCCCAACAAGTAGCAATTCTTCACTTTCCCTCCCCAGACTGCTCTGTTGCTGTTAGCTTTATTACTTTCACTCCACCATAAGCACTGCACTCAACAGACACACAAGCCCCTTTCACACTGCGATTCCGGCAAATACACGGATAATGCGACCCGCCATTTGTTCCCGGGCCGCTAGATTTGGTCCATTCACACTGCCAGCGAAATACTGTAATATGTGCGCTTTCACACACAACCCGTAACGGTCCCGGGTCGAGTTGACACGTGACATCCGGATGTGACGTATAACGGCGAGCGATCTCAGCTTCAGCACGGATAGTAAGGAGCTCCGTGGTCTCGACTTGTGTCCAGTTTGCACACATTTCTGCTTGTTTAATTTTAGTTTCTTTTGTATACGAACACTCTCTGCGTTTAAAACACCGACGAGCTCTTCTGGCACTGCAGGGTTGTGTTATTGAAAAAACAAGCTCTAGGAGTCGCACGATAACTACGTACACGTTGCAGCATTAGTTTCCGCTTTTGTTCACACAGCGCTCGTCCCGGGTCGAATCCCGCAATGTTACTAGGTCCCCGACCCGAGTTCAATTCGGTAATCAATGCCGGGACGTGGTTGCTTTCACACAGAAGGCGACCCGGCAATGTTCCGGGGATATTGCGGGTCCGACGTGGAGTGTGAAAGGGGCTTTAGTAACTTCCAAAACCAACAGAGAGGTCAGGACAGGAGCTGTTTGGACACGATGCCTCTGTGTACAGACGTGAGATTGTGTTTCACTAACACTGCATGTACATGAGCAGCTTTTCTTTAATTGAATCTTGAATAATTCATGACTTGTGCTGTGTTTAATCAGTATCTAAGAGCAGCATCTTTAAGGCGTGTTATATGTTCAAAATTAGTATGTTTGTAGGCTTCAGTGAAATGTGCGCTGGTTTCTCTTCGCGTTCTGAACTGGTGTGCGAGTCTCATCGTCAATAAACACAAGCTCTTATCATCTCCATCCAGCGCAATTAATTACATGTTTCTCGTTCTTCCATGTCAAAGGGTCTGTTATTATCAGATCTGTTGAAGATGCAGATTCTGTTCATGGGTGCCAAGACATTTTAGGAAATCCAGACCGGGCAATGTTTTACTGCCTTGTCCAGGATAAAGAGTGTGTGGTGACCCAATATACAAGTATGGCGATATTAAATGACTAAAACCGGGATATAAGATTTTGGCCATATTGCCCATATTGGCCATTCATTCCCTGTGTGACTTTTCCAAAGGCTTGTGTTTGGTTTTGACCACGAGGGGTCGCTGTGGTCAAAGCTTCAGCTCTGCCACTCTGAGCTCGACTGATATGTCTGAGGTGAAGCACTCACTTATTAGCATACGGACCAAGAAATGTGGAAATAAATAAATGTTGAAATAAATAAAAGAAAAAAAACAGAAATAAATGTGGAAATAAATAAATGATGAAATAAATAAAAGAAAAAATCTAAATAAATGTGGAAATAAATAAATGTGGAGAAATACATCTATACATAAAAAGGAAATAAAAATAAAAATACTCATTTATTTTTCTTTGTTTCTTTGTTTTTTTCTTTCTTATTTTCTTTGTATATTTATTTATCCTCTTAAACTCAGAGGACCCTGTACAGAGTCAGGAATGACATCGTCATGTATATACTTTTGATTTTAAATGTCTGTGGAGAAGCTGTGATGTATGTGATACCATTTGAAAGCTTAAAGTCTCTACTTTCTGGAGATAGGCATCACTTTGGCATTTGTTTTACACAAAGTAATCTATTTACACTAAATTACTCTGGTGGATTTGGCCAAATCTAACGCCGACTTCACACTGCACGCGTAAGCAGGGCGTATTTTTTTTGGCGCTCATGTTAACAGATGAGTGCATTCACACCGGCAGCAGAGGCAGCGCAGCGGCGCGGAGCAGGAGCAGAGCAGAAGCGGCAGTGCCGCGATCGTTTCGGCGCCAGGTCTATTTTTGACGCGCTGCTCACGATGAATTAAAGCCACAGTACATTGTTCTGATCAAAATGAACCTGTTTAACATGAAAAATAACACATTTACCCATGAAATAATTTAGTGAAGTGTTCCGTGTGTTTCTCAGTCACCATATGACATCCGGCGCTGTGGAAGAAAAAAAAAGTTCTACACAAAAACCGAAGCGACTGCCACAAGTTTTTGCCTGAACTACAAAACTAATTTTAAATAATCTATGCCAGTATATCTTAAATTAAATATGAATTAAATTATGTATATATTATAACTATATGCTGGGATAAAAACAGAAAGGATAAACAAACGCACGTGGTGTCACAGGCAGTGTTCTTCTGAGTGCACCTGTCCTGGAAAGACAGCAATGGACGACACTCGTCTCATCGTGGAGGTTGAGAAGCACACAGTTCTCTGTGATCCACACAATTTACTTTATAAAGACTTGCAAGTGAATGAAAGTAAGTCATTTTAAAGTGTTTTTGACAATCTTTCGTTGCCTCACGAACGAACGAACGAACGAACGAACAACTAAATATGGATAGGTTAATAGAACATACACACATTAATATAGCACACATACAGTATAGACATGTAGATAGACTATGATGTGCGTTATTTTGTCATTTTTAAAAAAAAGTTTTTAGATAATTTGCTCATTTAGCCTACAATATAAGCCTACAATACAATATCATTAAGAAGTTTCCTCTTAATTATTACAGTCATTTATGAATTATCTTTAAGAGGTTTATGATGGGTAATTTGATGCCTATCCAAAATTTCAAGACAATTTCCTGAAGTTTCTCTTTTTAGCAGTGTGCTTTTCATGGACATATAGTGCGATGGCCTTAATTTCTTCTATCAAAAACTCGCACTAAACGAAATAAAAAAAACATCAGAAACAAGTGAAACAAAAAAGTGTGCGCGCTGCTACTGCTTTACACACGCGCTGCTTCGGCGCTGCCTATGCCCTGCTTACGCATGCAGTGTGAAGCTGGCGTAAGTGTAACAAGTAGAAATATAGTGTGGCCCCTTTAAGAGTTGTGCGCACTCCTGGCAAACGAGGTCTGCATTTTGTGTATGTGCGCACTGCGTCTTGAGCTCCCATGTGTGGGGATTATTTTCTGTTTTCTGTTGCTAACAGTCAGTTTTTTTGTTATATTAAGTAATGCTGTGGACGGAAATGGAGTTTGTGATGAGAGTTTTGCCGGGAATTGTTTGATGTTAATCGCCTCCGTGTTTGCATCCACTCCAGATATATTAAGTGAGCTATCCGCGGACACAAGCGTTACATAAATTCAGCATTCTGCCGTCATTTTACAGGAAACCCTTTAAAGTTACAAAAACACTGCTAAAAGTGATAAACCTGTAAGTATATGTTGTCTAAGCTGTAATAACCCCCCCCCAAAAAAAATAAATAAATAAATAAATAAAAGATAAAATAAAAAAACAAGTAGGCACTTTTTGATTTCTTTTTTATATAAATTAATGTTTGAAAGTGTGTAACTCAGGCCCTGTGTGCTCTAGGACCCTGCAGACACTTTGGGCTGTTTCCAGCATGTATAATTAATTTAATGACACTGGGATATTGCATTTATATCACTGTATATGGTGGAGGAGGGGGGTAGCAGGGTTGGGGGGGGGTCATCCTTTCAGACCCATTTGAGTAAATCTGTCATAAAACACGACACAGACAAACTTCTTTTTTCCACTATTTTCTGTAATTTAGTGGAAACAGCCCAAACTGTCTGCAGGGTCCTAGAGCTCACAGGGCCTGAATTACACACAACAATAATAATAAAAAAAACTACTTTTTTGGGGTTATTACAGCTTAGACAACATATACTTACAGGTTTATCACTTTTAGCAGTGTTTTATGTAACTTTAAAGGGTTTAATGTTGAATGACAGCAAAATTAATGAAATGATTTTGACCCTAGACCCCTGTATGTGTGTATGGGAAGCTTTTCCATTTGGGTAGGCCAAATCCAGCGGAAATCCCAAAAAATGGTCCTGGTGTTCAAGAGGATATGTATGTATTTATTTATTATTAGTTTAGTAATTCTGTTGATGTGATATCAGTGATGATCACTCACCCGTCACAGTCAGAGTCACTACATCACTCGAGTAAGAGCAGAATAATCCTGATCCTCTACAGCCGATACAGCTGCACCTCTGTGTGTGATCTGCAGTGAACTCTTTCTCTTTAGAGCGCGGATCTTTACCATCATCACACCGCCATCCGTATGTCCATCCTTCCCCCTGTACGTCACATGTGAGAGTGACAGTCTCTCCTCTGAATATCTGTGATGGTTCAGGCTTTACAGTCAGAACAGCTTTAGGTCTCTCTGTAAGAAGTGCACAAACAGAAGTTATGATTAAACATCTCACAAAATCAAATGAAGTGAATTGACTCGATCTGTCCTAAACTCTGCATAAATGTCACCGCACAAAAGAAGATATTTTAAAGAACAGATTCTAAAGAGCGTTTGATTGGACAGAAAATCTGATGAGAAGCTGAAGAGTGATGTCATTAAAATCACTGATCCTTATTGGCTGGCGTGAGAGACTGTGAGTTTTGAACTGTTATCTTCTAAATGTGAATTGTGTCGTTGTTGTGGGTCAACACTGGCTTATAGATAACAGTAAGACGACCATATTCATACTAAAAGACAAAACACTTCCATTTTGATTTCATGTGGACATTAAACTCAGTTCATTGACACTTAAAAAGAGAACAATAATGGAAATACATTTAAGCAATACATGGTAAATATTCATCAAAATAAAGAGAAATATAGTTCATTCATTTCATCAAAAACAATTCTGTCATGACCACAAATGTGGCGAGTGTGAGCCTCAAATAAACAGAAACAGAGGGTTAAGGCTTGAGGATGTCACACACACACGTTTGTTTTTGTGAAATGTGGGGACATTCCATATTTTCTATCACCCTGTAAGACTTTCAAGGACCTGACTGACGGAAATCTGCTGTGAAAGAGGATGAAACCAATGATTCAGGTTCCACTATAGTTCAGAAGAAGATCATCTGTACATATTTATGCATTTGTTGCTGAAGTTGTCACTTCTGTTATCTAGAATGCAGGGGTGGTAAGTAATCAAGTAAAAATACTTTGATACTTTACTTAAGTATTTTTTTCGGGGATCTGTACTTTACTTGAGTATATTTTATTTGCATCTACTTTTACTCTTACTCCACTACAATATTAAAGGCAAAGTTTACTTTTTACTCCAATACATTTCCCCATGCCCGCTCCAAGTATTAAGTATTTATTACACTTGCTTTCCAAACCGGTCTGGTCGGTCATGGATGATCCAGTCGGGTATAGACTTGGAAAAGCTGACAAGTCAGGTTTGCCACACTAACGTTAGCTCAGGGTTTGCCCAACTTTTTTATTTTGCGGCACACAATTTACTATGAAAACATCAGTAACATTTTACAATACAGGTGCACTATTAATTCATGCCTAACTAATGCACAGATAATCATGAGTTAATGTATTACTAATGAAGAACTAAACCATTTATTAATGATTACTGCATCAGCAACTAATGAACATTCTCTATTAAGATTAAGATTAAGTAATATATTAAGATTAAGTAATATATGAACTGCTTTTGACATGATTAATTCCATAAAAACATATTACATTAACGTAAATTCATGTATTCAAAGCATGCATTCCGACTCTCAGTTGTCTGTTTAATTAATCATTAATCATAACAATTGGCAAAATTATATTATGACTTTACTTGTTGAGGCACATGACTATTAACTAATTGTTACGTAATATGTCATTGTGGTTATGGCTTTTGAATTCATTTTGAATTAGTTAATAGTATCTTGCTCATCATCTGTTTTATGGAGCTAATGTTATGGAACATGTCTATTTTAAGTTTAACCCCTATACTGCGTTAAGGTGCTTCATTGTCTCCTATTAATTGCAAATCTAACAAATTCTTAATTGCAGTATCTAATCTTATCATTTGTTCAATTAAAACATTGCATATCAGTCCCAAAAGATTTTATCTGCTTAATTATTGATATTTACAGTTAATTTGAATATTTACTTTTTACTTTCGGTACTTGAGTACGTTTTAAATCTGATACTTTTGTACTTTTACTCAAGTGATGTTTGAATGGAGGACTTTCTACTTTTACTGGAGTATTTTTTTTATTTAAGTATATATACTTTCACTCGAGTATAACTTTTGAGTACTTTTACCACCTCTGCTAGAATGGTGCAACGATCAATTCATCTCCTACTTCATTTGATTCCACCATCACCAAAAGACTGAGACCTGGGAAGATGTCCTCATATCCTCTGGTGACTGTTTTTAATCCTTGTCTTATCAAACTGCAAGAAGTGTGAATTTTTAAAAAAGAAGAATCCAACATTTAAAAAAAAAAATGGTTTTAAATACATATTTTAGAACAGCAGGTTCACCCGCAAAATGGATCTGACTAGAAATTCACAAAGTATTAAACAACGTCATCATAACTGTCCACCTTGTATCTTAACCTGTTTAATCCCAATTTTTTTTTTTTCCTGCAATGTGAGTACATGCAATTTACTCCTTAGACCTCCCTAACACACAAACGTTATGCCTTCTTTGATTTTATGTGGGTTAAGTTAGTGAAATATTAGGTTTTATTCTCGGTCACAATAGTGACCGGTGGGAAACAGCATAGACAGAATTCATACAAATTCTTCTATTAGACCTATTTACACGTTTAAAACTTAAAATAACAATAACATATTCAACATATAAGAATGAGATATGATTAGAATTTACTTCAAAACTATTTCTATTGTTCATGATACACAATAAAAAAAAAAATCTAGGTAACACGTTCATCTTCACTGAATTAACGTGTCCGGCCAAAGAGAGGGGAAGAGGACCAACAAACCTTGAAAAGATCTAGGCACTTACATGAGTTATTACTCCTAAATATTAGGAAGAGCAACTTTAAACATTGAAGCACCAATTGGTAAATCCGAAATTTGGAAGTTTATAAGGTATATCTCATAGATATAGATAGACAGACAGACAGAAGTATAGATAGACAGACAGACAGACAGACAGAAGTATAGATAGATAGAAAGACAGACAGAAGTATAGAGAGACAGACAGAAGTATAGAGAGACAGACAGAAGTATAGATAGATAGACAGACAGACAGAAGTATAGAAAGACAGACAGAAGTATAGATAGATAGAAAGACAGACAGAAGTATAGAGAGACAGACAGAAGTATAGATAGATAGAAAGACAGACAGAAGTATAGATAGATAGACAGATAGATAGATAGATAGATAGATAGATAGATAGATAGATAGATAGATAGATAGATAGATAGATAGATAGATAGATAGATAGATAGATAGATAGATAGATAGATAGATAGACAGAAGTATAGACAGATAGACAGAAGTATAAATAGATAGACAGACAGACAGAAGTATAGAGAGACAGACAGAAGTATAGATAGATAGACAGACAGACAGAAGTATAGATAGATAGACAGACAGACAGACAGACAGACAGAAGTATAGATAGATAGATAGACAGACAGACAGAAGTATAGCTAGATAGACAGACAGACATACAGAGAGAAGGATAGAAAGACAGACAGAAGTATAGATAGATAGATAGATAGATAGATAGATAGATAGATAGATAGATAGATAGATAGATAGATAGATAGATAGATAGATAGATAGATAGATAGATAGATAGATAGATAGATAGACAGACAGAAGTATAGACAGATAGACAGAAGTATAAATAGATAGACAGACAGACAGAAGTATAGATAGATAGACAGACAGACAGACAGACAGAAGTATAGCTAGATAGACAGATAGACAGACAGACATACAGAGAGAAGGATAGACAGACAGACAGAAGTATAGATAGACAGACAGACAGACAGAAGTATAGATAGACAGACAGACAGACAGAAGTATAGATAGACAGACAGACAGACAGACAGAAGTATAGACAGACAGACAGACAGAAGTATAGATAGACAGACAGACAGACAGACAGACAGACAGACAGACAGAAGTATAGAGAGACAGACAGACAGACAGAAGTATAGATACACAGACAGACAGACAGACAGACAGACAGAAGTATAGATAGACAGACAGACAGATAGACAGACAGACAGAAGTATAGATAGACAGACAGACAGACAGAAGTATAGATAGACAGACAGACAGAAGTATAGCTAGATAGACAGACAGACAGAAGTATAGCTCGATAGACAGACAGACAGAAGTATAGATAGATAGACAGACAGAAGTATAGATAGACAGACAGACAGAAGTATAGCTCGATAGACAGACAGACAGAAGTATAGATAGATAGACAGACAGACAGACGTATGGATGGATGGATGGATAGTTTTCAGTTCAGTCTGAGAGAGAGTTCATATGAATAACACAGAATGACATTATTATTACACAGGAACATATTCTGTGTTATACTACCGGTCACAACCCGTCTTCATTTATATGCATCCTGACAAAAGAATAAACAATGTATAAATATAATTTCAATATGTATGTATAGATAACCCTTTCATGATGATGTGTGCAAAAAATCAATGAGCTATTCAAAAATTAACTTTGATTAATTCATTAAATTTTTCTGTCATTTCTGAGCTTTCACGTTGTCATAAGATGGCAGTACCAAGAAATAAGTGTGTGTGGTCACACGACCAAACTACACAACAATGTTAGACCTGCCCAGAACTCATGTAGACATCTTAAATGTGTATTATAAATGAAAATTTGCTTCATAATAGAAGTTGCTTTTTAATACCACACTAAAATATGCGAGGAAAATTTACGGTCACAATTGTGACTGGTGGGATTAAACGGCATTAGTAATGAAAACATTAAACCCATTGACTGGCTTTTCTACGAATATTAAGGTGATATAAGAAAAATATATTTACAAGGTGAATTTCGACTTTACACCTATACTATCAATCAATCAATCAACTTTATTTATATCACGCTTTTCCAATGCCGATTGTTTCAAAGCAGCTTCACAGTGTCAAACAGGACAATACTGCAACAAAATTAGATTCGGCTGTTCAGTCGCTCTGGAGAAAACAGTGATGTTATCAGCTTATTTTAATTTATCATAGAGCGACAATGTTGGCAGATCAGTATTATAGTCTATAGAGGACTTTACATTGGCAATGAATGAAACTAAGACAGTGGACATGGTCATCAGTGTTAGGAATGAGCAAAACAGTCCTTGTCCTTATTCCTCTGTTATTTCCAGACATGTATTTAGTCGAGTTTTATCCTTTAAACTGCTCGGTGTCCATATCTCTTCCGATCCGTCATGGGACGCCCACATTAAGTACATGATTATGAAAGTATGAATCTATTATCTTTGTGTTGCTAAAAAAGTGGGTCTACCTTGTGATGTTTAATGCACATTTGAGCTCTTAGAAAATGTAAATATTATAATAACTGTATTCAAAACACATATTCATGAGATGAGAATGTGTTTTAAGAGGATGGACATTTGACCTTTGCATGTGAAATATTTGATCAGAATTATTAAAGAATAATATCCTGAGACCAATTTGTTGTTCTTGTTGTGCAACAAGACCTTCAGATTAAATTATTAAATCATGGTAATGTAATTTTTATATATAAAGTTAACCATGCTGAAAAGCCACAGAATAGTAAGAATGGCTCGACACACACAAGACGTGCAGTGACTGAATAATGACTAAAAGTGAATCTCTTCAGTCTATTCTAACAGATGTGGTTAATAAGAGTTAAAATATGGATTTAGATGATCATTAGACAGATGTGAATATGAAGACTCACCTGATACAGTCAGTGTAAGAGCATCACTGATGTCTGTGACTGGTCTCTTTCCTCTACAGCTGAATTCAACACTGAGAGACACACCAGCTCTGAATCTGAACTCTGCTGTTGGTGTTGTATATGTATAGTCAGTGTATCCATCTCCATCTCTAAACCATCTGTATCTCCACTGAGTGTCTCCTCCTCCTGGTATGACACATGTGAGAGTGACTGTCTCTCCACTGAACACTGGCTGATCCGACTTCACCTTCACTACAGGTTTCACTGAGAAACAGAAGGAAATATTGAAAAGCATTGCAGATCACTGTCAGGAACTCAAAGCTTCTTCATGAGGAAAACACTATAAATTCAATTATACATCTAGAACATATTTTCTTGTCAATTGTAATATACATCAAAAACTGGTGTTAAAAACTAAATTAAACTGATATATGGGTCAATGACGAATAAGGTTTCCAAGATCATTTTTTATTTTTTTTAAGCAAAATGGTTTTAAAATGCATTTTTATGTCCAAACAAATGTTTGATGTTGCTTCATATTGGTTTTATAGCTTTTTAGGCAGCATTAATTCATTATTAAACAAGATTTCTGATTTTACCACCCAGAAAATGTCAGGTGGTGCGACCATATATTCATTTAAATAAATATACATTTAATGTACTTAGCACTACTGAGAACTTGTAAATATCAGTCCTTGTAGTGTCTTAAATGCATATTGCATTGTAAATTCCCCTTTCATTTCTTTATTTGTTGTCTTTTTTATTCCAATTCATATAAATGGCTACTTTTCTATGTGTTCAAACACCAATTTTTCGATAAGGAGTTTTTATTTTTGGTTTTAATTGTTAAAATGATTTGTATATGTTATATAAAGTTGTACAGTTATATTTCTTACTTTATTTTGCAATTGCAGTGGAAATTGATACATTTAAATGAAAATATGCTGGTTGCGATGGCGCAAAATAACTGCCCGTGAACTGAGAAAAGTCAAGCGTGCAGCTGCCAAGATGCCACTTGCCACCAGTTTGGCCATATTTCAGAGCTGCAACATCACTGGAGTGCCCAAAAGCACAAGGTGTGCAATACTCAGAGACATGGCCAAGGTAAGAAAGGCAGAAAGTCGACCACCACTGAACAAGACACACAAGCTGAAACGTCAAGACTGGGCCAAGAAATATCTCAAGACTGATTTTTCTAAGGTTTTATGGACTGATGAAATGAGAGCAAGTCTTGATGGGCCAGATGGATGGGCCCGTGGCTGGATTGGTAAAGGGCAGAGAGCTCCAGTCCGACTCAGACGCCAGCAAGGTGGAGTTGGAGTACTGGTTTGGGCTGGTATCATCAAAGATGAGCTTGTGGGGCCTTTTCGGGTTGAGGATGGAGTCAAGCTCAACTCCCAGTCCTACTGCCAGTTTCTGGAAGACACCTTCTTCAAGCAGTGGTACAGGAAGAAGTCTGCATCCTTCAAGAAAAACATGATTTTCATGCAGAACAATGCTCCATCACACGCGTCCAACTCCACAGCGTGGCTGGCAAGAAAGGGTATAAAAGAAGAAAATCTAATGATATGGCCTCCTTGTTCACCTGATCTGAACCCCATTGAGAACCTGTGGTCCATCATCAAATGTGCGATTTACAAGGAGGGAAAACAGTACACCTCTCTGAACAGTGTCTGGGAGGCTGTGGTTGCTGCTGCACGCAATGTTGATGTTGAACAGATCAAAACACTGACAGAATCCATGGATGGTCACTGATTTGTTTTTGTCTGGTTTTTGAATGTCAGAAATGTATATTTGTGAATGTTGAGATGTTATATTGGTTTCACTGGTAAAAATAAATAATTGAAAGGGGTATAAATTTGTTTTTTGTTAAGTTGCCTAATAATTATGCACAGTAATAGTCACCTGCACACACAGATATCCCCCTAAAATAGCTAAAACTAAAACTTCCAAAAATGTTCAGCTTTGATATTAATGAGTTTTTTTGTGTTCATTGAGAGCATGGTTGTTGTTCAATAATAAAATTAATCCTCAAAAATACAACTTGCCTAATAATTCTGCACTCCCTGTATATGCAGTACTTTTGAATCTTGAATGTGGGATTACTCTTATAGGTAGGGCCTATTCTATCTACAAGATCATCTGGAGCATCATTAAAATCGCCTCCAATAATCAAGTGTGCATTCTTATTTTTGTTTTTAAAGGCTTCAAGTTTCATACAAAGTTGTAAAAACATTATTTTTGCTTGAGCTGTATTGTTATAGTTATATAAATTGCAAACTATAAAGAAGGAATTGTTTAATTTGAAAACCAAGATTATCCATCTACCCTCATTTGATGTCACTGATTCAATTATATCTCCTTTAAAGTTATTAAGTAGAATAGCAACACATGCAGATTGTTGAGAGGCATGACAGAAATAACAGACATCACCCCACTGTGCTTTCCAAAAACCTCATATCATTGACCACCGCATGAGTCTCTTGAAAAAAAATCAAATCAGAACTAAAATGGAAGTCGGTCACAATGAAAGAAGAAAAAAAGAGCTAGATGGCTGTTAGTTATAAGAACTAAGAAAGAAAGAGAAAAGAAAAACACCCTGAGATAGAAAATTTCAGAGATTAGCTTACCGCTAAGTAGAAAGCTCTAAACATGAGTACTTTAAGTAACTAATTTGTAAAACTTTTTTTTATTTTTTATATTTATTAGAGTGAACATATTGCTCTTATAATTGTAAACAAAGAGAGCAAATTAACCCATCAGGAATGAGTGGCACTACCTTGAAAAATTGTAGCCTACGTTAGCCATTTTAACCGGTTAAGCTGTGTGTCTCACACCGCTAATGATGACAGCAGGACCCTGCCATTTCGTTTTCTTTCCATCAGCACGCGCTTGCTTCACAAGAGGCCACAGTTTGTTTCTGCATTGTCTCTCCTGCTGGGTTAAGTCCTCAGTCATCCGAAGGTTCCTTCTCTTCATGACATCAGCGTTGAGGGAAGCTCTCCATAGATTGAATCTGAAGGTGCGCATGCTGAACTGAATGATAACGGGTCGTGTGCTTTTATCCTCTCTCGGGCGCCCGACTCTGTGCACGGTGTCCACCAAGAATCCAAGCTTGATTGATTTCTGCAATAATCTCCAGAACCTGTTTCCTCACATCCTCGTTACTGTTTTCTGGAAGATTCAAAAGGCGAAGATTGCATCTCCTACTGTACCGTTCAGACTCTTCTTGTTTCTCCCGCAGGATTGTCACCTGGTCACTCATCTTCTTTACTGTGTCCTCAGTGCCTTTACACTGGATTTCCAGTCCTTTCACACTTTCTTGCACACTAGCAATATCGGCAGTATTTTTCATGACCATTTCTTCAAATTTCAAAAAGCGGTCGTTTAAGCCATTAATGGCTTTTAGGATGTCAGCATTTGAAACGGTTTCCTTTTCTTTGGAGCAGACCTTCTTGGGATTTGGGCTCTTTGTGGGAGTATCATGAAGAGCTGTACATAAGCCAGAGAATGAATTTTCGTCAACTAAATCCATTGTCAAGCCTTCTTTTCTCACCTTCTTGGAATCTCTCTTTGACATCTTCTCACGTGTCCTATCTGTTTGCAAAGCTTTGGTTTACAACGCACGTGTTCTTGTTTAGCACAACTTTGGCTATCAACGAGCAGTACGTAAGCTACTTGCTGTTTCACAAATTTGAACCAACTTAAGTCCATTTATTTAGGCGAATGAACTTACGGATGCAAGATCAACATTTCACTCCTTCGTTTATCGATGAAATAGTTTTAATGGTTAGTTTAAATCATTAGTACTCAGTCAGAGTCTCGAAGCTCAGAATAAGACGTCTGCACAGGTCACCATCTTGGACCAACCCTCCATCTGTAGGATTTTAACACTTCTGGTTCCCTCATAATGAAGTCGATGTTTTTTTTAATGGGGTTTTGAGTAAATGACTGAAATAAGGTCTGTGGTGAACTCAAGCTGAAGACTTGTCATAAACTTAGTGATGGTGACGTTGAAGACGAGCGACTGTGCTGTAAATTGTTTATAGACGACCTTTTGCTTTTTACTTCTGGCGACTGCATTTAGGCTTCAAAATCCATAAAAGTTGAAAATGATCTTGACGGACAAATGTAAGCAGAACCGGACTGATCATCGGGAGCACCGGGTGGATTCCAGCTGGCCTGGAGTGTTTTTTTCGAGTATGGCTCGACTTGACGTTAATAGAACAGAAGGTCCTTGTATGGGCCGTACGGGCTCTTCTCCCGGTAGGGTGCGCGCGTGTGACTAGAGCGAGAGACGAAATGCACGCCCGTAAACACTCGTCCGTGAACACTTAAGTCGCCCGCCGCTTTCCACTTTATTCCTATGGGTGACGTCGAGCGACTTCAACGCTTCAGCACAGCATTCCGGGAAGGCAGCGCTGCATTTGAACCGATTTGAACGCAGAAATGACGGGAAGCTTCACAGCATCGCTTCAGTCGCGTCTCAAAGTGGATTTCCGCGCCACTGCTGTCACAGGACTTCACCAAATCATACCAAAGAAGTGTGTTTTTGACAGAGCGGTCCCAGCGATAAAGGTTCGGTCCTGCTTTGGAAGCAGCCGGTGAGTAAAACTGCTTAAAATGTCTATGCTGCTGGCTCGTCGCGTGAGTAAACATCAGTAAACGACACGATCGCGTGCTTCGTCATTCAGATGTGCTAACGGTTACTCCATTGCTGTTCTCTGTATAACGTTACACTAGTCTGACGTGCAAAACCGTTTTGCTTGCTACTTCTAAGGTCCAGTCACATACAATAGTCCATAAACCGAATCATGTCCTCATAAACTGCGAGTAAACACACACAAATGTTGACAGGCCACTAAATGCAGTACATACCACAGAGACGGACGTCCTGATGTTGCCGTTTCTCCTGTTCAATTTATTTCTGCCTCAGATTTGATTCTGGATCATTATCTGTATTAGCTGAGATAGCCATGGGTTTCTCCACGGTTGAGGACGTCACCGCTTTGTTTGCGATCGTCATTCTTTAACTCCGCCCACACGATACGCCTCCATCCGCTCGTTTTTTTTCGGAAAGACTCTGTACAGCCTATATTTCTTTTATAAATATAATAGTACTAAAGACTTTTCGGAGATATGAAGGATACAATACTACTCTATAGGTACTCAAGATTGACACGAGATTGACTGAAACTGAGTGTTTCACCCCCCTTTAATCAGAGCCGACCGCTACAAAGGACGAAGTGGGAAGACATCAGGCGGAGGTCTGTGCTGTTATATTAATTTAAATTGGTGCACTGACGTTTCAGTATTATACAAAATACAAACATCGTTGCCCCTTGTTGGAGTTCCTGGCTATAGACTGCAGGCCATTTTATGCCCCTAGAGAGTTTGCCTCTGTTATATTTGGTTGTGTGTATATTCCACCTGGAGTTAACACACGGGAAGCGCAGTACGTTCTAACGGAGCTGATTATAAACATTGAGGATAAGCACCTTGACTCTGTACTACTTGTTATGGGTGACTTTAATGCATGTCATTTGAAACATGATCTGCCCAAATATAAACAGCTAGTTAGTTGTCCGACTCGGGGAGGAAATATACTGGATCATTTATCGTTCACTTCTCCGTGCCCCTCTTGGGAACTCAGATCATGGTTTAATTCAGATGGTCCCCATCTACAAACAAAAACTAAAACTAGCAAGGGCGGTACAGTATACATCTAAAAGATGGATGACAGAGGCAATTGGGATGTAACAAGTCTGTGTAGATACCACTGATTGGGAATCCATGCGTGCTTCTTGTGACTCTTTGGACTCATATACTGACACTGTGTGTTCATACATTACATTCTGTGAGCAAGCTTGTATTCCCACCAAAACTGTGGTGAATCATAACAACAACAACAAACCCTGGTTCACAAAATCCCTCAGGCTGCTCAGGGAAACCAAAGAACAGGCCTACAGAGAAGGACATGGAGATAAATACAGGCTGGCCAGACAAAAGTTAAATAAAGCTATTAGGAAAGCAAAAAGTGCCTATAAAGTGAATATGGAGGAACAATTTGGCATTAATGACTCTTCTTCAGCTTGGAGGTCGCTAAAAACTTGACAGGCTATAAAAATAAAAAAACAACAAGTCACTCCATCTGCTAAACTGGCCAATGAATTCAATGTTTTTTATACAAGATTTGAGAAATCCTATTGGGTGTTTATTGAGGTAACCCGTGTGATGTGAACTGCCGGCTGGCCTTTAATGTGACGTCATACACACTCTATGGGGAACTTACTAACTTCCTGCTGTCTGTTCTCAAGCTCTTTTCTCTGGAAGCATTGGTGCACAAGATCTTAATGACACTGGGCAGAACTCATTTCTGTTTCATACAGTAGATTATAATCTCTTGAAATTAAGATATTTTCAAAAGTTTGATTGAATAAATAGCAGATTTCTGTAATAATTTGCAGCAGAAGGAAATACAGTCAGATGATTCTGTGAAATATGCAAAACATGGACATAAAACATCGGCAAAGAGACAAATATGGGATCCTAAAGTGTATCCATGAAGACAAATAAAATACTATAACAAAATTCATATTGGTTAAAAAATACTGCAGTGATGTACAGTACCTTGAGTGAGTCCAGACTGAACGAGGGCCATCAGCACTGAAAGCAGAAGAAACACAGATATGAATCATTTCCATTCATTCAACACAATGTCAATCACACACTCAAACATGTCATGATTCAATGATTCAATGATGGATTCACTGATGGATTCACTGATGGATTCTCTGATGGATTCACTGATTCACTAATGGATTCACTGATGGATTCACTGATTCACTGATGGATTCACTGATGGATTCACTGATTCTCTGATGGATTCTCTGATGGATTCACTGATGGATTCACTGATTCTCTGATGGATTCACTGATGGATTCACTGATGTATTCACTGATGGATTCACTGATGGATTCACTGATGGATTCACTGATGGATTCTCTGACTGATTCTCTGATGGATTCACTGATGGATTCACTGATGGATTCTCTGATGGATTCACTGATGGATTCTCTGATGGATTCTCTGATGGATTCACTGATGGATTCACTGATGGATTCTCTGACTGATTCTCTGATGGATTCACTGATGGATTCACTGATGGATTCTCTGATGGATTCACTGATGGATTAATTGATGGATTCACTGATTCACTGATGGATTCTCTGACTGATTCACTGATGGATTCACTGATGGATTCACTGACTGATTCTCTGATGGATTTTCTGATGGATTCACTGATGGATTAACTGATGGATTAATTGATGGATTCACTGATGGATTCACTGATGGATTCACTGATGGATTCTCTGATGGATTCACTGATGGATTCTCTGATGGATTCTCTGATGGATTCACTGATGGATTCACTGATGGATTCTCTGACTGATTCTCTGATGGATTCACTGATGGATTCACTGATGGATTCTCTGATGGATTCACTGATGGATTCACTGATGGATTAATTGATGGATTCACTGATTCACTGATGGATTCTCTGACTGATTCACTGATGGATTCACTGATGGATTCACTGACTGATTCTCTGATGGATTTTCTGATGGATTCACTGATGGATTAACTGATGGATTAATTGATGGATTCACTGATGGATTCTCTGATGGATTCACTGATGGATTCACTGATGGATTCTCTGATGGATTCACTGATGGATTCTCTGATGGATTCACTGATTAACTGATGGATTCACTGATGGATTCACTGATTCACTGATGGATTCTCTGATGGATTCACTGCTGGATTCACTGATGGATTCACTGATGGATTCACTGATTCACTGCTGGATTCACTGATTCACTGATGGATTCTCTGATGGATTCACTGATGGGTTCACTGATTCTCTGATGGATTCACTGACGGATTCACTGATGGGTTCACTGATGGATTCACTGATGGATTCACTGATGGATTCACTGATGGATTCTCTGATGGATTCACTGATGGATTCACTGATGGGTTCACTGATGGATTCACTGATGGATTCTCTAATGGATTCACTGATGGATTCTCTGATGGATTCACTGATTCACTGATGGATTCACTGATGGATTATCTGATGGATTCACTGATTAACTGATGGATTCACTGATGGATTCACTGATTCACTGATGGATTCTCTGATGGATTCACTGATGGATTCACTGATGGATTCTCTGATGGATTCACTGATTCACTGATGGATTCTCTGATGGATTCACTGATGGATTCACTGATTCACTGATGGATTCTCTGATACTCAACGAAAGCAACATAGTTTGAACCCCTTACATGAAAGCCAATATTAAATTAGTATAAATAAGATTAAATTGTGCACATTTCACACTTTAATTAATATTATATTGTGGTAAATAAAAAATAAAAAAATAACTTTGTACAGTAACTCACATGTATGTGTTATATACTAATATATAAATATATACAGCATAATGCAGCGAATACTAATATTAATGTGATTCACTGATGGATTCACTGCTGGATTCACTGATTCACTGATGGATTCTCTGATGGATTCACTGATGCGTTCACTGATGTGTTCACTGATTCACTGATGGATTCTCTGATGGATTCTCTGATGAATTCACTGATTCACTGATGAATTCACTGATTCACTGATGGATTCTCTGATGGATTCTCTGATGAATTCACTGATTCACTGATGAATTCACTGATTCTCTGATGGATTCTCTGATGGATTCTCTGATGAATTCACTGATTCACTGATGAATTCACTGATTCTCTGATGGATTCTCTGATGGATTCACTGATGAATTCACTGATTCACTGATGAATTCACTGATGAATTCACTGATGAATTCACTGATGAATTCACTGATTCTCTGATGGATTCTCTGATGGATTCACTGATGAATTCACTGATTCACTGATGAATTCACTGATTCACTGATGAATTCACTGATTCTCTGATGGATTCTCTGATGGATTCTCTGATGAATTCTCTGATGGATTCACTGATTCACTGATGAATTCACTGATTCTCTGATGGATTCTCTGATGGATTCTCTGATGGATTCTCTGATGAATTCACTGATTCACTGATGAATTCACTGATTCTCTGATGGATTCTCTGATGGATTCACTGATGAATTCACTGATTCACTGATGAATTCACTGATTCACTGATGGATTCACTGATTCACTGATGGATGCATTGATGGATTCACTGATGGATTCTCTGATGGATTCACTGATAGATTATCTGATGGATTCACTGATGGATTCTCTGATGGATTCACTGATTAACTGATGGATCACTGATTCACTGATGGATTCACTGATTCACTGATGGATTCACTGCTGGATTCACTGCTGGATTCACTGATTCACTGCTGGATTCACTGATTCACTGATGGATTCTCTGATGGATTCACTGATGCGTTCACTGATTCACTGATGGATTCTCTGATGGATTCACTGATTAACTGATGGAATCACTGATTCACTGATGGATTCACTGCTGGATTTACTGATTCACTGATGGATTCACTGATGGATTCACTGATGGATTCACTGATTCACTGCTGGATTCACTGATGGATTCTCTGATGGATTCACTGATGCGTTCACTGATTCACTGATGGATTCACTGATGGATTCTCTGATGGATTCACTGATGGATTCACTGATGGATTCTCTGATGGATTCTCTGATGCATTCACTGATGGATTCTCTGATGGATTCACTGATGGATTCACTGATGGATTCTCTGATGGATTCACTGATTTTCTGATGGATTCACTGATTCACTGATGGATTCTCTGATGGATTCTCTGATGGATTCTCTGATGGATTCTCTGATGGATTCTCTGATGGATTCACTGATGGATTCTCTGATGGATTCACTGATGGATTCACTGATTCACTGATGGATTCTCTGATGGATTCACTGATGGATTCACTGATTCACTTTCGGATTCTCTGATACTCAACGAAAGCAACATAGTTTGAACCCCTTACATGAAAGCCACTATTAAATTAGTATAAATAAGATTAAATTGTGCACATTTTACACTTTAATGACTATTATATTGTGGTAAATAAAAAAAATAAAAAAATCACTTTGTACAGTAACTCACATGTATGTGTTATATACTAATATATAAATATATACAGCATAATGCAGCAAACACTAATATTAATGTGATTAATGTTTCACAGCGCTGATTCTTCACTGGAACAGAACGAGCTTCAGAAGTCAAAACCAAATGAGGTCAAAGTGTTTGAGGCACACACAGCACTTATGCAAAGAAAATATTGTAATAACCGGCAGTTATTCTGAAGAACTTTGGGCTGATGGTCTGATTCTTTATCCTTTTATTCAGAACACAGTCAGGGCCAAATCGCCATGTCCCTCCCCTACACACCTCTCTCTCTCTCTCTCTCTCTCTCTCTCTCTCTCTCTCTCTCTCTCTCTCTCTCTCTCTCTCTCTTCTCTCTCTCTCTCTCTCTCTCTTCTCTCTCTCTCTCTCTCTCTCTCTCTCTCCTCTCTCTCTCTCTCTCTCTCTCTCTCTCTCTCTCTCTCTCTCTCTGCGTGTTGGGAGTGTTTAGGGTGAGAGTGGCGTTGAGTGGGATTTGAACTGCAAAACTTTTTTACTTTTTTTCTTCTTTCTCTTTCTTTTTCTTTTTTCCCCTTTCCTTTTTTCTGTTTTTCTCTACCCCTTTTTTCTTTTTCTTTCTTTTTTCTTTCATTTTCCTCACCCTCTTTTTTAATTTCGTTTGCATGTTCTGACAGTTTTCAGTAAGCGTTTCCTTTGAGTGCAAAGTTTGTGCGATAGGATGGCATCTCTTGAGACGCCATCTCTATCTTTACAGCATGGCGTGCGGTGTGTACCTGACGATGGAGTTAAGTTGGAGGGCGTTCTTGTGGCAGTGGGAGATGAGGTAGGGGTAGAGGTAAGAAAAAAATATGGCTAGTAGGTTGATTGAAAATGGCATTGTCATACGTGAGAATCTTGTGCAAGTTACTCCACTTTATGCACCGTCTAGCAAAATTATAATTTCAAATGTTCGGCCTTTTATTTCTAATGAGGCGTTGGAACGTGAATTATTGAGATTCGGTAAGTTTGCTAGTGAGTTCAGAACGATCTCCGTAGGTTGTAAACATCCGTCTCTAAAACATGTTCAGTCTTAGACGACAAGTATATATGTTTTTGGATTCTCCAGAAAATACGTTGGATGTTTCTTTTCGTGTTAAGCACGAAGGACGGTCATATATGGTTTCACGAGTTTGTGTGCCCATATAATCTTAGTGAAAGTGGTAAACAGATTTGGCTTGCTGTCTGCTATAGAGGGGCTCGGAGAGGATATTCTACCCGAGCTCCGATTGCCCCCCTATAACAGGCAAATTGAATGAATAAAATAATGAATGAATGAGTCATTTATATAGCGCTTTCATATGTACTACTGTACACCCAAAGCGCTTTACACTCATGTCAGGGATCTCTCCTCAACCACCACCAATGTGGTGTACAAAAGGAGGAGCAGGGGAGGAGGAGGGATGCTTCAGGAACCAAAAAGGGGAAGAGGTAAGCTGCTGGTTTTATACCTTGGTATTAATTGAAAGATTAGATGGGCGTACTCCTCCCGAAATTACGTTTATTAACTTCACTTATGCGACTACTGGTAGTTTGCGATGTTTTGATTGTGGTGACATAGGGCATAAGCGCATTGCTTGTCCACATAAGGAGCCAGGAGCAGTGAAGCATGTTTCAGAGGGCGAGGTTGATGCTATGATCACCTCAGAAAATATTGTTGGTAAGCAAATCGCAGGTTCTTCTGAAGTTCGATTAGACACTGACACGGCAGCGAGTGTCTCTGAATCAGAGCCTGCGGTGCTGGTACAGTCAGCTGAGTGCAGTGACTGACGTCTCTCGCAGGGGTGATGCGGAGAAGGTCACAGCTGTACATACTGTTCATGTAGATAACAGCAGCGTTGAGCAAAGTGACTTTAATGTTGAGGAATCTGATGAGATTAATCTGAGTGGGTCACTAAACTGTACAAACAATGATACTATTGATGACATGAATGATGAAACAGATTCTATTGACATTGATAGTGTACATGGAGATTTTCAAAGGGAACTGTCATTGTATACCCTTGAAGAAATAAATCTTTTTTGGATGATAATTTTGGTAAACAGGTGAATGTTAAAGATTTTTTCCCAGACATTGAGAAGTTTGTTAGGTCTGTTACAGTTCTCCAGAAAGCAGTTGGGTTTGATATTTTGAGTGAAAAGAAGCGTTTTCGGTTGAAGAAGCATCTTACAGCGATAAGGAAGGTTAAGAAAGGAGGGAAAAAAGGTTTTTGAATAACTGATCAGAAATACATCACATGGGTTATCTTTCTTTTTTTCCTTTTCTGTTATGTCTGTCACTCCTCTTCTTAAATATATATATATATGGATATTTTAAGGGTGGGCTCCATTAATGTTAATGGTGGGAGGGATGGATAGACATAAACAAGATTTGTTATTAGAAAGTATACAGCTAAAAAAATGTAATGTTGTGTTGCTTCAAGAAACTCACAGTGATGCAGAAAATGAAACTGATTGGAAAATGTGTTTAGAAGGGGCAACAGATCCTTAGTCATGGGACAAACTATAGTGCAGTTGTGGCCATTCTTTTCTCCCCAGAAACTAGAGTTAATATTTTAAGCTCTGAAGAAGTTATAAAAGGTCGTCTTGTTCTAGTGAAGGTGGAAATTGAAGGTTTTCTGTTTTGTTTCATAAATGTCTATGTACCAAATGTAGGGCATGAGAGGATGACGTTTTTTTACGATTTTAAATATAGTAACAGTGTCACAATAATAATTATAATGTGATAATTGGAGGAGATTGGAATTGCATAGAAAATTTTATTAAGGATCGAACTTCTGAGGAACCTCATATGCAATCTTCTGTTTACTTGTCTAAATTAGTAAAAGAAACCGAACTTTTAGATATGTGGAGAGTAAAAAATAGTACTGCTAGGCAATACACTTGGGTAAAAGTATCTGAGAATAGAGTGAGTGCTGCCCAGTTGGACAGAATTTATATATCTAAATGTCTTAGTAATCGAGTCAATGAGTGCTCAATTTTACCAGTGGGGTTTTCAGACCATCACATCCCTTGTGAAAAAGAAGTGTGCTTAATTGTATTAAAAGTGTATTTTTTGTGTACTTAATATATTTAAAGTATATTTTTTAAAAACTGCACTTGTAGATAATATGATATAATTAAAATTAAGTGCCACTTAAGTGTACTTAAAGAGAATACACTTTAATGACAATATTTCTAAACACACTTAAGTACACTTTTTTAAAATTCACTTTGTAATAATATCTAATTAATTTGTATTTTTAAAAAGTACACTTTCATGACGATATTTATAAACACACTTTAGTGCACTTTTAATTAGTGCACTTTATAATAATATCTAATTAATTTGTACTTTAACAAAGTACACTTTCATGACGATATTTATAAACACACTTTAGTACACTTATAATAAGTGCGCTTTGTAATCATAGACTGTAAAAAAATATGGACGTAGTGTCCGTGACGTCACCCATAGGATTCTGATAAGCCGTTCTGAAGCTTAAAGTAGGGGCGAGCTGGGCGTTGCCATCTTGTGAGCGAGTCATCGCGTGTCACTCCCGGATAACAGAAAATGGGCAAAAAGGCGGGATGTGCGCGGAGCTGAGGTGACGCAATAACTATAGACGGCGGATAAATGGCTATCCACTTGTAACCACGCCCTTAATTATGCAGAACCTTAAGGCTTTATATAATGTAAACGAATGAGTTATAAAAAAATTCACCCCCCTCAGAGTTGTCATGAAGATCAAAATTAGCCTTATAAGCCAAAACCACAATTTGTACCAGGCTGTAAACATGTTTTTTTCTGCTTTAAAGTTGAGAATTTTAACATGGGGCTCAATGAGATTCTGCTCCCTTCTGGAGCCTGCCTCTAGTGGCCAGTTAAGGAATTACAGTTTACATTACTTCCGTATTGGCTTCAAGAGAGATCGCGGGAGGTTGCCGCTTGTTTGTAATAATATATAATTAATTTGTACTTTAAAAAAAGTACACTTTCATGACAATATTTATAAACACACTTTAGTGCACTTTTAATAAGTGCGCTTTGTAATAATATATAATTAATTTTCACTTAAAGAAAGTACACTTGTATGACAATATTTATAAACACACTTTAGTGCACTTTTAATAAGTGCGCTTTGTAATAATATATAATTAATTTTCACTTAAAGAAAGTACACTTTCATGACAATATTTATAAACACACTTAAGTGCACTTTTTAAAAATGCACCTTGTAATGTCTACACCTAAATTTACTTAAACCATTTTAATTATGAGTTTGTTTCATAAAGTGCACTTATTTTACTAATGACAAAGCACATGGAAAATAAATGATTTTTTTTTTTTAATTAGTTGTCCAAATTTACATTGGTTAATGTATTTTTCTTCAAAATTTCACTCGCTTACACTCCAGTACAACATACTGTTGAAATGTTATAACTAGCTCCTATGAACTCAACTACAAGTGTCAGTTTTCTACATAATTTGACATTGTCAATCTTTATGAGAGGAGTTGCCTAATGTACTGTAGGCTACTTTACATCTGTGTACAGGATAACCTACTTTCAATATTATGTTGTTGTATGGCGATTAAACACACATTTAATTGCATTAATTGCAAGAAAAAGTTGAACAAATCTAAACCAAATTAATTTGCATTAAAATTCAGTTAAAATAGGCTACATTTAATTTTAATCAGACTCTAAACATGATTGACTTTTAGTTAGGTGAATGAGTCAAGTTCTCTGAAATACAGTCCAACTACACAGTGTGTTAGAACAACCTGAACAGAAATGGATAATTAATAAGTGATTTATAATCAACATTTAATGCACGCAATATCTTATTTTATATTTATACTTAATATTTCAATGCGCATGCGCCAAAAATACTACGTCATGATTTTGAAAAATGCGCGGTTCGCCATGATTGCGTCATCGCGATGCGTGAGGAAAATGAAGCTGAAGAGAACAGACAACAGAGGAGCGAACCGTTTGGATCATTACAGATGAGACGTTATATGCTACAAATAACGAGTCAAGTAAGTATATCTTGATATAAGCTCTCTTGATTTTACATTTTCACCGTAATATGGTAGCTCTCTATTACAGTGTAGTAGTTATTTAGTTTAATCGCAGATAGGATAGACGCACTATGGACTCGGGAGGTGAATTAACATTAATCATGTTTCCTATGTATCTAAGATTGTATTATTCATATTCATGTATCTAAGATTGCATTATAATAATTTCTTAAATCGGAATGTGATCGCCGGTGTGGGCATGATCAATGAATTTGCCTGCTGTAAATACAATATTTTAATCGATCTCCTACTTTTTAAATGGACAGAAGACATTTAACGTTATATACATTTATTCCATATATTAACTTAACGTATAACAACAACCAGTAATGAAATAATGATTTTAATATGTTCTTTTCTTTTTGCATTTGGAGAGTAAGATGTAAGTACTATTTGTGTTTTTAATATTTTGTGCTTATTTTATTTTTTTATTTTGTAGGATCAATACAGATATTGGAGATCCAGTGCAAGCTGTGTGGAATCACGGAGCCATCCTGATGAGGTCCAGTTAATGTTAATTATGAATTTATGCCCAGCCATGACACAAGCTAAAACATAACTATCAAGTCTTTAGCTTTCAAATGCTTTGCATCTTGTCCATTTGTAAGTAATACATTCCCACTTGTGCATTTACAGATCCCCTCATCATTATATATTTTACAGGCCACACACCCAAAGGAAAGGAGCCGCAGCATTGCTGTGCCAGGCGTGGTAAATGCAGGAACATCCTTCATGGAGATGGTGCGGTAAGCTGAAACTTGCAAGGCAAGATGAGGAAAAATACAAGAATACTTTTCTCAATTTACATTGGTCTTGGGTTATTTATCTATATTTAAGTTATGTTTAATTCCCTGTAAAGTAGGAATAAAAAACATTATTAAAATGTTCTCTATTTTTAAAGTCCAGTGTCAGTGAAGATGATGTGCTCAGTGGGATACGTGAAGGAACCTCTCCAATCACTCTACCCTGACGACTGAGGTAATTCATCACATAGGGGATGCAGTTGTGGTCAAAAGCGTACACACACCGTGCAGAATAAACTGCTTCATCAGGGCAGGACTAGATAAAAAAGAGACAACATGCTCATTTTTATGATCCCTCTTATGGCTATTTCTTTTTTTTTCTTCTTTTTTTCATACAGATACTGCTGTGTGAATATAAACTTTGGAGCACAACTGTACATCTATCGTTTTAATTTAATTGAGCCAATTATAATAATGGATCTGTTTTATAAACAAGTTTTTTCTTTGCGTTTTCTTTTTCTTTCCTCAAGGTATATTTTTTTTTTCTTTCCTGCCTCTTTGGAACATGTCCATTCACATCTACTGCGGAGAGATGGTGCACCAGTTTCCTACTGATGGAGAGCTTCTGGGACATAAACAGCTAGAAAATAGTTGGTGACAAACAATTTTGTGTGCCTTTGGAGTTCTTCAGTTTTTTTTTTTTTTTTTCTTCATTCACTGTAATGCTGGAATAAGATTTTAGAATAAACCTTTTGGTCCTAATTTTGGTGCTAGTAAAGGTTTAAGAGCTTATAAGTTCAGTAACACTTTACAATAAGATCTAATTTGTTAACGTTATTTAATGTATTGACCAACATGATCTAACAGTGATTTCTTTTTATTTCTTTTTTTTATTTAATTTTTTACAGTGTTTATTAATAGTTGTTGACCTTGCTTAATAAATTATAGTTCAAAGCTAGTTAATTAAATTTATAGTCATTGTTCATGCAAGTTAACAATGCATTAAATAATTAACATTTAAGATTGCATTAATAATAGAGGTGTAACAGTACACAAAGCTGACATTTCGGCGAGGAACACTAAATATAAAAATGCTTCTTTTTTTTATTGGTTTACTGAACAAATTGTAATTATCCTAATCTAAAGGTTTCTTAAAGAATTAAAAATATAATATAAAAAATATCTCTACTAATTATGATTATTATTACCTTTATTTAACCAGGAGAAAAACTCACCGAGATTAAAATGTCCTGTCCTGGCCAAGATAGCCAGCTGTGTTTGCATGTACAGTTATACATAAAAAGTCACATAAAAAACATAAAACATACAACCAGTCAAAAACAATTACACACCATTAATTTACTCTCAAAATGATGTAGTAAAATTTTAAAATGACTAAATGTCACCAGATCTTTTAGCTTCAACTCAGTCTGGAGCAAATTCCAATCTGAAGCTGCGACATATCTGAAGGATGTTTCACCAAGCTTAACTCTAACAAAGGGCACACAAAGATTATAATTTGACTCAGAATGTAATATATAATTGCCTTGTTGTTTCTGTTTAATCAAACGACAAAGAATGCTGTATAGTGTAGACTATATAGGGAGGCCTTACTTGCACTCGCATTGTATGCAAACGTGTAAACTTCTCATAAGACCGTTTTTGCATTAACTTATAAATCTAATTATAGGTTAGATTTTTTTCAGGTTTTCAGGTTAAGTAGAATATGATGAATATATAGGCTAATATAATGCATACATTTAGTGAAAGAGTTCATCTCTCTCGTGTTTTATCGACGTCTTTCTGCTGTTGAAACACTGAACGATTACACAATGTTATACATTTTAGTAAGTTGTAATGTATCCTTAACATACCTTCTGATGTTAATTCATGTTTATTCTTTGACTATGACAAGGTGATCACATTCACTCGTGCCGCAGTGCTGCTTGAACTGATGTGTCTTTACAGTGATCTGTCATGTCACATTAAAGAGCATCAATATGGCATCACTTGAATTTAATGATAAAATTGACAGAATACATATGTTCTTATGAAAACTTGTATTGAAGTGTGTTCCACTCATTAAACAAGCCGTCTGTTAACTGTTAAAGATTGCATTCGTACCGCTCGGTACACACGTGCACTGTACCGGAAGTCCTTTACCGAACCGGTTCGGTATGAATTCATGTGCCGTTACACCCCTAATTAGTAAATGTTGAAATTAACATTAACTAAGATAAATAAATGTTTATATTATTATTCATTCTAGGTTCATGTTAAATTAAGTAGTTAACTAATTAAACGTTACCCAAAGTTTTGAATCTTAGTGTTGTACATGAAACGATTCTTTTCTTTCCGTTTGTTTGTATTTATTCATCTGTTGTGTGAGGTAATTTTCTGTGATGGGTAGATTAAGGTACCTTTGAATGAGGGAGATATATAATAATGCATATAATTACATATAATTGCATATAATCCTCATTGTCCTCCAGACTCTTTCTAAATGAATTTGTGTTTGTGTAAATAGTTTTTTGGGTTTTTCTTGGGCATCAAAAAAAAGTTTTTTTTGTATATTTGTTTTACAGATCGTTTTGTCAATAAATGTAGAGGATTTAAATTTGGATGTGTTTATTATACGAAATTGCAGCTGTATTATTTGAAAAATGTAATTATGAATGTATTTCATTATATTAGAGTGTACATGTAAATTACGTTAAGGTATATTTTAGTTCATATTAATTGCTTGTTTTTAAGACAGTAGAATGGATGTCAGTACATTGAGCAGTGCACTTTAATTACAATTTTAATACACTAGAAGCGATTATGAAAGTACATATAAAGTTGTATTTAAGTACCACTTAAGTTGTTCCAAAAAATCACTCTTAATTGCAACTTATTGTATTTTATTTCAACTTAATATGTGATAAATTTGAAATCAATTACATATAATGTGTGTTAAGTACACCGAAAACATTGCATTTAATTGCACAATTAACGTCCCCGGTTACGACTGTAACCTTAGTTCCCTGAGAACAGGGAACGAGACGCTGCGTCAGCTGACGCTATGGGGGGAACGCCTCCAGCGTGACCGGTGTCTGAGCTACTATCAAACCACAGCAATCCTATTGACCGGCGACAGCCTATGATGTCATCAAGGTGCGACCAGGAAGTATATAAGGGCGCCTTGCAAACATGACACCAGCTTCTTCGTCTGAAGGGACTGTTCGCAGGCAGGCCCCGAGGCATGGCAAAAGTGACGCAGCGTCTCGTTCCCTGTTCTCAGGGAACTAAGGTTACAGTCGTAACCGGGGACGTTCCCTTTCGAAAGGGAACTCGAGCTGCGTCAGCTGACGCTATGGGGAACGATATACCCACGCCGCCATGCCGAGGGGAGTGTATGCCTACTGGCAGTGACAACTGTCAGGACAAGCAAATTCAACTGAAATGCCTGAACCACTCCCCCTCTGGTCACATTAGGCTGTCAGTGACAGCATTCCCTACGGTCATAGCCCGAGCTGTGGCCTTGGGGCACCTTCATGTACCCTACCCCGGCCGCTCAAAGGCCTGGAACCAACCTGTTCGACAGAAGGGGTTCCTTTAAGGGAATGTGGCTAGGGGACCCGAGGGCGCCCCAGCCAGTCACTATTCGGGAAGAACTTCACCGAATGCCACCAGGGAGGCTTGACCTGGCGTCACTATGCGGGACACTTCCGTCTGCCAGCCCAGTCTGTTAACAACAGAGCCTCTGGAAACTCGCCTCTGGAGAGGCATCAAGCTGAGGGACTGCGAACTGGCAGTGTCCGCCTCAGGCCGGAACTCAGAGACGGGCTATCCTGGAGAACAGCGCTCAGCGTAGTGCTTTCCCACCCTTGCTAGCGAGGGGAGTCAGCTGCTCGATCCTAGGATCTACCGAGCACATACATTACAGGGGTGCTCAGGAGGCCTGAGAAGGCCTACAGGCTGATCTCACAGGGAGGCCCCGAGGGGCCTACGACCAACTGACCAGGCCCAGGCGGCCGTAAGCTCACAGACAACCCTCCTAAGAGGGGAGCTCTTAAGCCTGCCTGGTAGGTACCATGCTGTAGGCAACCTATGCAAGTCCCTGTCCTGTAAGGACCGCATAGCAGCAGTGTAAACTCGTCGTGCTAGAGTATGCGCCCGCCATCAGGTGCTGCCGGCTAGGACCGAAGCCTGATGGCAGGAACCACTAGCTGTCAGCTTGAGCCAGTTATGTGTCTCCGTCCAAGGAACTCATTCCCCCTGGGAGGCCCCGCAGGGCCTACTACTTGCCAGGCTACTCGTAGCCGGCACTGAGACCAGGGAACGACCTCAGGGAGGCCTGGTGAGGCCTGCTACCTGATAGCAGATCATGCTAGCCGCCCTGGCTAGCAACCATGCTCACTGTCATAGGAACCGGGAACCGGGGCTCACCCTCCGGGAGGCCTAGCGAGGCCTAATCCCTGTCACCCAGTGGCCGAGGCCCTGGACCACCCCCTCAGGGGAAGCCAGATGAGGCCTGCTGCAACCCAGCAGGCCCTCCGGGAGGCCTGGTGAGGCCTGCTACCTGCCATCTGGTGACTGGAACCCAGGAACTGTTATCCAGCGCTAGTTCCCTGGAGTACCCCCTCAGGGGAAGCCAGATGAGGCCTGCTGCATCCCAGCAGGCCCTCAGGGAGGCCCCGCGAGGCCTACTACCTATCATCCAGTGACTGAAGCCCAGGAATGACCCCTTGGGGGAAGCCAGACGAGGCTTACTGCTACCACAGCAGGCCCTCAGGGAGGCCTGGTGAGGCCTACTACCTGCCGTCTAACACCTGAAGCACAGGAATACCCCCTCAAGGGAAGCCCGGCAAGGCCTGCTGCACCCCAGCAGGCCCTCAGGGAGGCCTAGGGAGGCCTACTAACTGGGCTTGTAGCCATGCCAGCGACGAATGCTCACTGGCAGGTCGGATGAATGCTGGCCGCTCCAAGTCGGGCTGACAGTGGCTGTCTGCTTGGCTGACGAAGACCTAGACATCCAGTTACCACCTGGGGAATCACCCCAGGGAGGCCATGATGGTCCTGCTTGTCGACGAGGTACTGCTGAAGCCGACATCGTCGGGGATATTCCTCCCAGGCGCACATTGGCCCGATGTCGCGACTCACCCGCAAGGAGGCCTGCTGAGGCCTCCTGCTCAGAGTCCACTGCCAGGACTGCCCAAGCTGGCTGCTCACAGCCAGCTGGTAGCCCATGCCCCTCCCGGGGCTGGCTTCATCCCGGAGGCTCACGGGGTCCTCCATGCGATGACGCAGTCCCAACCGGCAGTGCCTACAGACATAGCCTAAACACATTGCCAAAAGCAGTGTACTCAGCAGAAAGTACCTAGACCCTCAAAGCGAGGGGAGTACAACTTATGTCACCTGCGTCAGGGCGGCCGCTCTTCCTTCATGCAGCGGCCTACCGTTCACGCAAGGGCGTCAGCCATGGCAATGCTTCGGCTTCCAGGGGAGCATCCGACCGAACCATTACGAAGCACGCAGGTTGCGAGTGCAGCTCAACCCGAGCCCTAAAAGGTGGAGCAGAAGACACAGAGCAGAGGGCAAAAAAAAATATTCACAAATATGCTACCCACCGGCCCAACATCCTCCAGGATGGGGCCAGGGGCCGCCAGAAGGTGGCAGCCACAACAAGCTCTGGAAAGCGGGGTTTTCGCAAAAATAGCCCACCTGCGTACAAGCGTGGGACGCCAAACCCCGCCCCACGACCACTGGCTAAGTTGCTGTTCATTCTGCTTCACACCAACCTGCATTACTAAAAACCCCAAAACGCAGAGAAGGGGGCGGGCCTTGGCCGGACGACTCTAATGTAAGAGGAGGCTGACTAGGGATGCGAAAGAAAATGCCCTGCAATATTCAAACCGAGGGCCTCGGGCGATAATTACTTTCCTTCTTTGGAAAGAAATGCCCCCCATCCCGCAAAAGCCTAGGCCAACCGATGCAGTGGCCCGGAGAGGGCCAGCCTACATAAGAGTATTATACGCGGCTCGGGGAAGCAAAAAAACCTCAATAATACTCCGTCTAAGCCCTGCGAGGCTAGACATAAATCTGTAGTTCGTGCGTAAGCCTAAACTCACCCTCCCGTCTATGAAATTCCACGAGGGGCAACGTTGACCGCTTTACCCTGGGGTGGCTAAGAGCTTCCTGTTTGACTAGGAGAGCACACTCGCCTAAAACAACAGCACATTCCTACAAGAATGAGCGGTTGCCTCAATACTGCTTCAACACACAGAGAGAAGGCAAAAAAACTGTTCGCACAGCTGTACATACAATGGCGGCTATTCTCTCCTAGCAAAGCTAGCTCTAGACATGCCACATAACGGCATCTAAAAAATCGTTCTAGCCACCGGACAGGGGAACTACAGGGCCCTATGGTGTCCTCCATCGATACCGTGATCCCCAAACCCTTGGCGGGGAGCATGAAGTCTCACACAACATCAATAATAAATGTTTCCCTCGCAAGGGGGACTTACCAGCTCGCCTCCTGCGCGACGATATCCACACATAAGTTTTACTCACAGTATGCATGTTTGGGAGCGCAACCGCCTGAGGGTGCGCTTCTCACAGCCCAGCCAGGCGGGGTCTAGAGTATCATCGCCATGGCCCCCCTCAGGGCCGGATGTAAGAAGCGCCTGGGGAGAAAATGAAGAAGAGCAGTAAATGAGATGTAATTCTTAACTCACCCACCTAAGGGAGGGATATTTCATTCAACAGCGTTGTGATACTATTCCTCTTATGTGGGAGTCCGCCTCTTTGCGCCCCGCCCTTAACCGCGGGGAGCATGAGAGGCGATGTTGGCACTCAGGCCCCGTCACTGGTCCGTATACCGTGACGCCTCCCGCCTGCCTGGGACCCGGATCTCAGCGGTGTGCGGGTCCTCGGACACCACCACCCGCGCTTCTGTGACACTGGCCCTCAGGCCCTGCTATCGCTGATATGGCGCACAGCTGCGCCGCGGGTCAGGGTATTTTCCCTGATTGAGATCCCTCAGCAGGTCTTCCCAGTATACTTGCAACACCGACACGGCGTAAAAGTAGCACCAGGCTGACCCGCTGCCGTGTATGCCCCGCCATCTAAACTTCTTGAAACATAGTTGAAAGAAGCTCAGATGGCAGGGTTGGAGCTAGAACACCCATCCTCCAAACATCAGCATTTAACACCGCTGATGTCCGTGAATACACTGAATATGGGTTCTTCCATACCCTCACAATCTCAGTCAGGAGATCAGGAAGGAATGGAAAAGCTCAACTGAGCCGACGGTTTTATGGCCGGGGAGAAATCGATCGTTCCGTTTAAACGAGCGATCTCTCCTTTAATGCGCCCACATGACGGCCGCAGCCTGCATGCAGCGCGCTCATAACAGCCATCGGCTCAGCATACACAGTCAGGATGGCTGAGAAATTAATTTCCCTTCTCACCAGCCATCCCTACGAGCATTCGTGATTAGTCTCGTCATTCGCTAGATCGCCGGAGGGAAACATCCCCTCGCGGCGATCGGCGACCCCATCCGAGGGAATGTGACGTGCATCCGCGCTCAGCCTCAGCGTGAGCGGGGATCACATCACTAATCTCAGATGCAAAAACGCTCTTCCCTCAGGAAGAGCGCTAGACGAGAACGGAGCGATCTCGGATTGAAAACTTCGCTCACATTACACACAATCGAACAAATGACTCCACAAGAGCTTGACTGTGCATGCTCTTAATCCCAGGCAGAAAATAAATGAATCTGGATTACCTTTGATTTGAAGCATTCAGACAAAAACAGTCCCTGAAGACGAAGATGCTGGTGTCATGTTTGCAAGGCGCCCTTATATACTTCCTGGTCGCACCTTGATGACATCATAGGCTGTCGCCGGTCAATAGGATTGCTGTGGTTTGATAGTAGCTCAGACACCGGTCACGCTGGAGGCGTTCCCCCCATAGCGTCAGCTGACGCAGCTCGAGTTCCCTTTCGAAAGGGAAATGTATTTAGTATAAGTACATTATCTGTGTAATAAGTACACTAAAGTGCACTTTTTTTTCACAAGGGATGGTTTTTATGTCATTAGGGTTGTCACAGTTTTCAAGGAAATCTTCATACTGGCATTTTTATTGCAAGTTATTACAAGATGTTGATTAAATTCTGTAAACATTTTGTGGTGTTTTGGGAATGTTGGAAAAAAAAATTTAAGACAATGGTGGGAAGTTGGAAAAAAACAAATACAAATGTTTTGCCAGCAATACACTGTTAATTCCACCAATATGACAAAAAAAGCAATTAAAAATCTTGAAATGTCTATAGATTCTATTGAAAAAGATTTGTTGGAGAGACATGATCCTGGTTTGTCACATTGTTTGCAACAAAAAAAGACTGAGTTGGGGTCCTTTTTAAATGAAAGGGTGAAAGGAGCCTTAGTGAGGTCTCGTTTTGTCTCAGTATAGAGATGGATGCAAAAAGCGCATTTTTCTTTAACTTGGACCGTTCAGTAGCACAGCATAAACAAACGGCTTGCCTCCATCTGCCTGATGGAAGGGTCACCACAAATGTGGAGGAAATGCGTCATCATGCAGTGGATTTTTATTCCTGTTTATATGCTGCAGAACATTGTTACTCGGACTGTGCTGAACAGTTATTTCAAGGCCTTCCTAAACTGGACTCTGATTCAAAGACTGCTTTGGACTCTTTTTTATCCTTTGAGGAGCTTTCGTCTGCTGTAACACAGCTCAGCTCGGGACGTTCCCCTGGTGTTGATGGGTTGACATCAGAGTTTTTTAAACACTTTTGGAATATTATTGGTCCTGATCTCTATGAGTTTTTTTGTGATTGTTACAAAGATGGACTTTTGCCTGTTACATCTCGTTGTGCTGTTCTTTCTTTGCTTCCTAAAAAGGGAGATTTGTCTTTGTTAAAAAATTGGAGGCCTGTTTCCTTATTGACCAAAGATTATAAGATTTTATCAAAATGTATTGCTAATAGGTTAAAGAAATATATACATACAATAGTCTATAAAGATCAGACTTATTGCATACCTAATAGGTCAATAATGGACAACTTGTTTTTAGTACGAGACATACTAGATATTTGTAAAGTTTTTAATTTAGGAGTTGGATTAGTTGCCCTCGATCAGCAAAAAGCTTTTGATCGGGTAGATCATAGTTATTTATTCTATTTGCTTAAAGCTTTTTATTTTGGAGAGGGTTTTGTAAGTTGGATAAACTCATTTATGGTGATATTTCATGTATGGTAAAAGTTGGGGGAAATTTAAGTAAACCAATTTCTGTCCAAAGGGGAATACGGCAAGGTTGTCCATTGTCTGGATTGCTGTATAGTATTGCTATCAAACCGTTACTTTCTATTTTAAGAAACACTATGGGTGGTTTTTTTTTTTTTTAACCTTTATTTAACCAGGAAAGTACTCGTTGAGATTAAAAATCTATTTTTCAAGAGTGTCCTGGCCAAGATAGGCAGCAGTACAACCATACATACAACACAGAATACACAATAACATAAGACAACTAAAATAGCAGATACAACAACCACAAATCCTTAGCATATTATGCATAACAACTACAGCCAGATGTGGCTGCTTCCAAGTCAGTTAATATCCTCTTAAAAGTAACCAATGAGACAAGCTTATTAAGTTTCAAATGTTTCTGTAACTTGTTCCATGCAAAGGGGGCAGCAAAGTTAAATGCCTTTTTCCCCAGCTCAGTTCTAACATTTGGTACAGACAGAAGAACAAGATCCTGGGACCGAAGATTGTAAGTCCCAATATCTTTTACACTGATGTAGGTCAGAAGGTAGGAGGGAAGAAGACCTAAAATAGCCTAATATATAAAAACATACCAGTGTTGAAGTCTCCGGGTTGACAGAGAAGACCATCCAACACGTTCATACAGTTCACAGTGGTGAGTGAGGACTTTAAGACCAGTGATGAACCTTAAAGCTCCATGGTATATAGTATCCAGTGCATGTAAACTTTGAGATGATGCGTGCATATATAAAACATCACCATAGTCAATAATAGACATAAAAGTACCAGCAACTAACCTCTTTTTAGATTCGAATGAGAGACAGGATTTGATTCTAAAATAAAACCCTAGTTTAAGTTTTAATCTTTTTGCCAGCTGCTGAATATGAGAAGTAAAAGAAAGAGATTCATCTATTAAAATACCGAGATATCTGTATTTAGAAACACATTCAATCTTCTTACCCTGAGAAGTGATGATTGAAGGCAGATTTAATTTAGATTTTGAATTTGAAAAAAAGCATTACTTTTGTCTTTTCAGCATTTAAAACAAGTTTTAGATCATTAATGTTTTTTTGAAGCATATTAAAATCAAATTGTAATTGGGATTAATGATGTGACTGTGTTGGTGGGTAATGGGAAGGATATTAATGCTCTGTCTGAAGTCCTCTAGTTATATGAGAAGCCTTCATCAGAAAGAGTAAATTGGGACAAAAGTGAGGCTTTTTGGGCAGGTCAAGATACATTATGTGGCTTACCATCGCTGCCAGAAAAGCTTAAGTGGGGCAAGGAAGGGTTAAAAATCTTGGGAGTTTATTTTGGTTCTGATGGGTTTCAGAAGTTAAATTGGGAGGGTGTTATGGAGAAAGTTTGCACCAGATTGTTTCGCTGGACCTGGTTGCTACCCAAACTACCCTATAGGGGGAGAGTCTTGATTGTAAATAACCTGGTTTCTTCCACATTGTGGCACAGATTTAATGTGATACAACAACCTGCTGGACTGGTGCAAGAAGTACAGAGAAAGTTGGTGACTTTTTTCTGGTCTGGACAACATTGGGTGCGTGCCTCTGTACTGTTTCTTCCAATACAAGAGGGAGGCCACAGCTTGGTGGATATCAGGGCCAGGCTAATGACGTTTCGTTTACAAGCGGCCCAGAGACTGTTGTACAACAATGAGAGTGCATGGGTTGACACTCCAGCGGTACTTTTGAGAAGAGCTGGTGGAATGGGACTTGATAAGCACATGTTTCTGATGAAGCTAGGAGAGACTGAGCTTACAGATCTTACTCCTTTCTACAAATCTGTTATGGAAGTTTGGAGGGTTTTTGCTTTTTCAAGATCACCAGTAGTACCTGCCGGGATGTGGCTGTTGGAGGAACCTTTGTTTCCTATCCCTTTCCTGCCTTCGAGACTGTTATCCTCAGCCTTTTTGCGAACACATTTACTGTCTGCTGGGTGCACAAAGCTGGGTCATATACTACACATCACAGTCAACACGAGTATTACAACAACTCACCACAGAGGTGTTTGGAGAACTGGACTTTATATATCGTTCTTTCTTGGACAACCCAGCTATAATGGATGAATGGAGAAGTGGACATGAATATCTGTTTCCCTCTCTGAAGGTAAAAGCTGCTGTGGGGGCTAGCAGGAAGAGAAGGAAGGCCTGTTGTCTTTTAAAACTCCACAAATGGATGAATTTGAGTCGGTGGGAAAGAAAGCCCTTTATGTCACCTGTGTTAAGGTGTCAAATTGACGCTCTTTGACTGGGGTTCTGTCAACGAAATAGACAGAAATTTTTGGTTCTGACTCTTCCCCTAGAGATAGTTGGCGTATCCTGTACAAACGTCCTGTTGACAAGCGGACGGGTGACCTCCAGTGGAGGATTGTACACGGATCTATAGCTACAAACAGGCATGTGGTGCATCTTGATCGTAACGTTAGTGTGGTTTGCCCTTTTTGTGCAGAGATTGAATCTGTTTTTCATTTGTTTATGCAGTGTACAAGGTTGATGGATCTTTTTTCCTTGCTAACAGAATGGGTTACATCTTTGGGGGAAGATTTCTCCTTTCAGGTGTTTATTTTTAGCCCAAAGTATACTGTTGAGTGAAAGAATGTTTTGGTTTTTGCTTAACTTTTTATTCGGTAATGCAAAATTAGCAATCTGGGAAACCAGAAAAAATAAGATATTAGGGCAAGGTACATTAAATCCAATTTTTATGTTTTTGGGCCTAGTAAGTTCTTGTCTAAAAGTGGAATACGCATATTACAAGTTGGTTGTGCGTCTACCCCTTTTTATGGAAATTTGGGGGATAAATAATGTTTTATGCATGGTCTATGAAAATGAGTTGGTGTTGAACTTCTAGTGGTGGTTTATTTACTTTTTTTGTTGTTGTTTTTTTATGCATGATTATCTTTATATCATCATATTGTTGTGAATGAATATGGTTGTTTATAATTGTTTTTAAAATAAAAGCCCACTCTCTCTCTCTCTCTCTCTCTCTCTCGCTCTCTCTCTCTCTCTCTCTCTCTCTCTCTCTCTCTCTCTCTCTCTCTCTCTCTCTCTCTCTCTCTCTCTCTCTTCTCTCTCTCTCTCTCTCTCTCTCTCTCTCCCCGTGATGGTGAGAGTCACTCTTTCTTTATATTGAGTCACTCTTTCTTTATATTAAGAAAGAGTAACTCTCAATAATGAACCAAACCCACCCAAACTAACTTGAACATAAACACGCATAACTTTGCTAATGTAGCTGGTTCAAAAAATGTAAAAATGTAATGAACTTCATCAAAACTTAATTTCTTGTGCTTTTATATATTTGTTTAAATATGTTCTTGCTGGGTCATAATGGTTCAGTGTACATAAACTCTAGTGGGAACCATTATTGCAGAAATTGTCTTGTATGGAGCACATATCGGTGACGCACGATACCTTTTGCTATGTGCGAACAGCGCCATCTTTAGACTCACCCTGTGTCCCAATTCGCATACTATCCATCCTAAATAGTATTCGAAAATAGAATTAGTATGTCCCAAATCGTAGTATGTTGAAAAGAGTATTCCAAAGATTCCCGGATGGTTTACTATTTCCGGTCCGAATTCACAGTATGGATCGATGGGCACTCTAACGGCTGATATTGCCCACAACCCATCGCGAGTTGGCCGAGGATTCGATTAGAACTACAAACGCGGATAAAAAGCGTAAAAAAACTACAAACATGACGGATGTGCGAGTTCGACGGTTAAGTAGAGAAGTTTAGATAAAGGGGTTTGAGTGACCAACTATTAATATTTAACCTGACAAAAATATATTTATTCAGTGTTGTCACATTATATTTCTCCTGCAGCAGCATTGAGAACTTTTGAAATGACACGTTTGGCCATTAACTTTTAAATGCATCATTATATTTAAACTGCAAACACATGAGGAGAGTCTCTGCATTAAAGACCCACAAATGGCAGATCAACGAGCGGCTACACTTCTCTCCGATACGGTAGGAGATTAAACTGAATGTGAAGGATTTGAACTGTGACGAATCTGACGATGATTGACAGGGCAGATAAACGGTGACGGGATGCACGTAACTAAGCGACAGAGTCCGTTAAAGATGGCGAAGTAGTATGTCCCGAAGCTTGCATACTTTTCTGCTACACAATCTAAAGAATATACTTTTTCTTCACAAAAAGAGTACATACTTTTAGGACGTAGTATAAGTAGGCGAATTGGGACGCAGCATCACATTTGTTGCAGACTGGGTCAAACGTGCTCTCTGTCGCTCTTCTAACGAGCGGTAAGGACGTTTTAAAGTGTGTTAGATGATAACACAAATTTATTTCATGAGATAAAGAATGTTTAAATGTAGTGTAAGGCTGTGATGTTATCAAACTGAATGCAGCAAATTGCATTTTGATTGTTTTACCGAGAAATGTTTTTGCTTGCTAGCTTTTCCGTGCTGTACGAGCAGAGTGAAGGGGACAGGCACGGACTTAGAAAGCAGAGGCCATTGGGCACAGAGTTTTATTACATCCATGCATTCAACAGCCCAATTAAATACCTGTCTGTCATTAATGTTAAAGGGGGGGTGAAATGTTGTTTCATGCATACTGATCTTTTTACACTGTTAAAGACTTGGAATCCCATACTAAACATAGACAAAGTTTCAAAAGTTAAGGTGGACGTTTGATGGGAGTATTTCTTTGTCAAAAATACTACTTCCAATTAGTCATAAGTTTCGGCAAGTTTTTTGAGATCATGCGTCCCCTTTGACATTAATGGGGGCGGAATTTCCTTGTATGGGCCTTACGGACAACCGGAAGCGCGTGAGAGAGAGAGAGGGAGAGAGCGAAAGTAACAGGCTACGCCCATCAAAGCGCTGGCTTGTAGGCTGCGCTGGACAGGTGATGTGCACATAACAATGTCACCAAAAAAGTGCGTTTTTGGTTGCCAGACCAAGACAGTCCTGCACAGATTCCCCAAAAACCCCGCGTTAAGGCAACAGTGGATGTAATTTGCTTTTCCGGATCAGCAACTGAGTTGCGCGAATGTTTATATCTGTTCGCTGCATTTCGGTGCCGACTGTTTCATAAACAAGGCCCAGCTTGACGCCGGATTTTCCAGATCGCCTAATGCTGAAGGATGGAGCAGTCCCAACGTTAGAACCGCAGGCGGTGAGTGAGACTGCTTCAAATGTCTGTGTTTTTGCATCGAGTAGCCCAAACATGATCACGTATAGTTAATTGATCAATGGAGCATGCGATGTGTAGTGCGTGTACATTTGTTTAGCTGGCCACTATATGTGTAACTTTATGTTTGTGTATTGTAAAAGCACTCCAAACAACAATACACAAAGAGTGGGGAAATGTGTTGAACTAAATAAGCGCGCTTCTTCATTCAAATGCGCTACTATTCCGTGTCTTTCTATGTAAACACTAACTAGCCTGCCGTGCAAAACCAGTCCGCTTACTGTCTACACAAACCACGCGTAAACACACAAACACACGTGCACAACTGCACTTCCCACATGTACACCTTCAAAGACAAAAATACGACGATATAATTCAAGTATAAATATGTAAATAACACAAGCCGCTAAGCATATTATATAGTTAGTGTATAACTTGTACCACATAGAGACGTCCTGCTCTAGTCGTTTTTGCTGCTGCTCCTGTTCAACTGCAGCCTCTGGGTCTGATTCCGGATCATAGATGTATGGCTGTATCTGATTAAAAGCCATATTTTTATTTTGAATAAAGTTTTTTTCCCGCTGTTAGGGATGACACAGCTTTACGACGCACTCGACTCAACACAATAGCAGCAGCGCGCACACGTCATTATTTAGCTCCGCTCACACGACACGCCCCCACCCGCTCGGCTTTTTTCGGAAAGACTTGGAACAGCGCATCTTTCTTATATAATTATAAAAAAAATAAAGACTTTTCGGAGATATGCAGGATGCAATGCTACTCTATAGGTACTCAAGATTGACATGACACTGACTGAAACCCTTGACTGATCCCCCCCTTTAATCAAACAACTACAGATGTTAAATAAATGTATACATATTAAATAAATATGTATTAGTATCTGATTTTTTATTTTTTATTTGCTACTGTTTTTGCAATTTGCTTAGGGTATTTTCTAACTAAAATAACTCATAGCCTAACTAAAATAACTCATAGCCTATCATATTATATTTCTCTTATTAGCCTATCATATTATATTTCTCTTATTAGCCTATCATATTGCCCACCCCTTGCCCACATGCCCATCCCAGCTGATATACAATGTAGTCTTGATTTGGGGGGTTTGAAAGTTTGAAAGGGTTTTAAATCTTCTAAATCAAGTAAAATAACTCAAAGTCAAGTAATTTAAGCATACCAAAGTCAACTTTAAACGTATGCAATGTAATTTCCAAACAGCAAAATTGTGGCCAGTGAAAATGCTGAGTGGCTAGTAACTTTGGAAAACCACTAGCCACAGTGGCTGGTGAGCAAAAAAGTTAATGTCAAGCCCTGATTGTTTCTCATTTTCATGTCGAGAGAAACGATTATATTATTGGATGATGACATTATTCTCGTGTGATGATGATGATGATGATGATGATGATGATGATATACACGCCTCTGACAGACGTTGAGGAGACAAATATAAGGGTGTGGGCTACTTAAAGTAAAGTTTGAGTGAAGCACTGTGTTTTCTGTTCTTAAACCCTCGATGAAGCATTTGCCTCGAGAGATCATTTTGCAATCAGCTTCAAAAGTTATCTCGCCCTCACTCAGGGTAGATGTGCTTACCTGCACTCGTGAACACAGTGATGCACAGCTGTCTTTCCTCACTCGGCTGGTGTTTGGATTTAATGTGATTCTCATCGTGGTGATATTATAACTCAGTTTCATTAATACATTTTTTTTAATCAAAAGTAACTCCATTTTGTAAGATCATTTTCAATTTGTATATAAGTAATTACAAACATCGCGAGGCAGATGAAACAATATGTGATAACAAATACAATCAACTTATTAACCTGCTCCACAGGACCCAGTGGATTTACTTATACCTGCGAGATTTAGAGGGATTTATCATGGATTCACAGCATTTACAGCCAGAAAATCAACACAGTAAAATGCAAATAGTATTTTTAGTTTTCTAATATTAATTACAAATCGAATATTCAACAATTCGTGCACACCCCTAGTTTAAAACAAAACCTCCAACTCCATTTCTTGTGGTTATCTGTAACCGCAAAAGAAAACAATACATATCTATAAAATAAAATGGAAAATATCTCAGAACAAAATCAACAGAATTTATTGCAATAAAGCAGTTTAAAACCTATGACAATACACCCTAAGAATAACTACAGTCATGTCTACAGTCACGTCTACAAAATTGAACTAGCTTTCCACAGTGACCACAATTTTATCTAAAGAACTGACTTTGGAAAAACAGCTAATTGTTGAGCACCTCTTTTTCTCTCTGTCACTGTCTCTCCCCATCACGGAGAAACAGATTATCAACTATATATTAAGTTGGATACAGCCTGTACGTACCATATAGCTGCATCCTTTCCCCTCCTGGCCACCCTCCTTACTGGCAGTTAAATTCCTTACACCAGTTTATCCACATAAGGGACTCTTTACTGCCTGGGACCTTATGCAACAGTCTTTTTTCTGGCCTTTCTCCTTGAAAACTCCTCCACGACTTCAGTAAAGTCCAGGTCTCTGACGAGATCCGACTCTATTGCCAGAATTGCCAGAGAGTTCAAGCGTTGTTGAGTCATCCTTGTTCTTAGTTCATTTTTAATTCTCGCCATGTGGGAAAATGAGCGCTCCCCTTCACAGTTTGTCACTGGCAAAGTGAGAAAAATCCTCAAGGCCACATACACATTAGGGAAGACTGATTGCAGGCCAAGTTCCAACACAGTGTTCAGCATCTTCGATGGTGACTTGTCTTGCTCACACATGAATGATCTCAATTGTATTAGCTCGTTGGCAAAGCTGCTGTTTAGGTCAGACGGATATGCACAAAGTAGAGCATTGGCATGTTTTGTGACCTCACTGTTGCTCGTTGTTTCTGGCATGAACAAAACTCCAAATATATCCGTCAATTCCTTGTAGGCAGACAGGCGATGATCAAGACAGCTAACCAGTTTGTCTATGACTACATAAAACGTGTCTATTTGGAATTTCTTCCTCCCATCATGTAGTTTGCTTGGATCTTCTTTAGACTCACTCTCTTCATCTCCAAAGGTTTTCCTTTTTCTGCTTCGCTGTAGATCACCCTTGTAGGTTTGGAGCACACCTGTTACATTCAGAGCTGCTTTTTCATACACCTCAAACTGATCACGTTGTGTGGAAACAAACGCACGCAATGACTCAAGTAGACTCACCGCTGTCAAAATGTTGATGTCACTTTTTTGTAGCATTATGCTTGTGGCTTGAAATCTGTCAAGGATTGTATCCCAGAAAAAAGCCATAAATGCAGTTTCTAGATATTTTAACTTGGTGCACAGCACCCCTGCTTCATGTCTGGTGTCTCTTTTTTCCTAATCTGAGCTTGCTATATTTGCAAGTGCCTCCTCTATCTTTTCATAGTTTTTTGATAGAGCTTTGGTGGCATCTGCTCAACAGCTCCATCGTGTACCTGAAAGTGATTTCAGTGTCAAACTTATTCCGGTGGCATTGCGGAAAACTTTCCCCCATCGGTTGGTAGAGGAGGAACAAAATGTATACAATGACTGCAACATGCTAAAGTAGTTTCCAACTTCTGGACTGCTTGCCTCTATGGTGTTGACTCCAACTAAATTCAGGGAGTGAGCTGCGCAGGGTACACAATGGATTAAAGGATTCCTCTTCTTTAGATGCGCTTGAAGTCCATTATACTTTCCAGACATATTACTGGCGTTGTCATGTGACTGGCCTCTGCAATTTGACAGCTCCAAGCCTACGCTCTCGACCATGGCAACAACACATTCTGCCAAACTTTCACCTGTGTGGCTTTCAATTGGCTCAAAAGCATGAAACCGCTCAACAACTTTACCTTTCTTGTCAACAAATCTGAAAATAAAAGTAAGTTGATCAACGTGGGACAGGTCTGGAGTTGAGTCGACAACAACAGAAAAGTATTTGGCTTCCCTAATTTCATCTGCAACAGTCTGCCTAGTTTTGTCTCCCATCACATCAATAAATTCCTCACAAGTTGTGGATGACAAATAAGAAACATTCCCACTGCCTTTCTTACCAAACTTTTCAATATGTCTAGCTAAGAATGGGTCAAACTGAGCTATCAGTTCTAGAACCCCAAGGTAATTTCCTTTTAGAGGTGACCCCAGCAATTCATTATCACCTCTAAAGGCAAGTCCTCTCTCCCCGAGAAACTTGATCACAGTCACCACTCTTTTGAGAACCTCTCTCCAGTATTGTCTTACTCCTTCCATTTGTTTTATTAAAGATGAGTCAATGGTTGCAGTGCCCTTACATCACTGATGTAAAGATAGCATGCAGCTCCTGTGCATGTCACTCTTCTCATGATCCCCAATGCGCTCCGAATGTTTCCAATCACTTAATCCCTCCACAAACTGATTATGCTTTTTTGAGAAAAGCTTACATGCAAAACAATAAATATTTCCATTTGATGGAGAGAACATTACCCATTCTCGAGATACAGTCTGTCCATTTGGTAGATGAGAAGAAAGTAAGTCATTGTTGAAGCAACGCCTTTTACCACCAATGGTCCTTTCCCTGGCAGAAGCTGGATAGTTAGCTGGGGTCACTCCAGCCGGGCTGGGGTTCTCTGTCTTGTCATGGTGCTGCTCAGGACACTCTTTCCTAGCATCACCGTAGTAGGCGCCGTCGACGCCAGGCTCTTTATGTACGTCGAGCCGACTTTTGAAAAAATTGGAGATTGCTGGAATATTACTCCTAATTAAATCATCTCTGCTATCCTTCTCCCTTTTAGATTTTCGTTTTGTGGCTCCACTGCTCCACCGTTTTTATCCATTATTCCTTGTTTTTTCTATGTTTTTTTTTCACTGTCTTGCCGGTTGCGGCTATCAACAGTTTCCGCGGTAATCTGATGATGACTCATCATTGTCATCATAAAACACAGCCAAGGCAGCCAAAAAGGTGATCAGGATTATTTTGTGTGTGTGTGTGTGTGTTTTCAAATAAATTATTGTTAAAACACAAAGACAACTGATTAATTAATTAATTTAATAAAAAAAATAAAAAAAACTCTAGTCTTGAAGGCACGTTCGCTCAGCCATCAGGAAGTGAGTGCCTCTGATTGGCCTCATTTTTCCACCGTTGAAGTCAATGGGAACGCTCTGTCCATTTCTTTTACTGTCTATGGTACAAGCAGAATGAAGGGGAGAGACGTGTATTCCAAAAAATGTATTGTGCTCTATTTATTTCTGCAGAATAAATCATCCTGAGACCTCTTCCAGGCGCATTGTCTTCATAAAGAATGTTTAAATGTAGAGTTTAGAGTTCATTAGTTGATTCAGATGATTAGGTTAATAGCTCGTTTAGAGAAACATTTCATGATATGCTCATTTTTAGAGATAGGAATTTTGGGTTTTTATGAGCTGTATGCCAAAATCATCAGTATTATGGAAAATAATGAACTTTATCACAATATGCACATTTTTTGTCGCAATGGTGTTGCACTGCACCGGATGTATAATAGGGCCCTGAGAGTGTTTCACAGATAGTACAGCTGAAATAACCCAAACCCAGTTCAGTGACAGTGAACCAGAAAGAGAAGCAGCTGCGAGTGAGCTCATGCTTTCGATGGTCTAAGACAGGGGTTTTCAAACTGGGGTCCGGGGACCCCCAGGGGTCCTCCAGAAGGTTTTAAGGGGTCCCCAGAAATTATTTTAGATAATTAAAAGATAAAGCAAAAATGGACAAAGTCTACTGGCCAATCTAACTGTTTAATTTCTATACGTTTCTCACCTTGTTTACCTTTTAGAATTGTATATATTTGCTTTGTATCTTGCTAGTGAATTTTTCTCACTATAGCCCATCTTATCATGCTCACTGGGTTCGTAGAGCAGAATTTTTAATGCGGTACACAATCTGCTTACAAGTACATACATTTATTGTGAAATTTGCTTATACAAGTAATTTTTAATTGAACACCTTCATCAGGTTTATACGTCCAACATTAACTATATCCAATTTAAATTTGGAAACAATGTTGTATTTAAAATGTCATACTTACTATCTATCTAACAGTTTAAATGTTTTTTTCATACATAAAAATATATTGATGGATTTAAGGGGGTCCCCCATAAAGGTGCATCATATATGGGGGTCCTTGGCATCGTAAAGTTTGAAAACCCCTGGTCTAAGATCATTTTCACACCTATTGCTCTTGGGCCGAAATAGTTCATACGTCAACACCACACGATCTCAGTTCCCGCTTAAAGGACCCAAAAACAAACCATATTCAGACCACATCATTTGAATGTGTCGGCCGCTTGAAGTGCTCAAACAAACAAGTGTGTGAAACCTTCAAACCACATTTAAAAATGTATTAATATATCTGCAATATATCAAAATGAACATTTAAAGAGATATAGCTCAAGTATAGTTTTCAGTCAAGACATTTCTCGAAATAAAATGTATCAGCTTTGAAAAATATGAATAAATAAATATGTATATCTCATGAAGCTGAGACCAACTGGCTAAAAATAACTGAGAAGAGTCTCAGAAAAGAGAAGTTAGTTCTGAGAAAAGCTCGAGCATCATTTGTTGATAAACTGTGTCCATGACAATGAAATTAAAGTGTCCAAATAGGTTTAGTAATCATTTTTCAAGAGAATGAGAAGTGATAGAGAAGCTGATTGTGTGTTCAGTCACTGTTCTCAAGCTCTCTGAGCCTCTGATGGAGAGTTTATTTAAAGATACAGCATCATTCAACACTAACTCATATCAACACACACACATCGGATTCATCTCAACTACTAGACAAGAGAAGAAACAGTATTACAGCAAAAACTAGCAGAAATAATACAATAAGCAGTGAGACTGTGGGTTCATAGACTCTCCTTCACAACAATCATTCTTTTATCTTGTCTTCATCTGAATACAGTGAATTAAAAAGAGAAAACTAAACAGAAGATATGACAGAATATGATCAAATACTCACAGATGAGAGGCAGTGCACCGGAGCCCATACTGTCTCATCAATCGACTGTTTTCTGTGTGCTAAAACAGACACTTCCTGTGTTTGAAGAAGAGATGAGGGAGGAGGAGACAAAACTTTACTGAAATAAACGGAGAAGGGAAAGAGAGATCCAGTTTCTGTTCTCCAGATCTGCCGTACGGCTCTCAGTATAACAGGCCTCGAGTCGATGATCCAAAGATACAAAAGGTCAGAGTTCATTAAGTTTGGGTTAGGGTTAGTGTAATAAGGGAATACAAATGATAGGGCTGATGGAAAATAAGTCCTGTCCTTTGTTGGACTTTTTTCCCCAAAGTCCTCCCCAAGTTCAATGATCGGCCAGGAGTCGAGTTATCAATCAAAAGTATACATTTATTAAAGTAACAGCGAGTACAAAAGGTTGACCAGCATCAGGAAAATCTTGATGACTTCAATGGCTGCTCTTGAATGAATTTCACAACTTTATCATGCATATTTTATATTCTTGTTCTGCGTCCCCTTCTTCTTCTGTACTGTCTCCTCCGATTGGGGTGTCCCGCGTCATCAGTCTCCTGGCAGCATTTCTATGAACATAGGTTAACACACACACACATACACACAAAGAAAGTACAGCTCTGGTATTTTCCATCTTGGAGATCCCCTACCCCCTCTGTCTAACCCTTGCTTGACCTCGTACCACGTCGTACCACCATGGTGAAAAACACAATTAATACTGTATACTTAATACTTTATACTGTTAATCATAATATGCCACATGACTAATACTTCATATCCTAATATGCGACTACATGAAAATAAAGAACATATCCTTGAAATAAATGAAAATATCCTTCACCTTATAACAAGTTTAGTTAATGTGTGTGAGACACACACTGTTGAGAGCCATCTGCAAAGTCAAGTAGAATAAAGCGGATTCATTTGAGCTAGTTTGTTTAATAAAGTGTTTGAGGACTGATAGAATAAAGAAGAAAATCCATTCAAAATCTGCATGTTTTCCACCGTACTTTAGTTTATTAAAAAATATATTTCTTTCTGATGAAAATCTTGTCATGAGTGTTTTTCATCATAATTCTTCACCTAGAAGACTTTACAGTGATTTGTCAACATTTAAAGCCCAGAGTGATTGTTCCTCTAGAAATATATTGTGGTATGATAGGCTTGAGTTTCTGAGTTAATGGTTGAGGATGGGCATTAAAGGACAACTCCGGTGAGAAATGAACCTAGGGGTAATTAACAGATGGTTACCGAGTAGATCGTTCTCTGGGATGCGTTTTAATGAAAATCGAATGTAAAGAGTTTTATCTTTAAAAACAGATTAACTTATATCACTAGTCTATGGGGCACAGGGTAGACACAGGGTGGTAAAATTAAATCACTAGTTAACACCACTAACAAGGCTCGAAATAGCCTCACACTAACACGGTAGCATAATGAGGGTCCCTACATGCAAACCGAAGCATTGAGAACTTTGTAAGTGTACAAACAGTTTAATAATAAGATACTTTATAAATGCAGTGCCTTACGCGTTCACGGACAGGCACCATCTTGGAAAACAGTCTCGACTAATCGATCCACGAGCGCTGTTCTAAGTGAGCTGGTCGATAGGAATTAAGTTTGTGAAATGTAATAACATGGACATTTTTATTTTTATTTATTTATTTATTTTCTCTGTTGCGTTCAGTGTTTTCTTCCGGAAACAACGACCCATATGAGATTCCAAGTCACAGTTCATCACTTAGCAGAGCTCTCGCCGCTCGATTAGTCGAGACTGTTTTCCAAGATGGCGCCTGTCCGTGAACGTGTAATGCACTATGTTTATAAAGTGCCTTCTTATTAAACTGACTGAAATTTATTATTATTGAAAATAATCAAAGATATTTAATATTTGAGTAGTAAATATAATACTGCTTATGACAAAATGATTATTGGCTTTGACCTTTAGACCAGTTGAACTTCTGCAGTTGCGGTCATGGAGGGGTTTCCGGTATGATTTATGATGTGACCTTTTGAACTTCCGGGGTCATGGGGGATTACCGGTATAATATATAATGTTTGACAGATGGTTTTATCCTTTGAAGAGGGTATAATATATGATGTTTTGAAGTCGTTAATAATAAGAATATATGATGTTTTATCCTTTGAAGACGGTGCAATAATAATGCTTCATGTTTATGACAGAAAGTTTTGAAGTGGGTGTAATCAGGACCCTCCTCCTCTCCTCCTCCTCCTCCTCCTCCTCCTCCTCCTCCTCCTCCTCCTCTGCTCCTCCTCCTCCTCCTCCTCCTCCTCTGCTCCTCCTCCTCCTCCCCTCCTCCTCTTCCTCCTCCTCTCCTCCTCCTCCTCCTCCTCCTCCTCTCCTCCTCCTGTTATCAGCTAAACGCTTGGTTGTATTATGAGGATTCAGGAGTAGACTTTTATAACAACGCTTCAGGCAAAATGATCACATGTCCCAGATGGTCGCATGGATCTGACTACCTTACAAGAACTTATCAGTAGCACTAAGCGGTTCACCTGAGTTATGCCGTGAACACATTTTGCCACTGTGTGTAGGCTTGGCTGTTCCTATGAACCACGCGAGAGTTACCTTCTGTCCATGCGCCTGTAAATCGATTTTATTTTATTATAAATTAAGGTTTATTTGTTTCTAGTTATTTATTTTGTTCACCTGCATCCGCATTCACCCATCAAATATTATCCCGCGCCGCACCGGTTGTGCTGGATCCCGCGGGAGTGCAGGTCTCTATTGTTAGAGCGGTGTTGCTACACATTAAATCTGTAAATTATTGAAAACAATACACATACCCCTTGCAAAAAAATTATACAGTTTTACTGCAGTATTTTAAATAGGTTACCTAATATATAAACTCAATTACTCATTTACAGCAATTAAATGTTAATTTTTATTACAATGTACTTAAATTCATTGAAGTTCATGCATCTATTTTCATGTTGATTAAAAAAAGTCTGCTGACAATGTCTGACATGAACAACATTTCAACAATTACAAAAAATTAAATAGAAATATATTACTTCGACATCACATTTCTTGAGTTTATTTGAAGCTCGTTGGGCATTGAATGGAGTGCGTAGGGTGCTAGGCAACATGTCAAACGGGTCCGTTTATGTTGTGTGGTTTATGGAAGCAAGGTTTCGGAGGTGTGAGACCGAGGCGCTCATCGGCGCTCAGCGCTCATTAACCCCAGCGAGAGCAGCCTTAACTCGGCTCGTCCTTCTGACGACTGCCGCTGCCTGGCATAAGCCCCTCCCATGACGCAAATTCGCGTGTTTACGCGTCCAACTTCGCACGAATTGGACTATTTATTGGCGTCACTCGCGTCTGGTGTGAACGCAGCATAACTGTTATGTGTGTTAAACCGAAACTGAGATACCGTCAACCGGAAGTATCGAGTGTCATGGCGACGCCCACTAAGACTTGCAGGAAAGTTGTGGATTGCGCATGCTCTTACAAGTGCTGCTTCTTCTTCTTCGTTTTTTTTCTGCACATTAAACACGCTTTAATGCACTGCTGCCTCTCACTGGTGTAGTAACGTCATTGCATCCTTTGTTACTACTTGCTTGTTTCAAGTAAGTGTCACTAAAACAGTTGAGTAAATTGTTATTTTCACTCTGACGTTGACTGTAACTCAACAAAACCTAGTAAGAAGTATGTATTTTATATTACTGAGTAAAGTTAACTAAGAATATGTGAGTCAGGTAAGCAATACAATGAATAAAACGGTTCACAAAAATCATTTAGAGATATTATTTAGTAATATTTAGAGAGTCTGCATCTAACATCCCACATCTTTTAAAAATAAATAAAGTTTCCTACCATGCAGGCATCCTATTTCCTGAATGTCTCCCGAAGCAGCCTCTCTCACCCATGGGCTGGGGTGTGTGGGTGTGTATTCCTGACAGCTAGTTGCTGTAAATAACCATTCCGCTTCAGATCTCTCCTAATATATGCCCCAATTCGGCCCTTTTGAAACGTAGCTCATCCGCGGGAGTTGGGCACGTGTGACAGTATGCCGTGAAATACGCTATAGGGTCTGTCAGGTCACGACATGCGTTAAATGTTTACAGAGTTGAAGAAAAAACATATGCTTTTTCTGCTTATGAAGCAACACAATGTATGAAACGGGTTCACAAAAATCATCTAGAGATATTATTTAGGATTATAATATTCATAATATTTAGAGAGTCTGTATCTAACTTTTCACATCTTTTAAAAAATAATTAAATAATAAATTATTAATATAATTTATAAGCCGTTTTGCTCATGGGTCAAATTTTGATCAGGGGAATACCTGACACACACACACACACACACACACACACACACACATACACACACACACACACACACACACACACACACACACACACACACACACACACACACACACACACACACACACACACACACACACACACACACACACACACACACACACGTTGGTCTATGTGGTTTACAGGGACTCTCCATAGGCGTAATGGTTTTTATACTGTACAAACCGTATTTTCTATCCCCTTACACTGCCCCTGTCCCTAAACCTACCCATCACAGGAAATATTCTGCATTTTTACTTTCTCAAAAAAACATAATTTAGTATGTTTTTAAGGCCATTTGAATTATGAGGACATTTGATATGTCCCCATAAACCACATTTACAGTGTAATACCAGTGTAATACCCATGTAGTTATACAAATTTGTGTCCTCATAAACCACATAAACAGGCTCTCTCACACACACACACACACACACACACACACACACACACACACACACACACACACACACACACACACACACACACACACACACATCTTAGATCTTATTTCTACAAATATTCAAAGCAGGTCTTAAACTATTAACCTTGGATGAACCCCATGCTATAAAACACATTGGCAAAGTTTGTCCTCCTCTGTGGTCAAAGACACAGCATAAGTAAAGTTTAATTTAAAGAATATTTAATTTTACTCTTCTTATGTCTAAGCATGATCTTACTTTAAACTTGAAATAATAACCGGTCATATCTTATACTACAACCCCAAATCAGAAAAAGTTGGGACAGTTTGGAAAAAACGCAAATAAAAAAAGAATGTAGTGATTTCTAAATTTACTTTGACTTGTATTTCATTGCAGACAATATGAACACAAAATATTTCATGTTTTGTCTGGTCAACTTCATGTCATTTGTAAATATGCATCCTTTCCTGTCATTCAGACCTGCAACACATTTCAAAAAAAGTTGGGACAGGAGCAATTTAGGGTTAGTAATGCGGTAAAACGTTTAAATAATGATGTGATTTGAAACAGGTGATGTCAACAGGCGATTGAAATTATGATTTGGTACAAAAGCAGCATCCAAGAAAGATCTAATCCTTTAGGAGCAAAGATGGGCCGAGGATCGCCAGTTTGCCAACAAATACGTGAGAAAATTATTGAAATGTTTAAAAACAATGTTCCTCAAAGAAAGATAGGAAGAGATTTGGATATTTCACATTCAACAGTGCATAACATAATTACAAGATTCAAGGAATCTGGAGGAATTTCAGTGCGTAAAGGACAAGGCCGCAAGCCAAGTTGAACAACCGTGATCTCCGATCCCTCAGGCGGCACTGCATCAAGAATCGTCATTCATCTATAAGCGATATCACCACTTGGGCTCAGGACTACTTTGGCAAACCTTTGTCAAGTACCACAATACGTAGTTACATCCACAAATGCCAGTTAAAACTGTACTGTGCCAAAAGGAAGCCTTATGTTAACAGTGTCCAGAAGCGCCGTCGACTTCTCTGGGCTCGGAGGCATCTGGGATGGACCATCACACAGTGGAAATGTGTACTGTGGTCAGATGAATCAGTATTTCAGGTATTTTTTGGGAGGAATGGACGCCGTGTGCTCCGGACCAAAGAAGAAAAGGATCATCCAGACTGTTACCAGCAACAAGTCCAAAAGCCAGGGTCTGTCATGGTATGGGGTTGTGTCAGTGCCCTTGGCAAAGGTAACTTGCACTTCTGTGAAGGCACCATTAATGCTGAAAAGTACATAGAGATTTTGGAGCATAATATGCTGCCTTCAAGAAGATATCTTTTCCAGGGACGTCCATGCATATTTCAACAAGACAATGCAAAACCACATTCTGCACACATTACAAAGTCCTGGCTGCGGAGGAAGAGGGTACGGGTACTTGACTGGCCTGCCTGCAGTCCCGACCTGTCTCCAATAGAGAATGTGTGGCGCATTTTGAAGCGCAAAATGCGACAACGAAGACCCCGTACTGTTGCCCACCTTAAAACTTGTTTGCAGGAAGAATGGGACAAAATTACACTTGAAACACTTCATCACTTGGTGTCTTCAGTCCCTAAACGTCTTTTAAGTGTTGTGAAAAGGAATGGCAACATTACAAAGTGGTAAATGCTTTACTGTCCCAACTTTTTTTCTAATGTGTTGCAGGTCTGAATGACCAACCCGTTCTCACTCCCAAGGCGTCAAAATCCGAAGCATAGTCAAGTGCCTTCCGCGTCACAATTAAGACGCTAAAGGTGCCCCTGGGCGTCAGTTTTCGACGCACTGGGTGCTCCATTCATTACAATGATAAACCTTTGGCGTCATAAACAGACGCATTTAATTATTTGCGTTTATAAAAGCAGACATGATTTTATTAATATTTAAAGGCTACTTTCATATTTTGGAGCAACTAACTCCACTCCTACCCTAAATCTACCCATATCTAAACAATATAAAACACATAACAGGCAAATAAATGTACAGTCACAGGTATTTATTGCAAAAACTGACCAAAGCAGTATAAAAGTATTAACTCATGTTGCATTCCAAGTCTTCTGAAGTCATACGATATCTTCATGTGTAGAACATAGTCGATCTTGATGTTTTAATCGCTGAAATGATGATCCCGCTGCCCCGTGAACGAACTCATTCATATCTCATTCAAATAATTCAAATGACTCCTGAGCATGACGCAATTGGTCACAAGACACACGAGAGCCAATGACATTTTACAATCAATGCTGACGTAATGACGCAATTGGTCACAAGACACACGAGAGCCAATGACAATTTACAATCAATGCTGACGTAATGACGCAATTGGTCACAAGACATACGAGAGCCAATGACATTTCACTATGAAATCTCACGTAACGGGCGCCAATATTTGAAATTTGATTGTGTTTGTTGATGATCTTCTGCGGATGGAGATGCTGATCGCTTTTGGGGATTTTCTTCATACAAATCAATCGTTTGGCCTCGGGAAACTTGGATTATTTAACTTTTTTGAATAACTCGTGGATGCAGTCGTATGTTATATCCTGTGTTTTATATCATGTTCAGACAAATGGGTAGGTTTAGGGATGGGATGGGGTTGGGTTACATGTTAAGCATGTCTAAATAGCGTACATTAGATAAATGTAAATAAAATTATGCTTGCTGATTAAATTGAAAAACACACTCCAACATGTCATAATGGCAAAATTATAAACTAATACAATTTCACCATGACGATAACATACCCAGTGCGTCTGTGTATGACGCCAAAGGTTTCTCACTGAAATGAATGGAACACCCAGCGTGTCGAAACATGACGCCTTGGGGTACCTTTAGCGTCTTTATTGTTAAGCGGAAGGCACTTGACCATGCTTCGGTTTTTGACGCCTTGGGAGTGAGAATGGGTTGGAATGACAGGAAAGGATGCATATTTACAAATGACATGAAGTTGACCAGACAAAACATGAAATATTTTGTGTTCATATTGTCTGCAATGAAATACAAGTCAAAGTAATTTTAGAAATCACTTCTTTTTTTATTTTATTTGCACATTCCATACTGTCCCAACCTTTTCCGATTTGGGGTAGTACTACAATAGTCAAACATTTTATGGTCGTCGTGATCTAGGATTGTAAGTTTTACATGATTTTACTTTTCTTGCGTCTTCCAAACTGGCCTTCATCAGTGTGGAAACACCCTTATCAGAAAATATACTATTAGTTATCTACTCAAAATGCCTAGAGTTTTGGAAATGTAACAGTTTGTCTGTTGGTCAGCATGAACAGACTTTGGAGAGAGCGGATGACGCTAGCAGGGAGATTGCCCTTTGACCCCAACAGTTGAGCACGGTGTTAAAGACTCTACAAGGTAGTCATTCATTTCAATTGTTATTCACAAAACAGCACAGAGTGAATCTTTAACATTTCAAATTGTGCTTAAAAACCTTACAATTAAACTTACATTTTTAAGATGGCACGTCCCATGGATCTTTATTTGACTTTTCTTAGTTCTACAAAGTTTCAATATCAGTTAAACTCCTAGTTGACAATAATGTTTGCTGCAATGCACACCACTGTAAGATACACTACATATGTAAGATAGCAAAATCAAACAGTGTATTACACTTTTCCAAAAGATAACCGTGCTTTAAAATTTGAAGAACAAGTTTACCAAATGCATCTTCATACCCGTTGTGTTCGGACACAATGCCATTCATTGTTTTGTTTTATAAAATGTACTAGTCTTATTTCTGCAACGTTTCATGCTACTTTTACTAGCCTGATAAATATGTAGTTAATACATTATGAAGCAAGACAATCACGCTACCAAATACATTTGATTTTAAGAAAAAGCGATGTTTTAAAATACAACTAAACCAGATTATTTTCTCTTTTGACAAACTATTAGAAAAAATACTTTCTCTGTGGTGTTGGAATAGGCCTAGGTCTTTTTAAAGTATCACATCAGGCGTGTAACAATCATGATCCAGATCAAGCTTCTTATCAAACAAAGACAATTATATTTATCTTTCACTTGTGAATATTTGTACGCTAGTATCACACTTGCCATGTTTAATAGTCTTTACTATCGCCCAATGCATCCCAATCCAGCTAAGTTATCATTTGTTTCACCTTTTTATGTCTTTTTCCCTATTTAATTATTTTTGGCTCAATTAAATCGATATCGATGAAAGCTTATCGTCATTGCTTCTTCCCTATACAGATACAGTCCAAACATGTTCTTTGTAGGAATTATGTGGGACACAAAACTCTGCGTAAATTCAAGAGGCCTAGAGTAAGAATCAGAGGGCTTCGATTCTCTCTCTCTTTTTTGACCATACATGTGTTTGCATCCCTGAACTCTACACATCTCAACATGTAAATAGGAAAATGGTGGCGTTATTCTGTCACTTTTTGAGCAGTCTGCTAGCTGGAGCCATTTACCTCCAGTCTTTGTGCTAAGCTAGGCTAGCGGTGTGTGTGTCAGTTATGGCACACACACAGAGATGAGAATGGTGTGTATGGACTTATCTAACTCTGGGGGATACAGTGAATAAGCGTAAGTCCAAAAATGTGTGTGTTCCTTTAAAGTCCTTCAAACGTTTGTTTGATTCTCCGCTCCTCTTTTCAAATCAGTTTGGATTATTTTGTGTTTAAGCAATTTGAATCTTCTTTTGGGTGCGGTTTTGTAAATTGTTTGTATTCATTCGGTGTATTTTCTTATGTATTGTAATTGAGTGCATTAGTTTGAGTTATTATTTATTTAATTTATTTTTGGTTGTCAGTTTATTTTTCCTTTCTTTTGTGTCCCAATTCCAGTCTCTTGAGTTTTGGAATCTATTTATTTTTAATTTATTTTAATTGTATATCTATTATTATTTTAATTAGTAATCCTTGTGAAATATTGTATTGATTCAAAGTTATTGAAAAAAACTTTCATTAGTTTCATTAACCATAAACGTATTTATTTTCCATAGATGCATATACTAAGGTTATACTGTATTGATGCTTCACAGTCTAATCAACCGCTGTTAAACCGTATATAATCGAATGTCCCTGATTAAAAAAATCAGGTCATATTTGTTACATTGAAGAGTTGTGCTCTTTATTATGGCGTTCATATGCAGGTGTAGTTTTGTTTTGTGCAGTTTGAAGCACATGAACATTAACACGTGTGTGTGTGTGTGTGTGTGTGTGTGTGTGTGTGTGTGTGTGTGTGTGTGTGTGTGTGTGTGTGTGTGTGTGTGTGTGTGTGTGTGTGTGTGTGTGTGACTCATAGCTCCACAGATGATTTGTCATTCTTCAGAAGTTGAATTTCTTTATTTCAAACTAAATGTTTGAATGATATCAATTCACAAATTTGACTTGTGATGCGGCCTGGAATCATAATTCAATGTTTGTTTGTATGAGAGCTTGTATTACATCCCATCTCTAAAATATACAATGACAGAAGGCATGTGTAACATATGTAGATTATGTGCAACCGGTTTATTATCTGTCACTCTATTGTTCCAAACCTAGCTTTCTGCCTGAATAAACATATCAAACATAATGGCCAGTTGTAAATACATGACTGTGTTGTAGATTAGCATGTGCGGTGATTAAAGGATATGACCTGTGCTGTCTCTTGCTTTATGATGAGCAATAATTTCCATCGTTTCTATTCACATGGTTCAATATATGAGATGAATGACGAATCAGGAGACAAAAAAATCCTTTATTGCAATTAACATTTTATGTCGTGATATTATGTACAGTAACGATGTGTTTAAGGAGTTAAAACATGGATACTCTGCTGGCCGGGCATGAGAGTCACAGACAGACTCGAGACTCCGGATGATGTTCGTGTGCTTCAAGCTGCCCAAATCAACAGCTGTATGAAAGCCTCCTCACACCCTCACTGATGCTGCTTTCACTAAAGTCTCTTTCAGACTGTTTGCTGGACACACAGAGGACGGGTTTAGGATTTTATTAACGTTTTCATTCAAATTATCCATCGGATTTACACGTAGAGTTTCGCCGTGGCTGATGCTCGCCTTGGATTTGACCTGACGAAGGCAAAAGTAACATTTCCTCTCCGCGTATTTGAGTCTCTGATGAAAGGCCAGAGCCTCTGTTTGCTGTTCACTTTGATTCGACTGTGACAAACTATTTTACCGCTTCAGTTTTTCCTCAAATGTACAAGAAGAAAACACAAGCGCGAGGAGCTCGTGGACGCGCACAGACGCGTGAGAGGGCAGGTTGAGTCTATGAGGTTCTCATGTGTAATTCAAGAGCAGCGCCGCGCGAGCGCTATTCATTGCTCAAACCAGACAGCGTTTGAAAGACTTTAGATCCGATCAGAGAGAGATAGAGATGGCAGAAACCGCCCCAGCCCCGGCTGCTGCCGCCCCGGCCAAATCGCCCAAGAAGAAGTCCGCCGCGAAAGCCAAGAAAGCAGGACCAGGCGTCGGCGAGCTCATCGTCAAGGCTGTGTCCGCGTCGAAGGAGAGGAGCGGTGTGTCCCTCGCCGCCCTGAAGAAAGCGCTCGCTGCCGGCGGCTACGATGTGGAGAAGAACAACTCCCGCGTCAAGATCGCCGTCAAGAGTCTGGTGACTAAAGGCGCCCTGGTGCAGGTCAAAGGGACCGGGGCCTCCGGCTCCTTCAAGCTCAACAAGCAGCAAGCCGAGACCAAGAAGAAACCCGCCAAGAAAGCGGCTCCTAAAGCGAAGAAGCCCGCAGCCAAGAAACCCGCGGCCGCTAAGAAGCCCAAAGCCGCAGCAGCAAAGAAGCCCAAAGCCGCGAAGAAATCACCGAAGAAGGCCAAGAAACCCGCCGCCACAGCCGCTAAGAAGGCGACGAAGAGCCCCAAGAAGGCAAAGAAGCCAGCAGCCACTAAGAAAGCAGCCAAAAGCCCTAAAAAGGTCAAGGCGGCTAAACCTAAAGCAGCAAAGCCTAAAGCCGCCAAGCCTAAAAGGGCAGCTCCCAAAAAGAGATAAACTTATTTCTTATGGTTTCATCAAAACGGCTCTTTTAAGAGCCACTCACTGATTCATATAAAGAGCTTTATTTCATATAATCTGTCCAATGAACGTCATTAGATTTCCATAAGAAGGGGAAGGATAATGACCTGACATATTGTTCAAATACACTTATTTTTATTTTATTTTACTGATACTACTATATTATGATTATGTTAACTATGCTTATTTATATAAAAAGCCGCCCATTTAAAGGAATCCTAGCGGCATTAGATGATACAACAGCGTGACGTCCTTGAGCGTCGTCAGTCGCAGAAAGAGGGTTGGGTTTAGAGTGAAGGTCACTGATTGGCTGGAAATGTTTCCAGATTTGAACCAATAGGAGACTGGCACGCTTTCATTTATAAGTCGCCTCACACTGCGCAGCGGCATTATCTTTATTTCTGTTAAGACTTCAAATCATATTAAACGCTGCAATGAGCGGACGAGGTAAAACCGGCGGTAAGGCTCGCGCCAAGGCCAAGAGTCGCTCTTCCAGGGCGGGACTGCAGTTTCCCGTCGGCCGTGTCCACAGGCTTCTCCGCAAAGGCAACTATGCCCAGCGCGTCGGTGCCGGTGCTCCGGTTTATTTGGCCGCTGTGCTCGAGTATCTCACCGCTGAGATCCTGGAGTTGGCTGGAAACGCCGCTCGGGACAACAAGAAGACCCGTATCATTCCTCGACACCTGCAGCTGGCGGTGCGCAATGACGAGGAGCTGAACAAGCTTCTGGGTGGCGTGACCATCGCTCAGGGCGGCGTGCTGCCCAACATTCAGGCCGTGCTGCTGCCCAAGAAGACCGAGAAGCCCGCCAAGTCCAAATAAATACACCAAAGCCTGCTTTTAGCAACTCAAAGGCTCTTTTAAGAGCCACACAATTTCTCCCAGAGAGAGTTTTTCTATGATTAATAGCATTTTGACTATTAACTAAGGCACACTGTTGTGTTAAATGCATATTAGGTCTTTTAAAATAAACCTGCAGTGTTTTCTCTTAAGACCATATTTACACAGTGGTCTATTGTTCAGCCTTGAACTGCTTTTGGGGGATTTTTTTTATTTGTTTTAATGGTCTAGATAAATTAACATTTAACTAAGTAACATGCCCAACACAATTTTAGTTTATAGTAATGTTTGCCCAAATGTCTTGTCTGATGTTCCTGGAGCTAAATCACATAAAGGCCAAAGTTTTCATTCAGTTCATCAGGTTTTGTAAATAAAATCTGAACATTTATAATAGATTTTTCATCAAATGAAGACATTTAAAATTATGTATATTGTGATATACTAATGTAAATATTGGCAACTGTTATAGATGAGCAGTAAACCCTGCAAATGATCCATCAGATGTTTTCTACATTTGATGAGATTCTGTGGCCCAACGTTGCAATATTATGTTTTTAGTATTATCGGTATATAATATTATTTCCCTAAAATGACTTTCTAAAAATATCAAATGTTGAAAAAAATATTTCTGCATTGGAGATGCATGCAGAATTACATGACTTCTACATGTAAAAGGTGGAAACAATTTTTTCTTTCTTCTTTATTTTGGTTTTTCTGGAGTTAATCCTATCTTTACAAAAAGGAAATTACTTTATATATCATCTGGATGTTCATGAGTCCATAGTTCTTATACTCCCCAGTGTTGACATTTATATATATATATTCTTTGGGCGGGAAAACAGGAGACGTCATTGGCCAACTGCTATAACGACAATAGCCAATCGAATGCCTCTGAAGCGACTCCATCCAATCAGCGCACGGCAGCTCTAGGGTTAAATAAGCGCTGTTTCCTGTGAGCTCTTCATTCGTTTGTTCTGTTCAGAGCAGCCGCTGAGCTCATCAGAAGCAATGGCGAGAACCAAGCAGACCGCTCGTAAGTCCACCGGAGGAAAAGCCCCGAGGAAGCAGCTAGCTACCAAAGCCGCCCGTAAGAGCGCTCCAGCTACCGGTGGCGTTAAGAAGCCTCACCGTTACAGGCCCGGTACCGTGGCGCTGAGAGAGATTCGCCGTTATCAGAAATCCACTGAGCTGTTGATCCGCAAACTGCCCTTCCAGCGACTGGTGAGAGAAATCGCCCAGGATTTCAAGACGGATCTGCGCTTCCAGAGCTCCGCTGTCATGGCCCTGCAGGAGGCTAGCGAGGCTTATTTGGTGGGTCTGTTTGAGGACACCAATCTGTGCGCCATCCACGCCAAGAGAGTCACCATCATGCCCAAAGACATCCAGCTGGCCCGCCGCATCCGCGGAGAGCGCGCTTAGATTCACCGCGGCATCAGCCACACAAACCCCAAAGGCTCTTTTAAGAGCCACATCAACAACTCAATGAAAGATCATTTCCATTTAAAAAAAAAAAAACACTTAACATTTAATTCCCCAAAGATTCCCTGAAAAAAATGTCCCCCCTATAATATCTTATTTAGAAACAAAATAACCAAAGTTATTGTTTTTTTTTTCCGAAGTGTATTTTTATATATATATATGTGTGTGTGTGTATATATATATATATATATATATATATATATATAAACATTTAAATATGATGTCAATATTAATACTTCCACCATCAAGCGTCAAAAGTCTGATCATATTTGAAATAATTAACTGGTGACGTAAACTAGGTCCGCCCCTTACTGTGGTTTCAACCAGGTCCGCTAGCTGATTATAAACTCCTCTTCTCCAGCGATTGTTCTTTATTCAGTTGTTGTGAATTGAAGAGTATCTGTCGACATGTCTGGAAGAGGAAAGGGCGGTAAAGGACTCGGGAAAGGAGGCGCTAAGCGGCACCGAAAGGTTCTCCGCGATAATATCCAGGGAATCACTAAACCCGCTATTCGGCGTCTTGCTCGGCGTGGCGGCGTCAAGCGTATTTCTGGCCTGATCTATGAAGAGACGCGCGGTGTGTTGAAGGTGTTTCTGGAGAACGTCATTCGTGATGCTGTGACCTACACTGAGCACGCCAAGAGAAAGACCGTCACCGCCATGGATGTGGTGTACGCGCTGAAGCGACAGGGACGCACCCTGTACGGGTTCGGCGGTTAAGAGATTCACGGAGAAGAAAAACACCAACGGCTCTTTTAAGAGCCACACACACTTTCACACTAAGAGCATGTTTGAGAGAGTTTTTAATACTATAAAATGTTAACTATGCAGTCAAACCTAATTTTAAAGCTTGTTCTTGTTTGCATATGCGTATCTTTTTAGGTAACTTACAGTATTTTTATTTCATGACAGTGAAACAATTGAGTCAAATGTGAATTTGTGAGGTTGAGTGATAAAATACACAATTTTCTGCTTCTAAATAAACAATATTCACCTTAGTTTATGATGTCAAAGACAAGATTTCCTTCAGAATATTTCACTCATTTCTAAAAATGCGGGATATTTAAACAAAGGAACCGAGTCCGGTGTGGGGGATGGGCCGGTGGGTGTTATTAACATTTTAAAGCTTCTGATTGGCTCGCCTGCATGTCACGGAGCATTTAATGTGGCCAATAAAATCATTCTATGGGTTGAAGACTGCCAATCACAGAGGTTGTTCTTCTCTTCTGATATTTGCATAGGGCAGAGCATAAAAACCCGCCTGTAGTAACTCAGCTTTATTGTTCTTTGAGTTGTTCTGGACGAAGCATCATGCCTGAGCCAGCGAAGTCCGCGCCCAAGAAGGGCTCGAAGAAGGCCGTCACTAAAACCGCTGGCAAGAGCGGAAAGAAGCGCAAGAGGTCCAGGAAGGAGAGCTACGCTATCTACGTGTACAAAGTCCTGAAGCAGGTTCATCCCGACACCGGCATCTCCTCCAAGGCGATGGGAATCATGAACTCTTTCGTCAACGACATCTTCGAGCGCATCGCCGGTGAAGCGTCTCGTCTCGCTCACTACAACAAGCGCTCCACCATCACATCGAGAGAGATCCAGACCGCCGTGCGTCTGCTGCTGCCCGGGGAGCTGGCCAAACACGCCGTGTCTGAGGGCACAAAGGCTGTGACCAAATACACCAGCTCAAAGTAAAGCCGCTCTCAGCTCAACACACACAAAGGCTCTTTTAAGAGCCACACACGCTGTCTTTCGAAGGGGCTTTGATCTTACATCTCACATGAAGGGAAAGGAGGAATTACCAGGTTTGTTTAGCCGATGAATTACATTAGGATTAATATATAAAAATATTTTATAATTGAAATTATTTAATATTAATGTTTTAATTGCAGAAATGAATGTAATTTATAGTCTGATCAGAGGTAAATTTAGGTCATATTTCTGGAAGTTCATCTCTTAAACATCTCAATGAAGCTGTTCTTCACATTTAATAGTTTCAATGTATCAGATATTAGTGACGTCTGCTTTTACTGAAGATCAAGTTCATGAGAAACATCAGACATCTCATCTGTCATACCTGTGCTCAGAGCCGGCCTTTCCTTTCGCCTAGGGCCTCGTCTTATCTTGGGGAGCGCCTCAATCTCAAGATCTTTTTATTTTCTTTTTTTACTCCAATGGGGCCAATTTTTATGATCATGTCTAGGGCCCCACAACCTCACGGGCCGGCCCTGCCTGTGCTGTACCTGTGGCTCTTCATTGTGAAGCCGGGGCGCTGCGTATGGAGACTGATTGCTTTTGGGCCTTTTCTTCACATAAATTAAACGTTTTTGACCTCAGAACTCTTGATATATAAGTAGGCCTACATTTTGAATAAATTGTGCATGTTGTCTGTTTTATTCTGTTTTTTATATTATATAATCCACAAATGAGTAAGTTTAAATAAATAATGTAAATAAAATTGTTGGCTGAATCAATTGAGAATCTCACTCCAAAAAGTCATAATGGCAAAATCATAACCCAATATATAATTAATAATGATGATGAAATTGGGGAGTCACGTGGTGAGGTACCAGGAAATGGCTGCGTTTTAGCAGAGCTCCGAACCCCGTCAAACTAATACTGCTTTTAAACAACTTAATCTCTCCCAAACAACACGATTTTGGTCGGTGGTAATTTCTTAATTCACTAAACTTGATATCATTGCGAAGCATGTCCATGGGGTCCAAGAAGAAGAGTGTACAAACTCGACTGCCTACTGTTACGGTGAGTGACGCCAATGTTAGCTCTGCAACAGTTAACAATGCATATGCTAACCAAGAAGAAACGTCAAAGATGGGCATAAGCGTTCTGTTTGCCGAAATGACTAAAATGGGAGCTACCCTGAATGGTGTTGCAGCAGATGCCGCTGTCACGGACCAGAAATAACTTTCATTCTGCCTGGAAGGCATCTGCACTGTTATGTTTGTTTTTAGGACAGTGCTAGTTTTGCTCTTTGTTTGTTCCAGTAATGGTTTCCAAAGTGAGGTATTCTTATTTATTATTTGGTTCACACAAAGCTGTCAATATTTGTTTAATGGTTGTAGACTGGAAGATGCAGGGCTTATACATAACTCGCCATGGTGTAATAATGGGCAATATAGGTGTTAATATTGTATCATGGAACATAAATGGGTGCAGCACACCAATCAAAAGGAAAAAAATACTCAGTTATCTTAAGTCTCATAACACTGATGTTGCATATATTCAAGAAACACACTTTGAAAATGGAAATGAGGCCTTGAAGATAAAAAGGGATTGGGTTGGGAAAGTATTTCATAATTCAGTATCAAGTAAAAGCTGCGGTGTTACGATACTTATTAACAAAAGACTTAATTTTGTTTTATTACAAGAATTCAAGGACGAAAATGGACGTTATTTATGCCTACAGGCACTTATTAATGGCGTTCAGGTTGTTTTATGCAACATATGTGCTCCAAATAGAGATGAACCTAATTTTATACATAAGGTTAATAAGATGCTGGGAAGCTTGCAAGGACATGTTTTATTAGGTGGAGATTTTAATAATGTTCCGGATGAATATATTGATAGGAGTGTCAATAATGTAACTTCAATCACTAAAACAGGTCTGGCATTAAAATCTTTAAAAGAAGATGTTGGTTTAGTGGACATTTGGAGACTGGTGCATCCTCTGGATAGGGAATACACCTTTTACACTCACTGCCACAAAACTTATTCCCGAATAGACTATTTTTTGATCTCTAATTCATGTGTTGACTTAATATTGAACTGTAAAATAGGTGTTATTGCTTTAACGGACCATGCACCTGTGGAATTACGTATAAATTTAAAGGTTGAGAAAAACTGTAAAGGAAGATGGAGATTGAATTCAAGCATACTGCAGGATGAACAATTTGTGTCAACATTAAAAGAGGATATCAAATATTTTCTAGAGATAAATGTTGGGTCTACTAACGGGTTAGCCACAGTGTGGGATGCACTGAAAGCATTTGTTTGTGGTAAATGTTTAGCTTTCAGCTCCAAAAGAGTTAAAGAAAATAAGGCAAAGATCCAAACTTTGGAGGAACGTATAGGTACTTTGGAAAAACAAATAGCAGGGAAATTTGATGATGGTAAATTTAAAGAGATTTGTCAGCTTAAGTTTAGTCTTCATGAAATCTATAACAAGAAGGCAGAGTATGCTCTTTTCCGGCTTAAAACTAATTTCTATGAGAATGGGGAAAAAACGGGAAGGTTATTGGCAAGACAACTTAAAAAAATAGATAATCAGAATGTGATTACTGCAATCAAAAAGGATGATACATTGGTTACATCTTCCTCAGATATTAATATGGCTTTCAAAATGTTTTATCAAGACTTGTATACATCTGAGAACATGGTTAATAAGAATCAGATGGATGCTTTTTTTGAAAAAATGACAATTCCAAAGATCTCACAAAATGATAAGGACAACCTGGAAACTCCTTTAACAGAGGTTGAAGTAAAGAAGGCCATTGGTGCAATGAAATCTGGAAAGTCACCTGGGATAGATGGCTTTCCAGCTGAATTTATAGACATACTCTGCCCATTTTTGACTGAAGTACTTCATGAAGCGTTTGAATATGGATCACTTCCTGAAAGTTTTAACCAGGCAGTAATATCTCTAATTCCAAAAGGCGACAAAGATTTAACTGATCCAGCCAATTATAGACCAATAAGTTTAATAAATGTCGATTGTAAAATATTATCCAAAGTGTTAGCAACAAGGTTAGAAATTGTATTGCCACAAATTATTCATAAAGACCAGGTAGGTTTTATCAAGAACAGATCTGCGTCTGATAATATGAGAAGATTACTGCATCTCTTATGGATGAATAGAAATAATGTTAATCCCGTGTTAGCTATATCTCTGGATGCCCAGAAAGCTTTCGACAGGGTAGAGTGGAGCTTTTTGTTTACAGCCCTGGCGAAATTCGGTTTAAATGGAAAATTCAGCAGATGGATTAGAATCTTGTATTCGGGACCAAAGGCAGCTGTGTTTACAAATGGGGTGCTTTCTTCTTTTTTTAATATTTCCAGATCAACACGTCAAGGGTGCAGTTTAAGTCCACTATTATTCACTATCTTTTTAGAGCCATTGGCCATTCAAATTAGAGAAAACTCAAGAATTAAAGGTGTATTTGCTGGGGGCAGGGAACACAAATTATTTTTGTACGCAGATGACATTTTGGTAATAAGTCAAGACCCCACTAATTCTATCACAACCTTACTTGAAGTTATTGATAATTATTCGCTGTTCTCTGGGTACAAAATTAATTGGCATAAATCTGAGGCGATGCCAGTTTCACAAGCTTGCACTCATAGTATATTAACTGGTTTCAATTTTAGGTGGGTGGATAAAGGATTGAAATATCTTGGAATTGAACTGAACCCAAATATTGATGATATTATGGCGGACAATATGGAAAAATGCTCATCAAAATTAAGACTAATTTGGATAAATGGAGCAAGTTAAATTTAACATTATGGGGGAAAGTAAATACAGTGAAAATGGTCATAGCCCCTCTTATCAATTACTATACTAGAATGTTACCTATGTGCATACCACGGCCAATACTAATAAGTTATAATAACATGATAAAACACTTTCTTTGGAATGGAGGTAGACCTCGTATTAACATTAACCGACTCTGCCAGCCCAAAAAAGAAGGGGGATTAGCCCTGCCCAATGTAGAACATTACAGTATTTCTTTTGAGATGTCTAGTCTGGTGAAACATTGGGTCGGGGAAATCAACTTGGACTGGATTTTGATAGAACGAGAGCTTGCTTCTCCATTTTCACCGATAGATATTCTATCACAAAATTCAAATAAAGGGAATCGAATGCAAAATCCTATCTTGAAATTTTCTAAAATGGTATGGTTGGAGGTACATAAAAAATACAAACTGGTTGCATATATGCAAAAATATGCCCCCTTGTGGCATAACCCCAAAATTAAAATTAATAGACAGACTATTTACTCAGTAGTATATTCCTGCACAACCGGAGGCTGCAGTTTCAGGACCCCAGTTTCAGGACCGCAATTCTAGGACCCTCGTTTTTTGTGACAGCACCACCTACAGAACTGGATGATATAGCGGTGTGCTGCAGTTTCAGGACCTCAGTTCTATGACCCATGTGGTTTAGTTAGTAGCCTACATAGTATAAAGATATTTAATCTCAGGAGTATATTTTATGTGATTTTTTTTAAATTCAAAATGCATCAGAGGCTAATTACAAAGTGTGTAATACCTGCTTTGAGTCACAATTTTAAATTTAAACACATTAATTTACACAAAATATAATTTTAAAATGTATATCAATCTTTAAAAAAAAGTTGAGTACCTTAAAAATCTTAGTTTCTTGAATTATACTGTATATTGATTAACCTCCTTAAGTTTAACTAATTAGTTAATTATCAGGTAAAATAAAGATGGAATCAGTATATGCAGTCACTAAATTACAGTGAGATATTTTAAAGATTGTATAGAGGCAAGACAAGACTCAAGAATGTTTGAAGAATATATATTTATGTCATTTTTGCAATAACAACAGCACCAAAAAGACCCCTTTTTTCATCAGTTGCCTCACAGACGGAATGGCTGTATACACATATATATATATATATATATATATATATATATATATATATATATATATATATATATATATATATATATATATATATATATATATATATATATATATATATATATATATATATATATATATATATATATATGATTTAACACTTGTGCACTGTTGGAGTTGTAGAGAGAGAAAGCCAAACAGAATATTAATGTTACTGATGTCTAATTCCAAACTCCAAATTTGTAAGTATATAAGAGCAATACCCACCAATTGAGACCATGGTACTATACAGTTGAAGCTGCATACAGTGTGAGGCAACTATTGTAAACATTTCTTACTTAGCTAAATGGATGATGACTGAAAGTCATTATACTAATCTGGTGAACATAGTAGTTTTGATAAATGAGCCATGACACAAAATGAACTGTAGATGATAACATACATTCAATAAAATACTGCACAATTTATAAAAACCAGCAAGTGTTGAAAATACAAATATATATTGTTATAATACCCTTCTATTTGGAAGCGCTCCATCAAAAGAAGACACCACCACTTTCTAATGAAAGCCATGTCCATCTGAAAGATGTGTGACATTGACAGATACTATATAAGCATATATATATATATATATATATATATATATATATATATATATATATATATATATATATATATATATATATATATATATATATATATATATATATATATATAAACAACAACAACAAAAAACACTGAGACTCTAAAATTAACATGACAATCCTGCAGTCATTTCCACAGTGATGGCGTGGCAATCCCTAAAAGCAAAAAAAAAAAAGGTAACATAGGCTACATGTCAAAAGCCATTGCCATCTCGGTTACATTATGAAATCTACATATGCAGAATGGAATATAATAATATTTGTTTGAAGTAGCTAAATATGCATTTATTAATCACTGCAATATTATGCCCAGTCTTTTCAGTCCAGCTCCAAGGATAATAATAAAACAAAATTGTGCAAGATTCATACAGAATTATTTTTATTTTTTTTAATTAAAGGATTCATTTGAATCTTTTTAATCCTTCGCAGCAAAAGTACAGACTATAAGAACGTAGCCAAAGTATAAATGGCTGAACTTGTCAAACATTATGCATCATTTAGACAGGCTGATATTGTAGTGCAACCAGGCAGTCAGAGCAGTTATGTAAGAATATTTTATTCTTAACTATGGTAAAACAATGATTATTCAGGAAGTTTCCCCACTAATACAGTAAGCTACAGGTAAATCACACACCCTTACACCAACATTTGTCATCTTTTTAAGTTTAATAATGTGCTGGCTAGATGTATTATAGTCATTAAAAATCAAAAAGGATTTAATAAATCATGGCCACGCCACGATCAAGAATATCATAGTAACTAATAAAACTAGCACACAAATTCTTAATTCGTGTGAATTTATTCTTAATTCATAGCAGCTCACTTTTTGTTTAGTACATTTTGTTTTTCGTTTAAACGTTATAAAATAAAACTAGATTGAATATCAGTACTCACAGTCTGATCGGTGTCCATCGTCCATCTTAAATTAGTGTTTTGGTGATTCAATTCGGTAGGTGGTGCTGTCACAAAAATCTAGGGTCCTAGAACTGGGGTCCTGAAACTGCAGCCTCCGGTTGTGCAGGAATACCCTTCTCTATTTACTGGGCGCAATGGCAAAGAAAAGGTATCAGAACTATAGGTGATCTATTGGAGGGAGACATATTTATGTCATATGATGATATCAAAAGGAAATTTAAATTGGAGGGTCGTGACCAATTTTGGAAGTATTTACAAATTAGAGATTGTTTGAAAAGAAGTGTTAAGTTGTTAAATGGGGAAAATCCTGTAGAGACCTTTCTGCTACTACCTCCAATATTGTGTAAAGCCTCAAAATGGTACAATATTTGCCCCTGGGTTAAAAGCAATACAAGTAAAAGTCTGAAAGTAATATGGGAAAGAGATTTAGGATGTGCAGTTTTGTTCAAAATAATAGCAGTACAATGTGACTAACTAGAATAATCAAGGTTTTTCGTATATTTTTTTATTGCTACGTGGCAAACAAGTTACCAGTAGGTTCTGTAGATTGTCAGAAAACAAATGAGACCCAGCATTCATGATATGCACGCTCTTAAGGCTGTGCAATTGGGCAATTAGTTGAATTAGTTGAAAGGGGTGTGTTAAAAAAAAATAGCAGTGTGACATTCAATCACTGAGGTCATCAATTTTGTGAAGAAACAGGTGTGAATCAGGTGGCCCCTATTTAAGGATGAAGCCAACACTTGTTGAACATGCATTTGAAAGCTGAGGAAAATGGGTCGTTCAAGACATTGTTCAGAAGAACAGCGTACTTTGATTAAAAAGTTGATTAGAGAGGGGAAAACCTATAAAGAGGTGCAAAAAATGATAGGCTGTTCAGCTAAAATGATCTCCAATGCCTTAAAATGGAGAGCAAAACCAGAGAGACGTGGAAGAAAACGGAAGACAACCATCAAAATGGATAGAAGAATAACCAGAAGGGCAAAGGCTCAGCCAATGATCACCTCCAGGATGATCAAAGACAGTCTGGAGTTACCTGTAAGTACTGTGACAGTTAGAAGACGTCTGTGTGAAGCTAATCTATTTTCAAGAATCCCCCGCAAAGTCCCTCTGTTAAAAAAAGGCATGTGCAGAAGAGGTTACAATTTGCCAAAGAACACATCAACTGGCCTAAAGAGAAATGGAGGAACATTTTGTGGACTGATGAGAGTAAAATTGTTCTTTTTGGGTCCAAGGGCCACAGGCAGTTTGTGAGACGACCCCCAAACTCTGAATTCAAGCCACAGTACACAGTGAAGACAGTGAAGCATGGAGGTGCAAGCATCATGATATGGGCATGTTTCTCCTACTATGGTGTTGGGCCTATTTATCGCATACCAGGGATCATGGATCAGTTTGCATATGTTAAAATACTTGAAGAGGTCATGTTGCCCTATGCTGAAGAGGACATGCCCTTGAAACGGTTGTTTCAACAAGACAATGACCCAAAACACACTAGTAAACGGGCAAAGTCTTGGTTCCAAACCAACAAAATTAATGTTATGGAGTGGCCAGCCCAATCTCCAGACCTTAATCCAATTGAGAACTTGTGGGGTGATATCAAAAATGCTGTTTCTGAAGCAAAACCAAGAAATGTGAATGAATTGTGGAAAGTTGTTAAAGAATCATGGAGTGGAATAACAGCTGAGAGGTGCCACAAGTTGGTTGACTCCATGCCACACAGATGTCAAGCAGTTTTAAAAAACTGTGGTCATACAACTAAATATTAGTTTAGTGATTCACAGGATTGCTAAATCCCAGAAAAAAAAATGTTTGTACAAAATAGTTTTGAGTTTGTACAGTCAAAGGTAGACACTGCTATTTTTTTGAACACACCCCTTTCAACTAATTGCCCAATTGCACAGCCTTAAGAGCGTGCATATCATGAATGCTGGGTCTTGTTTGTTTTCTGACAATCTACTGAACCTACTGGTAACTTGTTTGCCACGTAACAATAAAAAATATACTAAAAACCTTGATTATTCTGGTTAGTCACATTGTACTGCTATTATTTTGAACAAGACTGTATAATAGATGATGATACATGGGATTCAATTCTGTCAAACAATGGGTTGCACATTAGAGAAGCTAGGGGTAAGTTTATTCAATACAAAATTCTTAACAGATATTATTATGCTCCTTCCAGGCTTTATAAAATGGGTATACATCTCTGTTGGAAATGTCAAATAGCTAAAGGCACTTTGATACATGCCCTTTGGGAATGTCCGGTGATTTCTGCTTTTTGGAGCAGTGTTTTAAGTTACATGCAGGGTTGGTTATCCTGTATCCTGCCCAAATCACCTAGACTGTGTTTACTTGGAGACAATAGAGAAGTGCCAATGTTAAATAAACATACTTTTAGAGTGTTAAATACTGCTTTGGTGACATGTGCCCGACTTATTTTGAAATTCTGGAAGGACTCTCATGCCCCAACGCTTAGAATGTGGAAAGAAAAAATGACTGAAAATGCTGCATGTGAAAAGATGTTGGGAAGACAATGTACGAATGAAATCATGAAAGAACAATGGGATAGTTTCTGCACATACATGTCTATAATGTAATCTGAACATAAGCTGTTTATAGAGATTTACATGGATCCTCACTGTTGTTATCTGTTTTTTTTGTTTGTTTGTTTGTTTTTTTTGTTTGTTATAAAATTAAAAACTCAATAAATATTTGAATTATAAACAAAAATAAAAAAAATAATGATGATGAAATGAACATGTTCAATGCGTCTGTATGACGCTAAAGGTTTCTCATTGAAAGCAATGGAGTACCTGCGTGTTGAAAAATGGTGCTTATGGGGTCCTGATCAAGCGTCAATGTGTGAGAAGTTGGGAGTGAGAACGCGTAGAAATTTTCAGAAAATACATTATTGCAATGCAGTAAACAACAACCATCGGTGGTCTCCCAGTGGTTTACATTATTGGCAGTTTAGTGTTAAATTATTGATTTACACCAAAAAAAAAAAAAAAACTAACATTTGATTTAATCGCCGCAAACATTATTTTTGTGTTGAACTGAACCTGAACTGATTAACATATGGTCATTCATTTTGTTCATAAGAATAACAACAATCTAGGAACAAAAGTTTTATTAACATTTCAACCTTTAGGTTAACAAATGTGAAAGTCATGAAAAGAAAATGTTATGTCACTCTTTATTTATCAAATAGAAATCTTACGCTTTGTTAACTGCAGCAAAAAACAGCAAATATAAAATGAATGAAAACAAGAAAATAATATGTATAATATAAGGCTATATATATATATATATATATATATAAAATGATATAAGTAACATAATCTTGTCTTGGCAAAAACACAGGCACTATTTGATACGGTAATGTGTTAAATATAAATGCTCACTAGAGAAAATGCTTTACTATATTATAGATACATTTGCTACATCACTTATGGGCAGATAATATAGTGCACTTGTAGCTGGTTCAGAAATTATAAAATGTAATTAATATTGTTAGTGAACATTATCAAAAAATTTTGCTTTTATATTTGTGTTATAAGGCGAGATATAAATGATTAATTATAGTAGGAACCATTCATGCAGAACATTTCTATATGGGGCACATATTGGTGACGCACGACACCTCCTGCTGTGCTAACTGCGCCATCTTTAGGCGCACATTTGCCGCTGACGGGCTCAGGTGTTCTTCTAAGGTCTGGTAAGGATAATTTAATGTAAGGGACTGCGTTTTGCATGTTTTACTGAGACTAACTAGCTTTCTCTGTTCTGTGTGGGCGGAGTGAAGATGAGAGACGTATAAGTCTGAAAATGTATTGTGCCCTATTTCTCCTTCCATGTTGACTGTGTTATATGTTAAGTGTTTGACATGTGTTTACTATAAAGTTTAAGAGTTTGTTAGATAGGAAAAAAGAGTTAGGTCTGTATGCAAAGTCTTTAGGGTGACCGTATTTTGATGACTGAAAACCAGGACACTCGACCCGGCAATAAGATACTCAAATACTCTAAGTTTACTCAAAGATGCCTTATTAATGTCAATAGTTTAAAGTATGCTCCCTCTGTATGTATAGAAAATTGTTATATTACAAAATACTATCTATAACCAAGTGTCCATGCCCTGGGAAAACAGGACATTTGGTCCCTACAAAGTGATGCCACATTTGAATGTCCTTTTAAAGCTACAATATGTATTTGTTCGCCACAAGGGGTCACTAACCTCTTTAAACCAATACCGAAGGTGTAGATCGGAGGTCTTCAACCCTGCTCCTGGGACCCTCTGTCCTGCAGAGTTTATGCTGTGTCCCAGGCAGGTTTTTAAGCCTGTAAATTACGACTTAACCATGACTCACGACTTTGTAGCGTTCTAGTCAAAGTCACGCCAAACTGCCGGAGCTCCAGGAATTGCAGTAACGAGATATAAACAAACCATCCGGACCTTATGGTGCTTATGCTCATTTACAATCATTTCTCTCACCAAAGGTGCTTACTCCTGGCTTATCTGAGGGAAACGGAGGAGAAAAAATGGCGCATAAGGCAAGAGAAGCTGTAATACCTTTTATTTTAGATTATTTGTATATTTGGAAATATATTTGGTATTAATATATTCTTGCACTCAATGGACTGAAAACTAGCTAACGCTAGAAAAGCTGCTGATAATGCATAACGTGCTGATTAATAATAATGTTAGAGCAATACCTTATTTTAATAAACTAATTGGTTTTTAATGCACTTTAATCCATTAACACCGCATCCGTAGGGGCTGCCGTTGTTTTTTCACAGGCTATGTAATGTCAGAACTCGTAACTTGGAGTACGTCGATCTAGTACGAGTTCACGGCTGGGACGTCACGGGTTTAACGGCCGTTCCAGAGCATTTTCATGGGTAGAAGGTAAGGCTGTGCGATATTGAGGAAAAATGTGATATGCGATGTCTTGTTAAGTAATGCGATCTTCATTATGCGATACCATATTGCAATTAGTGTGTAAAATCTGTTTCAATTATATTTTAAAAAATATATACAAAAAAAATGAGAACGAAACCATTTGTGTTTCACATTCTTTCTGGGAAAAGAAAGTATTGCTACAACTTCTGAAAGTGACCAGCAGTGTTTTAGCAAACATTTGAGTCACAAATTGTTCACGTTTCAGACAGCGTCAGATTGCAAATTATTGTTTTTCGCCAATTTTTTGGATTTAATAATTGTTTTTAACATCAAGCAAGTCACATAAGTAATAGTAATGTGCCGTCTATTCTCTGCCAATTGTGTGACCTAAAACTTAGACTTTTCACAGTTGAAGTAGGCTAATAACATCAGTCAGATATTGCGAGCCATTGCGATATGCATATTGCGATATGTCCGTTTGCGATATTTCGATATATTGCACAGCCCTAGTAGAAGGTTGGAAAAACACAGGTTACGGGACGTGGCATTAGCTCCAACCGTAATTAAAGACAGGTGAAGCTAATCAAGATCTTCAGGAGCACATGTTGAAAGTACACGGGCTAAAGCAGGTTGGGCATAAACTTATCAGGACAGCGGGTCCACAGGAGCGGGGTTGAAGACCTCTGGTGGAGAGATTGAGGACGCAGTGAATGAGCGTGAAATCATTGAACTTGTCATCATACTGATGGATCTAATTATGATTATGGGGAAATAATGTTTCTGGATGAATGAATGTATTCCTGTTGATTTACAGATCCTCTCAAATAACTGAATGACTGAAAGCACACTAATATTTCTTCTTGAAAACTTGTGTAGCACACTTGTTTGGAGCATAAGTTGCATCAGCGGCTCCAGCATCAGCGCCTGAAGAACACAAAGGTTATGATCGTCACACATGAATCATCGTGATCTGCTGATGTGTAATAGTTACGGTTAGTGGTTTGACTTTAACAGTGATGATCATGACTGTGTGTTTCTCTCACCTCTATCTGTGTCGAGCTTCAGGTCAGAGTATAAAGTGTCTCCAGACGCGCTGCTCTTCCCTGAGAGTGAACAACACACACAACGCTTCACATCTACAGATACACTCATAACTGACAATACATCATTATATCCCGAGAGATACTGTATGTCATAATTAATATACATGTTCAAATATTGTATATGTTTTTAAATACTTTACTTTCACATGATCTGTAAGCTGCTGTTTCACAGCATCTCTTTATTTACCTCTGTGTTTCTCCTTCGAGTCCATTTCGATCAGAAAATCACCAAATCGAGCGCCTGTCACGAGAAACAGCAGCTTGATTATCTGACTCTCTAGGCCTGTTTTTGATCTTCTCCAATATTAATTTTGCTCTGTTTAATTAATTTCAGTTAACACAGAATTGTTACATTTCCAAAATAAAGTTGCCTTAATCAGTTTATGATTGTATAAGGGTTTCCTGATATAATAGAAGCATTATATATTCTCTAGTAAATGTGATGGTTCATTCAGACAGCTGATGTTCAGTTTGTTGTTTTGTCGTTTACCTTTCCCCTTGCTTTTCTTTTTGTCCTGTATATTGATCTGTGCGTAAGTCACATCACTGAGTCCTGCAGTATTAATATCTAATACAGAACAAAATCATCAGATTATGCAGAACATGCTGGAAATATTGTAGGAAAAACAGGACCTCACCTTTGGTTTTGCATTCCTTCTTTGGTCTGACTTCTGAGTACATCACGTTATTTAGCTCTGTCACAGTATCATCTGAAATAAAAAGGAAAAAGTCAATTAGAAAGAAATATCTATTTTTATTTTATGAACTAAATATTAAATGTTATCGGTTAATGACTGATGACTTTAGTCCAAGAGGGTTTTAACCTTTATCCACGGGTCTCTTTTTCTTAGCAGTGACCTCTGAATATGTGACGTCTGAAAAGACACAACAAGGAACTGGTCAAGGATTTAATGATTTCTGTTGATTTTTTTTATTTTTATATATATACTAATTTTTAAGACTCTTAAGTCTCTCACTGGAGTCACGTCATTATAAATGTGATCAGAATCTAAAGGACAACAAACAATGAAAAATATGAAAAGCAAAGGAGTCGTAAAGAGGAAAAAACACAGTAATAAATAAATATAAATCATTTGTTATTGAGTCTGACCGGACTGCAGAGAAGAGTTTTCCGCTCTCGATCCTCCAGATGGATTCGGGACTGACGTCGGTTGAACGTTACGGTGCTGATCTATAACAGAGACAAAGATCATTATGGTCACTTTAAGAGTATGTTCACTCATATCTAATCATATTTTCACTCATATTATCTAATGCATTAACTGCTCATTTATTAATAAACATGCAGTCTCTGTCTAGACTTCAGAAACTGGATCTTCCATCTGTTGTTGTTCATGTGGTTTAATCTTTCATCATGTCATGAACTGCTCCACACCTTTCTTGTGTTTGTGTCTCCACAGCAGGACCAGAGAGATGAAGAACAAGAAGAAAACACTCAATCCTACAGACACACCAACGGCCAGAAGAGAAGACGATGGACGAGCTGTTGAGGAGAGCGTGACAAACACACACATCTGTCCGTGAGTGAGATGATGCTGTATGATAACATTACAAAAGTAAAATCAGTGATTATTCAGAGACCTCTGACTGAGATCCAGCTGTGGGGTGACGCTCCTCTCTCTGTTTTACAGTAGTAGAAACCCTCATGTGACTTTGAGACAGTAGTGATGCTCATCTCTCCTGTCGTCTGATTCTGGATCAGTGATCCGTCTTTATAGAAACCAGCGCTGAGGATCGAGGGGTTTGTAGATCGATGTAAACAGTGTAGAGTCAGAGTCTCTCCCTCAATCACATGATCAACAGAACTCAGAATCACTTCACCATCTACAAACACAAGACACACACCAACAGACGGCAGTGATCATACAGGCTGAACTTAAGCATTTGGCTTTGATTTTATATACCATTCAGCGGCAGGTTAATGAAACATCTCAAGATACATGTGGAAATAACTACTTGCCAACTTGCCTGTTGGCTCTGCTACGTAAGACTCAGAAAGAAGTTTCTCAGATATGAGAATAATTTGAAACTGGCTGCAATGGCTCAGGAGATTCTCGGATCGTTCCCTATTGCACAGAGAGAATGATTTGACTGCAAATCTATCAGAAGAGAAGATAGTGGACATCTAACGTTACGCAAAAGGGGCGGCTTCTTCTGAATTAGGTAAGGCCAATTGTAATGTCAGAAGAATGACAGGTGCGTTTATGGAGCACTGAAATCGGTTTAAAAGTCCAATCCGAATGAAAATGCTCCATATAAACACCTCAATCGGAATAAAAATGCCCCAACCGAATGAAAGTGTATCCGTTAATCGGTTTGAGAGGGGTGGGATAAACCTTTTCATGAACCCATCAAACGAAAAATTTCACCATGTAAACGACCTGACTGGATTACTTTTGAGTGTGTGTGATATAATACAGATCGCGCGCCGCGCTCACACCAGTGCTGTTGAGTGTTGACTAGAAAGATACATTTTCTGAGGGGTAACGTTAAACTTTTTATTTTGTAAGAAGTTATGGAGATAATGTTGGAATAATGACAGACACGGCCTGGCTGCACCCTCATCTTGACAGCGTTTGTCCCTGGCACGTTTTACTTCAACTGCGCCTCGGAGAAGAATGTGTGCATGATTATTACACTTTAAAACACACAAATAGCTTTTATAAAACTGTATAAATCCTGGTGGTTGTTGAGAGTTGCTATGGCAACAGTAAACACTTCCATCAGCTGCTGAAGAGGACAGTGTCGACATTTCTGATACGGCACTCATGTCACAAAATGATTGCGATTGAAAGTCAGCACATGTAAACACCAGATCGGTTTAGATAACGTCTCATGTAAACAGTCCATTAAATCTTTCAATCTGAATGATTTTAATCGGAATGACAAAAAAGTGCATGTAAACGTGACTAGTAACAAGCGCACCCTCTCTCGCTTGTGTTCCCGCACCTCTGAACTCCCTGTGTTAACCCTATCACTGCCGATGCGAAACAAAACAGCGGTTTTACAACTATAAAGAGCCTAACTGTGCACTAAAATATATATTTTAACACTACTCTTTGTATACAGTCCCTGTTCATTGTAAATGTATTTTAAATGTAGAATGTATGATATATGAATATGGTATATAAAAAAATGTAAGCTCGTGGTCTGCCGGCCCGGTAGGTGCCACCCCAAGCACAAAAATGAAACTCTGGCCCTGTCCACACGAAGCCAGTGCTTTCCCAATCCAATCTTTTTTTTCCTCGTTTCAAGAAATATCTGCGTCCACACGAGAATACAAAAACGGACTAAAAACGATGTAGTTTGCATGCCAGGCCAGTGTGTGACGCTGTAATTCTGCCACAGATATACACTAAAAACGGAGAAGAAGAGTTGTGGCTAGAAGGGAAGGGGTATATCAGTGGTCGGAGGTGAGGCAAAATCTCACAATAAAATAACAATAAATACATTTGCTACTTAACAGATGTGTTTTATTAATGCCTACACCTACCCCAACCCTAGACATACCCTTACAATATCGCAGATACGGTCATTAAATGACGTGATATTGATGTCCGCATGCCCAGTGCCCGTAGTTGTATCCCCTTAACTCTTTCACCGTGCCGGACGTAGTGTGATGACATCACCGTTTCAGAAAATATATGGATTCGCTGTACACACGAAGACGGAAGATGATCGTTTTCAGATTTATCCGCTTTGGGACCCGGTTTCGATAAATATCGGATTCATGCTTCTAAAACGCCGGATCCGTGTGGACGAAACACTGAGACAGTACAAAATGTATACGTATACAGCTAAACGCGTCTCCGTGTGGACGGGGCCTCAGCCTACTCTGCGATCAGCTGTACAGAAAACTGGAAAATGTGTATAGACTGTAATTATAATTTAGATTATAACATTAGCAGATGATGTGATTATAAACCGGACTCACCGTGTACAGTGATGTTTCGAGGACGGCGTTTCTCTCCAGATTCAGACTCACACCAGTACACTCCAGTGTCAGATGTGCTGAGAGAGTCCATTACACATGAAGATCTTGTTTGATTTGAACAAGTTTGTGTGCCTTTGTCTGTGTATCTTCTCACTGTCCATCCAGCAGAGTTACTCTGATCCTCACAGCTCAGAGCGAGAGACTCAGATGAGAAGTGTTGACTTCTGCTGGGTTTGATGACCAGAGACACTGAAGCAGAAACTCCTGAAAAGAGCAAAATCTCAATCTAAACTGACACACAGAGACTGCAATGAAACAGAAATACGGACGAGCACAAACACAAATCCTCACCGGTGACCCACAGTGGCTGTGTGCTGCTGGTGTGTGTGTGATAGGCTGGTCGTCCTCTCTCTGCTCTGCACGTATAAACTCCTGTGTGCTGTAGAGACGCAGGACTGAGAGTGTAAGATCCTCCAGCTCCTCTGCTGCTGTCTGACAGATGATCATGATCTCTGAACCAGCTGAACGTCCAGCCTGTAGAGGAGCCTGAAACCTCACAGATCAGAGTCGCTGATTCTCCTTCAGTCAGCCACGGCTGTGGAGACACTCGCACAACTGCCTGAGCTTCAGCTGAACAAAACATCATGAGTTACAGAGCCGTAGAGAAACTGATGGAGAAGCAGATCACAACAAACACAAACTCACCTGATACAGTCAGTGTAACAGCATCACTGCGCTGAGAGCGTTGAGTCTTCATCTGTCCTGTACAGGTGTATTTACCGCTGTGAAAGTCTTCAACTCCGCTGATGATCAACTCTTGTGTTGAGGTTCGGCTGACAGTGTTTTTATACCGGCTGTTGTTTTCCTCTATTTCCCATCTGTATGTCCACTGAGTGTCTCCTCCCCACTTTATATCACATCTGAGAGTGACTGTTTCTCCTCTAAACACTCGTTCATCAGGTCGTACCGTCACCACAGCTTTAGGACTCTCTGTACAAACACAGATTATTGCATTTATAGTTTTAGACGTTGTGTAGATATGGTCTCTGATCTGTATATGTTGCATCACACACACATTCTCTCTCACCTGTAACATTTACCCACAGTGCATCACTGTATTGTGTGTAATAGACTGGTTTCCCTCTTCCAGCTCTACACCAGTACTGGCCTCCATCAGACACTGAATCAATCTTCAGGCTGTAGGGGTTTGTTTCTGTCTTCTCTGTCTCAGGGTTCAGTGTGTGTTTGTACCAGTAAAAGTCCCAGTGTCCAGTGGACGGATCCATGCCACAGGTCAAAGTCACTGTGTTTCCTGTCAGTGCAGCTCCTGCAGGATCTGATGTGAGTTCAGGCTTCGGCTTTAGATCTGCAGGAGAACAAGAACAGATTCAGATCCTCAAGAGTCAGAGTTCAGCTGCACTACATCACAGAGTATAAAATATTATACATCTTAAAGGGGCGGTGAAATGCTGTTTCATGCATACTGAGCTTTTTACACTGTTAAAGACTTGGATTCTCATCCTAAACATAGACAAAGTTTCAAAAACTAATGCTGGACGTTTCATGGAGTATTTCTGTGTCAAAAATACTTCTTCCGGTTTCTCACAAGTTTCTGAGAGTTTTTTTCGAGAATGAGTCGGCTTGTCGTTAATAGAACGGAAGGTCCTTGTTTGGGCCGTACGGGCTCTTCTCCCGGTAGTGTGCGCGCGCGTCACTAGTGCGAGAGAGAGGAAACGCACGCCGTAAAAACTGCTCTCAGCTGCAGATCCAGTCCTCTGTGAAGACTTATGTCGCGCTGCGTATTTTTTTTAAATGTATTTAAAAAAAAAAAAAACAATGCTTAGACAGCGTGCACAAAAACCCTGCTGCTCGTGACGACACATCAATGTTTTTTGTGCATGTTGTCTAAGCTGTTTTTTTTTTTTTTTTGACTCTCATAGAATTGTTACCCATTCACAGACTACGGTTGGAATTTAAAAAAAAAAAAAAACTTCATTTGTGTTCAACTGTAAAAACAAAGACACCTACATCTTGGATGCACTGGGGGTAAGCAGATAAACATAAAATTTTCATTTTTGGGTGAACTATCCCTTTAAGCTAAGAGTAATGGTGGGGGTTGCTATGGATGATGTCATCACGCTATGTCCACAGTGATTGGCTGATAGGGGAGGCCTCTCTGTCAGTGATTTAAATATACAAATATTTTGTTGAACGAGGTTTCGTGTTGTTATATTCAAATAAAATGTTTGAAATAATAATACTGCCATATTTAAATAAAGATTTTAAAATAAAGATGTTTCCATATTCAAATACAAATTTTAAAAAGTAGGCTAAGTGTCACTAATTAAACTAGTATAGCCTACTCATCTAATTGTCAGACTCTAACATGTCTGTATCTCAAAGAGTTTGCAGAATTCAAGCGAAAATTATGTTATATAAACCAAGTTTGTGAGGAGCGTTCAAACTGTCCATCTAATCGGCGCGAGAGGAGGTTTATATACACAGCCGAGAGCCGACTCGCCTAACTTAGTTACCGCCACAGTTTTCTGCATCTCTCCGCCTCCCGTCCCTCTCTCTCGGTCTGCCTGTCAAATACACTTATATTGTTTTACTTTATTCAAAAATGTGTAAGTGAACTCGTAAAAACAACTACCACAGGTAATCTGACATTATTATTTTGTTTTATTAAAGATACATTAATTATCTCAGTGTTGTATAGTGTCTTTGGGCAGATTGAGGCGACAGCCGTTATGATTGTTTGTGATTTGGTCTTAGTGACTTACGAGTCCTCTTCACTACTCCTAGCGTTTCATGGATTTAGGAGCTAGTTTTAGTGCTAAAATGCTTTGTGAAATACACTTAGAGTAAAAATTTATGATTCCTAAAATTAGGACTGACATGCCTATTATTTTTAAAGGGGGGGATCAGTCAAGGGTTTCAGTCAGTGTCATGTCAATCTTGAGTACCTATAGAGTAGCATTGCATCCTGCATATCTCCGAAAAGTCTTTATTTTTTTAATAATTATATAAGAAAGATGCGCTGTTCCGAGTCTTTCCGAAAAAAGCCGAGCGGGTGGGGGCGTATCGTGTGAGCGGAGCTAAATAATGACGTGTGCCCGCTGCTGCTATGTTGAGTCGAGTGCGTCGTAAAGCTGTGTCATCCCTAACAGCGGGAAAAAAACTTTATTCAAAATAAAAATATGGCTTTTAATCAGATACAGCCATACATCTATGATCCGGAATCAGACCCAGAGGCTGCAGTTGAACAGGAGCAGCAGCAAAAACGACTAGAGCAGGACGTCTGTATGTGGTACAAGTTATACACTAACTATATAATATGCTTAGCGGCTTGTGTTATTTACATATTTATACTTGAATTATATCGTCGTATTTTTGTCTTTGAAGGTGTACATGTGGGAAGTGCAGTTGTGCACGTGTGTGTGTGTGTGTTTACGCGTGGTTTGTGCAGACAGTAAGCGGACTAAAAAAAACACAGACATTTGAAGCAGTCTCACTCACCGCCTGCGGTTCTAACGTTGGGACTGCTCCATCCTTCAGCATTAGGCGATCTGGAAAATCCGGCGTCAAGCTGGGCCTTGTTTATGAAACAGTCGGCACCGAAATGCAGCGAACAGATATAAACATTCGCGCAACTCAGTTGCTGATCCGGAAAAGCAAATTACATCCACTGTTGCCTTAATGCGGGGTTTTGGGGAATCTGTGCAGGACTGTCTTGGTCTGGCAACCAAAAACGCACTTTTTTGATGTCATTGTAATTGTGCACATCACCTGTCCAGCGCAGCCTATACGAGCCAGCGCTTTGATGGGGGTAGGCTGTTACTTTCGCTCTCTCCCTCTCTCTCTCTCACGCGCTTCCGGTAGAATTGTCCGTAAGGCCCATACAAGGAAATTCCGCCCCCATTAACGTCAAAGGGGACGCATGATCGCAAAAAACTTGCCGAAACTTATGACTAACCGGAAGTAGTATTTTTGACAAAGAAATACTCCCATCAAACGTCCACCTTAACTTTTGAAACTTTGTCTATGTTTAGGATGGGATTCCAAGTCTTTAACAGTGTAAAAAGATCAGTATGCATGAAACAGCATTTCACCCCCCCTTTAAGAGTTTTTCCTAAATCGGCAAGTTAGGAGCTACTTTTAGCCTTAAGATGTTTCGTGAATACGGCCTCAGGTGTGTGTTCACGTGTCAGACAGACGTCTTCAGCTGTTGTGTCGTTTCTCTGTTTCATCAGCACTTCATGAGTGTTGTGTTTTTACGATCACACTTCAACTAAAAATACTTAAGCTTAAAAATGTATTGTCAGGCGTCTGCATTCAGTTTAATGTATTGATTGATTGTGCAATCCTGTAGAGAGAGTTACAATGATGTTCAACTCACCCGTCACAGAGAGAGAAACAGCAGAGCCTTGTGATGAGTTTGGTCTTCCATCTCTCTGTCCTCTACACCAGTACCAACCCCGATCAGACTCAGCAGCTCCTCTGATAGTGAGAGTGTCTCTGTCTACAGTGTAACGCTCAGACGTCTGTGACATCTGGAGATATGAGTTGTATAAAGACCACTCATATCTCCAGTCACTGAGATCAGACTCTATCACACACTTCAGATTGACCGTCTCTCCAGTGAACACAGATGTGTCTGGAGTCACAGTCACTGTAGATTCGGGTAAATCTGAGAAGAAACACAAACACAAAGTGACAGATGATCAAGTCTCTGAGCTTGTTTTCTACACTGACGGTTTCATTCATCTGATAATCTGAAGGACAGCAGCTCACGAATGAACTGAACATGGAAGATTTACACCAGAGGCTCTCAACCTTTTGTGTAACAGACGAGCGTGTTTATTTGAGCACTTCTGTCAGTCAAACAACAACAGCCTGTAAACGTTCACATAAATATACTTTATATTTCTCCACACGATGCGTCACATTTTGAGCTCATCTTTTGAGAGCGATGTAGGACACGAAGGAGACCATCACATTTCTAATATCTTCATAATATCTAATAATGAAAACATCTGTGATCTGATCAGCCTGTCACTGTAAATGTCTTCGGGTTAAAGTGATGTGATGTGATAGTTATAGTTCAGAGTATTAAGCAAGTTAAGCGACAGACCTGGATTAAGACAAACCATTTTGACTTTTATTAGAATATATATTCTTAAAATCAGAAATTAGAAAAATTAGATCACTTGCAGAAATCGAATTGTTGATATGAAGAATTACATTTTAACTAATTATTCTTGTTATCAACAATTAATACCCTGCAAGCCGTTTTGACTTTTATTAATTCTCAGGATATGTATTTGTGATATCAATAATTACATTTTCACCAGTTAAAATGTTTATTCTTGATATCAGGAATTGTATTTCCACCAGTGAAATGCCATCATAGGCGGCCATTCAAGAATTGATTTCTTAGTTGAATTTTAAATTTCAGATATCAGAAATACAATTCTTACTAGTAAAAATGGGAACTTCTGATATCAATAATTACACTATTACTAGTGCAAATAACTATTCTTGATATCAACAATTGAATTATTACTAGTAACAAGTTCATATTCGATATCAATAATTCGATTGTCACTATAGTAACAATGTTAATTTCTGATATTGTTGGAGACTCAGAAGTGAAGACAGGAGATCTGGGGTATATCTCTCGGGCAGGCGTTCCTCTTTATTGAGAAACACACGTGCCGTCTGTGGCTGCAGTCGTCATAATTCATAATTCAGTACACATTGTACTGTATCCACATTTCAGGGGGAGGGATTTACACAGTAGAGGAGGAGACAATCTAAACAAAGCAATGCAAATGTTGTATAGGTAAAAGGGACACACACCTCATACATTTCAGTGTCACCAGTCCCAATCCGATCAGCATCACAGACCAATAGATGCAAATGTAATCACTCTGACAATGTTAGATCAGGAAGTGCATAAAGACAAAAGAATGATTATCTTGATCTCGGCAGAATGTAGTCAATCTATACCTCCAAACTGTAAAGCATTATGTACATAACTAACTGTTTGTATATATTACACTGGAACCTTAATATAACAATTTATACATTTGTAATCCCACAATATCATGAATGTGATTGTTACTAGTAAGAAAGCCATTTTAGATTTAAAAAAAAAAAAAAAAAATTACTAGTAGCAAATCAATTCATTTAAACTAGTGACAATTTAATTCTTGATATGAGAAATTTCCATTTTTACTAGCAACAATTTAATCATTGATTTCACCAAACGCAGCTGATATCTCAAATTGCTCTTTAAACTAGAAATTACTGATATCTTAAATAATATTAAACTGGTAAAAAGGCTATTACAGATATCTATGCAATTTTTGCATGTAAGAATAGCAATGGTAATGAGTTCATGAATATTAATGAGATCTGAGATGGAGGAAGAACGTCCACGAAGAGAAACGGCTCCTTCTTTATTTATTTGTTTAGTTCATTAAACAAAAAAAGATATTATAGCTTGATTTTTCCTTTTCTTGTTAACTCTTTTTTTTTAAAGTAGTTCAATTCTGTTTATTTTTATCGGCCCCTGGGGCCCTCGGAGAATTACCGGGAAACAATTAACAAGACATTCATTTATCATTTATTTTAGGCGATTGTCCTGAACATAACCTCATGTCGTTTTTTCCTGTGCTTATTTTTGTTTCATTACACTAATGCATCAAATATAAAATATAACCAAAACGAAAGATAATGTGTAATGAGTCAAACAAATGTTGAACGTTTTGCTGGACGGTGTTTATATTTCCATGACATTTGCATATGGATATAGGATATAATACCGAATGAGTCGTCATAAAGTAGGGATGTCCCGATCAGGTTTTTTTGCCTCCGAGTCCGAGTCATTTGATTTTGAGTATCTGCCGATACCGAGTCCCGATCCGATACTTCTATAATACATAAAAAAAGAATAAAGAAGAGCGAAAAAACAAACCAGGATGTTCCTTATTTTTTATTTTATTCACCTTATTTTAACATTCAACAACTCTAACAAACAGAGCACTTCTGTGAGGTAGCTTGAACAATCAAGTAATAAATAACAAATTCTTCACTTTTGGATTTTAGTGCAACATTAAAATTAAAAGATTCCTGGACCGGAGTTGCAGATGCAGAACAATTAATTATGTTGGTGTGAAATAAACAGTTATGGAAATTAAATTAAATAATCTGCTCCCAATAATCCCGAAAAAAGTCTGTTAGTGTCTTAGTGACAATTTCTTCACTCAGAGATGATGTCGATCTCAGCTGTCAATCATGACGTCACACAGCCGCTTTTATAACCTCAAATAACTAACTAAAACTAAACTTATTTAAAAAACGAACACTTGAAATGAAATCGTGACGATAACTGCCTACAATGACATAAACTAACTTTGGGGAAAAAATATTTGAAGTGTAATTTGACTGAAGTGTAATTAACAATGCTTTTCAGGTTTTTATAGGTGTAACATTAGTTTTTAGGTAGAGAAATTGAATAAAGTAGGCTAATCAAATGTAAAATGCATATTTAACTGTTTAAACTAAAGACTAATCCTTACAAAAGCTATTTAATCAAGAGCAGTGAGTGATTCCTTATCTTTTGTTTGACATTAAACAGACGGCAGTAAAGGCTACTGCCCCTTTAAGACCTAATGGAAGGCTCTGCATCGTCTCGACTGTATAAAGTCCTCTTAAGGCATATTCAGACTATATGTCTGCTTGGATACTCATCAAGATGGACATGTTAATATACTTCGTGTGTGAGTTGGTCCGTTTAACCACAAGACTTGAAAGAGAACTCAGTAGTTGTGTGCTGTGAGACGAGTGCGTGCTTTCGGATGATGCTCAGAGACAGATCTCTCATTCGCGTCTTCTCTACACATGACAGTGAAAATGACTGCTCATATTCAATGACAATATGGCAGCACTCGCATGAATTGAACAAAGTTTACACAGATAGACCGTTTTGCCCACGGTTTTCTTTTATTAGCGCTGTTGTAATGTATCACTGAGGAGCCAGCACGTGTATCCATCTACAGAAACATAGCCGCCTACATAAAGCATTATTTTCAAGTTACAACCTGTATTATTGCGACATCAGATGTGAGATGAACCGCGGTGCAAGTGCTCACTTTGTCTCACCCCAGAATATACATATATATCCGAGTCCTGATCGGGATGTAACGTCCAATTCCGATCGAGTCTGAAATCACGTGATCGGATCGGGACATCCCTATCATAAAGCGTTCCCTACGGGTGAACTGCGATAGGACCAACACAGTCTCACCCCTACTCGTCAAATGTTGCCGAACGGTCAAGGGACCCTGACGTCAGCTGTTGACGCACAGGGTACCCCTAAATCGCCCTTTTCGACGTACTGGGTAATCCACTGATTTCAATGAGAAACCTAGGGCGTCATATACAGACGTGTTGGGCATGTGAATGTTATCGTCATGATGGAATTTATTGGGTTATAATTTTTCCCTTACGCCATGTTGGAGTGTGATTCTCAATTTAATCAGCCAGCACAATTGTATTTACATTTATTTACGCTATGATACACGTTTGAAACAGTAGTCGAACCCCACCCCGCCCTAAACCTACCCATATATGATATAAAACACAGACTGTAACAGACAACAGGCACACTTTATTGAAAAAGTCCAACTATTCCGAGGCCATACGATTGAATTGTGTGAAGAAAAGACCCAAAAGCAATCACCGTCTCTATCCGCGGCGCGCGGCCCGCGCCCCGGCGTCACACTGAAGACGCCACAGGTAATAATAATAATACATTTTATTTATAATGCACTTTATATTAAACAAAATCTCAAAGTGCTACAGAATTTAAAAACAAAAACAAAAAAATCAACAACAATAAATAAATAAAACCGAAAAATAAAATAAAATAAATTAAACAAGTAGCAAGTCAATTAAAAGTCAATTAAAAGCTCTGCTAAAAAGGTGGGTTTTAAGACCATGCTTAAAAGTATCTATAGTCTGTGGAGTCCGCAGGTGGTCAGGGAGAGCATTCCACAGACTGGGGGCTGCAGAGCAGAAGGCCCGATCCCCCATAGTACGGAGATTGGCTGTGGGAGTTTTGAGGCGATACAGCGAAACAGAGCGGAGGTTACGAGTGGCTGTTTGTGTGGTGAGGAGTTCCTTGAGATAGGAGGGAGCATCACCATGGATGCACTGGTGGGTAAGGAGAGAGATCTTGTACTCGATCCTGAACGACACAGGAAGCCAGTGGAGTGATTTTAGAATGGGGGTGATATGGTCGTATTTGCGCACCCTCATGAGGATCCTAGCAGCGCTGTTCTGAATACACTGCAGCCTCTGGAGATTTTTGCTAGGGATGCCAATAAGGAGCGCATGGCAGTAGTCCAGCCTGGAGGAGATAAAGGCATGGACAAGCTTCTCCGCATCAGCCAGTGATAGAATGGGACGAAGTTTGGCAATGTTTCTGAGGTGGAAGAAGGAGGTCTTACACAGGTGTTTGATGTGCGCTTCAAAAGTAAGCTGTGATTCCATTCTGATCCCCAGATTCGTGACTGAAGTGGAAAGTGGAATGACCTGATCAGAGAAAGCAATGCTGGTGATAACGGACTTCTGGACCTGAAGTGGAGTGCCGACTAGCATAGCTTCAGTTTTGGAGCTGTTTAGCTGCAGAAAGTTTTGCTTCATCCACGCCTTTATCTCATCCAGGCAAGTGATAGACCCCTCGGCGTCACGCGATGGACGAACTGGGAACCCAATTGCTTTCAGTGGGAAACCTTTGGCGTCAACATTAGACGGCAATTCTATCGGTATGAAATCGCGCTGAAGAAGTCTCACTCAGAACGCGATGTTTGGCATAAGATCACGTGTGCCACATGTTGGTGAGTAGTCATACATATTATGTCCTAATATTTGATATAAAGTATTTTCTGCTTGTCGTTATCGATCATGTTCAGTCACTGCATTGTATCTGTCATCATCTCCACTGAGGCTTTGCATTTCTTTGCTTTCTAAATAAACACACCTTGCTAGGGTGATTAAACACTGTCACGTGACATGCTATAGACCTTTAAACAGTTGTTAATATTTAATAATAATTACTAGTGTAGTTCCAACGTGGCATTTGTAGTAGAAGCACAATAAAAAATAAAAAAATAACAACACTTGCCATGCGTTTACCACAGTATTGGTAGTTTTAATGTGATATTTGTTGTAAATAAACAGTAGCCACAACAATTACCATGCTTTAAATGCATTTTAATGTAAAATCCAAATATTGTTATTTAAATAGTATACTTTATAATGCTATATATAATATATTATGACTTTTTTCTCTCTTTCTTTCTTTTTTTTTTTTTTTTTTACCTGAAAAGACCAAAAGGGCCTCTCGGACTCAGTCAACCCATTCTTGTTTGTGGAGAAGTAACGGAGAAAACCGAAAGCTGCAACAGCAAATATTTGTAATGGTATGTATGAGTTGGTTTGAACCCTTTATCAAACATTTTATTTAGCATTTGTTGTTACTTATTCTTACAAATCCCATAGCTCAATCAGTAAGAACATATTCCCAAAGTCTTAATAATTCACAAGATTTAACAAGTTGTCAAATTCGTATGATTCTCGTACATATAGCTCTGAAAAAAATTAAGAGACCACTTAACATGGATTTCTAAATGTTAAGTGGTCTCTTAATTTTTTTTCCAGAGCTGTATTTGTATATGAAGAGTTCAGATGCAAAAGCCTCAAAAAGCCACTTCGGTCACATGACATCAGATATTCGGTTATTTTTTCTGAATCAGATCAGTTGCACTGTTTATAACGTCCCGTTTGCATGTAAATAATTTATGTGATCACAAAATCAAGTGAGTTATCTACATTTTCAAACAAATTCATATGATATAGCTTGCTATTACATACTTTTAATAATGGGAATGCACACATATCTGTGAACTTACTACATAAATGTATTTAACATTTAATTATGCATCGTTTTTTTACAGCAAGAAACAGTTATGTATGAACTCACAACTTTCATGCAATGTAATACAATTTCCTCTTTCTTTCTGCACGTGTAATTCAGATTTGTTTTTGTTTTTTTGGAGCATTTGTTCTGCTGCCCTTCAGTTTAATAAATTGTTAAAAATATAGCGAAGTACAATACTTCAGACAAAACATGCTAAAGTAAAAGTAAAATTACAGATTTCTGAAACTGCTTAAATGAGAAGTAAACTACTCAGGTACAGTAATGCGAGTAAATGGAGTTCGTTATTTTCCACCTCTGCTGTTCATGAACTCTTTGTTAAAATACATTTGCAGGGTAACGTGAGGAACATTTGAGCTCTTAGAAAATGTAAATATTATAATAACTGTATTCAAAACACATATTCATGAGGTGAGAATGTGTTTTAATAGGATGGACATTTGACCTTTGCATGTGAAATATTTGGTCATAATTATTAAAGAATTATATCCTGAGACCAATTTGTTGTTCTTGTAGTGCAACAAGACCTTCAGATTAAATTATTAAATCATGGTAATGTCATTTTTTATATAAAGTTAACCATGCTGAAAAGCCACAGAATAGTAAGAAAGGCTCGACACACACAAGACGTGCAGTGACTGAATAATGACTAAAAGTGAATCTCTTCAGTCTATTCTAACAGATGTGGTTAATAAGAGTTAAAATATGGATTTAGATGATCATTAGACAGATGTGAATATGAAGACTCACCTGATACAGTCAGTGTAAGAGCATCACTGATGTCTGTGTGTGAGTCTGATCTCTCTCCTCTACAGCTGTATTCACCACTGAGAGACACACCAGCTGTGAAACTGATCTCTGCTGTTGATGATAGATAGTCAGGTTCTCCATCTCTAAACCAGCTGTATATCCACTGAGTGTCTCCTCCTCCCGGTATGACACATGTGAGAGTGACTGTCTCTCCACTGAACACTCGCTGATCCGGCTTCACCTTCACTACAGGTTTCACTGAGAAACAGAAGGAAATATTGAAAAGCATTGCAGATCACTGTCAGGAACTCAAAGCTTCTTCATGAGGTAAACACTATAAATTCAATTATACATCTAGAACATAGTTTTCTTGTCAATTGTAATAATTACATCAAAAACTGGTTTTAAAAACTAAATTAAACTGATATATGTGTCCAGTCTGTCCTCTGTGTTCTTGATCTGCCTGTTCTGACCAGTAGATGGCGCTGTCTACAGTCAGGATATAATGCAGGTATGACATCATCTGTAGGATTTTAACACTTCTGGTTCCCTCATAATGAAGTCGGTGTTTTTTTTTTTGAATGGGGTTTTGTGTAAATGACTGAAATAATGTCTGTGGTGAACTCAAGCTGAAGACTTGCCGTAAACTTAGTGATGGTGACGTTGAAGACGAGCGACTGTGCTGTAAATCGTTTATAGACGACCTTTTGCTTTTTACTTCTGGCGACGGCATTTAGGCTTCAAAATCCATAAAAGTTGAAAATGATCTTGACGGACAAATGTAAGCAGAACCGGACTGACCATCGGGAGCACCGGGTGGATTCCTGCTGGCCTGGAAACTGATTTGGTCTGCTGCCCTCTTTCTTTCTTTCTTTCTTTCTTTCTTTCTTTCTTTCTTTCTTTCTTTCTTTCTTTCTTTCTTTCTTTCTTTCTTTCTTTCTTTCTTTCCTTTTCTTTTTTTCTTTTTCTTTTCTTAACACGGTTAGCATGTTTAATGAAATTAAATTGCATGTAAAGGCAAAAGCGATGGGATTTATTTTTAATTTACAAATACATTTTTAAGTTTCAGGATTTTTTTTTTAAAACAAACTTTTTTTTAAAGATGATTCTGAGCTGTTATAAAATATATAACTGAATGCTTTGATATACCATCTTACTTTATGCAATATGTGGGTAAAATGGCCATACTTGGTTTCCCCCATTCAATACAATGTATCGATACACTGCATCTAATTCACATGTTATTGTGTTCTGTAATGAAACATGTAATGAAAAAAAGAATGATAGGATAATAGGAATGTAATAATAGGAGTAATAATTGGCAACGTTTTCATATAAATATGTAATATTTCATAGGAATATTGATTTTTTTTTCCCCTATTCACTTGTTGTCTCTCCAAAATGCCTGATAAACATGATTTAAGTCCTGGTGTCCTCTACAGTCGACATTTATGAAATCAATGCCCTGTTTGGTAACAAAAAGTCCTATTTTGATTAGAAACCCCATAGAATTTGCCTGACATGTTGATTTATGGAAATTTGATTTATGGGATTTATGGAGATTTTGGAAATTAGTCAGATTTAAATTATAATGACAAAATATTATGATATTTCCATAAGAGTGCTAAACATTAAGGTCAGCCATTTTTAAAGACCAAGAAGATGTTGTTGTCCTGGTGAAACCTCAAAACATTTGGTATCTGTGCAAAGCGGGGACACCGGGTTCCTCTCCCTGCTGTCTGCCTGTCTAACGTGCGCTCTCTTAGTAACAAAATCGAAGAGCTTAATCTACTGTTAAAGGGGGGGGTGAAAGACTCAGCTTCAGTCAATCTCATGGCAATCTTGAGTACCTATAGAGTAGTATTACTCCGAAAATTCTTTAGTTTTATTATTATAAAAGAAAAATAGACTGTACCGAGTCTTTCCGGAAAAAAACGAGCGGCTGGAGGCGTATCGTGTGGGCGGAGCTAAAGAATTACGATTGCGAACAAAGCGGTGACGTCCTCAAGCGTGGAGAAACCCATGGCTATCTCAGCTATTACAGACAATGATCCAGAATCAAATCTGAGGCAGAAATAAATTGAACAGGAGAAACAGCAACATCAGGACGTCCGTCTCTGTGGTATGGACTGTATTTAGTGGCCTGTCAACATTTGTGTGTGTTTACTCGCAGTTTATGAGGACATGATTCGGTTTATGGACTATTGTATGCGACTAAACAGCAGTAGCAAGCAAAACGGTTTTGCACGTCAGACTAGTGTAACGTTATACAGAACAACAATGGAGTAACGTTAGCGCATTTGAATGACGAAGCACGCGATCGTGTCGTTTACTGATGTTTACTCACGCGACGATAGCCAACAGCACAGACATTTGAAGCAGTTTTACTCACCGGCTGCTTCCAAAGCAGGACCGAACCTTTATCGCTGGGACCGCTCTGTCAAAAACACACTTCTTTGGTATGATTTGGTGAAGTCCTGTGACAGCAGTGGCGTGTAAATCCACTTTGAGACACGACTAAAACGATGTTGTGAAGCTTCCCGTCATTTCTGCGTTCAAATCGGTTCAAATGCAGCGCTGCCTTCCCGAAATGCTGTGCTGAAGCGTTGAAGTCGCTCGACAGCACAGACATTTGAAGCAGTTTTACTCACCGGCCGCTTCCAACACAGCAAAATCTCCAGTGTTGAAATCCTGGTGTTAAGGACTCTAAGAGTAAAGTGTTACATTTCTTGTGTTGAATTAACACTGCTAGTGTAAACCACACTCTCTGACTGGTGAACATAAGTAGAGTTAAATCTCAACACTGAGAGAGAGTAAAATTACATCCGGGACATTTCGGCAAATCAAGTTGAAACTTTTTCACAGACCTCATTTTCTTTGACTCGAGATGTGGAATATACAAGGAGGGATTACGCTGATGTTGCCTGTTTTATCCTGGTTTCATCGTATTTACATATGCATTTTATTACATTATTATTGTTTTATAACTATTTGTGTGCAGTGCACAGCTAAACAGCTCTCATAGAGGCAATTTCGTTGATGCGTGATTCGGAGCAGACCTGAGGCGGTTGCTTTTTAACAGGGAAATGCTGTAAGTAAGTGTTTTACCTCATTTACAATTAGGGATGCACCGATACCGATACCGGTATCTGGTATCGGCCTCGATACCACATTTTCGAAAGTACTCGTTAAAAGTCCCCCGATACCGGGGACGATACCACGGTCTGAGAATTGCCTATCTTTGAGCAGCGTGTAAGGGGTTAATCACAGGCGCCGAGTGCCCTACCCCAGCTCAGAGCGGTGAAAAGGCGAGAGTCGAGACGAGACATGTCAGCCGTGTGGAACTATTTCAAAGTGAATGAAGACGACAAAACAAAGGCGGACTGCAAATTGTGCTCAGCGAAATTGTCCAGAGGAGGCTCAAAAGGTAGCGCATTTAACACAAGTAATTTAATCAAGCACCTAAAATCCCAACACGACAATGAGTACAAAGAGTTTACCCACACTTCTAAACCAACACAACCCACACTGCAGCAAACTCTTGCAAGAAGAGAGAAAATGTCCAGAGACAATCCACATGCTGTGAAAATAACACAGGCAATCATCGAGTACATTGCATTGAGTGACCAGCCACTTTCGGAGGTAGAAAACGTGGGATTCATGCGTCTCCTCCATGTTCTGGAGCCCAGATATGATGTCCCAAGCCACCGCTACATGACTGACACAGAGCTGCCTAAACTAAACGACTCCGTGAAAAAACACATCCACAGCCTACTGCAAGCCTCCTCTTCGTTTAGTTTCACCACGGATATTTGGACAAGCAGTGTTAGCCCCGTGCCGCTAATTAGCTTAACCTCCCAGTGGATAGACGAGAGTTTTATGCCGCAACGAGCCATATTACATGCGAAACAATTCCGCGGCTCGCACACCAGCCAGGCTATAGCGCATGTGTTTGAGGAAATGCTCCAGACATGGGGTATACCTAAAACATCCGTACATGTTGTGCTTCGTGACAATGCCAAAAACATGATTAAAGCCATGAATAACGCAGGGCTCCCAAGTCTGCCGTGTGCACGAGGGCTTATTAGCACAGAGGAGCATAGCTGATGCTATAGCAGTGGGACGGAAAATTGTTGGGCATTTTAAACATTCCGCCTTAGCCTACTCCCTCCTCGAGGATATTCAGGGACAGCTCAACCAGCCATTAAAGAGACTGCAGCAGGACGTACAGACGCGCTGGAACAGCACGTACTACATGCTCCAGTCCCTCATTGAGCAAAAGCGAGTGCTGGGGGTGTATGTGTCCGAGCATGAACTCCCTAACTATCTTACCGCTCACCAATGGGCTCTTATGGAGAAGACCGTTGCCATCCTCGCCCCCTTTGAGGAACTTACTAAAAAAGTGAGCAGCTATGACGCACTAGCCTCTGATGTCATCCCAGCTGTGACCGTGCTAGTGAGACTTCTAAACAGAGAAACAGACGAGGACCAAGGCGTCAAGACAATGAAAGCAACCTTACTGGCAGCTGTCAAGAAGCGCTTCAGTGACGTCGAGACCAACCCACTGTACTTTATCTCCACCATACTTGACCCAAGGTAAAGTCTGTGTGCTATAGATATTCAATGATAAACAGTACTAAATTTAAGATTAATTTCCATCTGAAATATTATATTATATTTTTGTAACTAAAATACACAAATACAAACGTATGCAATATATAATATGAAATATATTTCCACTTATTACTACCAGAAAGCCAAATGGCTGGCATTTGTGACAGTGGTTTTGGGGAAACTAAAATATGTCCTATTTTTCCACATATTAATACATTCATGAATTTTGTTCAGGTATAAAGATCGCTTCTTCTCCAACAACACTGCTCCGGAGGCCAAGCTGCACCTGAAGCAGGAGCTGCAGATGATGTCCAGAGCTGAGGCAGAGGGGAGTCGGGCAGAAGCTGCAGAACCTCCTGCTAAACTGTTCAAGGCCCAGGCCAGCACTAGCAGCAGTCTGGACACTGTATTTGAAGAAATCGCTAAGGAGCAGCCCCAGGCAGCACAGCCGCTGGCAGCAGGTGCTGCCATTGAGCTCGACACATACCTCGCAGAGGCCCCAAGCCCTCGTGAAGACAGTCCTCTGAAGTACTGGGGTGTCAACAAAATCAGGTTCCCCACTTTGGCTTAAATGGCCCATAAATACCTCTCAGCCCCATGTAGCAGTGTGGAAAGTGAAAGGCTTTTTAGCTCAGTGTCGCACATTATAGATGAAAAAAGAAACAGGCTGACTGCTGATAATGCAGAAAAGCTACTTTTCTTAAAAAAAAACCTGCCACTCACTTTTTCTAAATAGGCTCCATTAAGTGAGTCGTCTTAGACTTGATGTTAATACCTACCTCAGTTGCACTGACTGCCACAGTTCTATGTTGGTGGATGTTGTTAGTTTATTCAAATATTGTGCACTAAATAGCAAAGATGTTTATTAATACCCTTGTGTTGTCCAAAGCAGCCTAGTTTACAAAAAACTGAAAAAAATACTTGAGTTGCACTGTCACTGTTTAATTGTTGTTTTATATAATTATTTATTCTGTAATCTGTTGCATACAACATGCTTTTCATTTTAAATAAATGTTCTTAATTCCAAGCTAGTCCCTTGTTTTTTTGTTAAATTATATGACTAAAGCTGTTACCTGTAAATTTAAATCATGTTTTTTTTTTTTTTTTAAGTACTCGGTATCGGTATCGGCGAGTACTGAAATGCAAGTACTCGTACTCGTACTCGTACTCGTTTTCCAAAAAAGTGGTATCGGTGCATCCCTATTTACAATATGTATTTTAGAACATATTGATTTAAAGCGATATAATGCTCTGCGCGCTTAAACGAGACAACTTTTCTCACATGCGACATCTTTTGACTCGCCATATGGAGCAGATGACGAGGAGGGTTGCTTGTACAAGGGAAACACCGAAAGTAAGTGTTTTTAGCCTAACGTTAATTTGCAACATGGTTTTTTTTATGACATATTGTTTTATATGTTAAGGATATAACTTGACGCTTAAATAACGCGCCTAAACCTTTCTCTCATAAAGGCTCGAGATACGGTGCATGCAGAGTTCCCTATATCGAGGGAACTCAACACTGCGTCGTCGAGTGACGACACTCTGGGAACGCCCCCAGCGTGACGGCTCTGAAGTATGAATGAAATCAGCCACCAATCCGATTGGTGCAACGTCGTGACGTAACCGGCGACGGCGTACACGGAAGCTATAAAGCTGCGTTCACACCGCACGCGAATGACGCGAATAAATCGCGCTATTCGCGCGAAGTTGGACGCGTGAACATTTTGAATCCATTCGCTTCATTCGCGCGTCAAATTCGCTTCATTCGCGTGTGACATTCACTACACAACAGACGCGAATTCGCGTCATGGGAGGGGGTATTGCTAGTCATTTTGACTGGGTCACTTGACTTCTTTTCTGTAAAAAATACTACTGTTAATGTGTGACAAAACGTAGTTTGAAGACTTTTTCAGGCGATAATATTGTTGTTTAATGCTCAAATCTGTGTTTTTTTATACAAAAAGTGCTCATTCGCGTGTGACATTCACTACACAACAGACGCAAATTCGCGTCATGGGAGTGGGTTCTGCCAGGCAGCGGCAGTCGGCAGAAAGACTATCCGAGTTAAGGCTGCTCTCACCGGGGTTGATGAGCGCTGAGCTCCGGTGATCGCCTGGGTCTCACACCTCCGAAAACACCAGATCAAATTTTCAAATAGGAGCTCTCTTAATAAATAAATCACATATTTGAGCTTTAAACAACTACATTCTCGCCTGAAAAACTATTAAAACTACATTTTGTGACACAATAGAGTAGTATTTTTAAATTACTCTGGCCTCGGGGTTCCCCTATGGGTTTCCCATCCGTCACTTCACCACGTGACAGCAGTAAGCAGGCTCCTCATTGGTTAACGCGGCGCGAATATCCGCTAAAGTTCAGATTTTTCAACTTGAGCGATTCGCGTGTTTCGCGCGATTCGCGCGAATCACGCGTTCAAAACGCTCAATTCGCGTGATCATTGCCGCTTCATTCGCGCGAATCGCGCCATTCGCGCCGCCTCATTCGCGCGAATCGCACCGCAGAATGCCTATTCGCGTCTCTGCATTGACTTAACATGTAAATCACTCGCGCGAATCGCGTCATTCGCGTGCGGTGTGAACGCAGCATAAGAAGGCGCCGCCCCAAACAACAGACAGTCTTTGCTCTTCAGCGAGGCGCTCTGTGTGAATATTGTTTGTCTATTTACTGTTGTCTGTCTGAATATCAGTCCCTTTTTCGAATGAGCATGGCAAGCGAGCAATTTAGAAGGTGTGTTCATCCGTGCCCGCGCTTCATCACGGGCTCGGACACACACCAGCTGTGTGTGCAGTGTCTCGGAGCGCAGCACGCTCAGGCGGCGCTTGAGGGTGCCGCCTGCAGCGAGTGTGAGAGGCTGCCGCTCCGGGTGCTGCGCTCACGGCTGGCCGTCTTCACCGAAGGCGGTCAGGCTCGCGAGCCCCGTGGGTCTGGTCCCGCGTCTGTTGAGGCAGCGCGGCGGCGTAGATCCTGGGGCTCACAACTGGATCTCGCGACGGGAGGCGGGCATGCTGAGGCATCTTCCCAATCCTCGTCCGATGATTCAGACGCTCTTCCGCCTCGTGAGGAAGCCCGCGCTGCGGCTTCTTCCCACGAGGTTGATAACCCAGTGCTGATGCTGTCTGATTCCGAGGGATCAGATCAGTTCAGCCTGGAGGCGGGCGGAGTGCAGGTGAATTCACCTCTTCACTCTCCCGCTCAAGAAGAGCTGGTGGACGTGCTGACACGTGCTGTGGCCAAACTCAGTATCGACTGGCCACAGGAAGAGGTGGAAGTCCAGCCTGTGAGCAGGTTGGATGGACGCTTCTTCAAAAAGCGTGCTCAGCCGCCACGCAGGGGCTTGCCGTTTTTCCCGGATTTGCATAACGAGTTGTGCAAATCATGGGGAAAACCATACTCGTCGCGCCTATCGACACCCCCAGTTCTCGACTTCGGGTGTGTCGTGGGCGCGGCTGAGGCTGGTTATGGGACGCTGCCTCGCGTCGAGGAGGCGTTAGCGAGCTATCTGTCTCCTGAGGCAGCAGCGTCCCTGAAAGCCCCTGTCCTGCCCACCAAGCCATGCAGGGACACGTCGTCCCTGGTGGGCAGGGCGTATCGAGCGGCCGGTAGAGCTGGTAGTTGCCTGCACACCATGGCGGTACTGCAGGCATACCAAGCTGAGCTCCTCAAAGAGCTAGATGAGGGAGAGGGTCCGTCTCCGGACGATATTACAGAGCTGCGGAAAGCTACCGACTTGTCTCTCCGCGTCACCAAAGAGACGGCCCGTGCTATCGGCCGCTCTATGGCTGGCATGGTGTGCGTGGAGAGGCACCTGTGGTTAAACCTGTCGGGGATGAAGGAGAAGGAGAAATCCTTCCTTCTGGATTCCCCGATAGCTCCTGTGGGTCTCTTCGGCGACGCAGTCAATAGCGTTGTCGAGAGATTCCAGGAGGTGAGGAAACAGTCGGCGGCTTTCCGGCAGTATCTCCCTCGCCGCCAGGGGCCTCCTGTAGCCAGCAGGGAGGTCTCTGGTGGCCAGTCCCGGCCCTCCACCAGCGCCCACAGACAGGCGCAAAAGGAGAGCGTCGCTTCCCGCGCCCCTCCCGAGGGAGCCTGGCAAAGGAGGCGACGTTCTCGCCAGAAGTCTTCTAAGCCGAAGGGCGACTTGAGGGAAGTCCTTCAGGCGAAGAAGGCTTCTGGCAAGCGGTCCTAGCTGCGGCAGGATCGCTCAGAGCTGGCCCTCCCGGGGGCGGACGACCGAGGTCGTTCCGAGCCCGCAGCTCTGGGGAAATCGATGTTGTGTTCCCGCCGTTAACAACGCTTCGGGCCTCATCGGTTTCCCGCGTACGTGCGCCGTCCCAGCCGCCTCGAAATCGACCTGCGGCGGGGCAGCGAATGCGTGCGCACACCGAAAATCCTCCCCGACTAAGCTCTGCCGGGTGGCCGCTTCAGGGGGTCGGGCAGGGGGTTCGGTGGGTACCAGAGACCAGCCTCGAGAGGCTGGTTCCCCTAGTAGAATATATCGGCGCATGGATGTGCCTCCCGAATATTTCTGCTTGGGTCCTGAGTACAGTGGGAAGGGGGTACAGATTGCAGTTCAGAGTTCCACCACCGAAGTTCAGCGGGGTGGTCTGGACTGTGGTCCCCCCGGCCCAGAGGCAGGTTATGGAACAAGAAGTGCAGTCTCTGCTGGTCAAGGGGGCGATAGAGAAAATCCCTCCGCCAGACAGGGAGTCGGGCTTTTACAGCCGTTATTTCATTGTTCCCAAAAAGGGTGGAGGCTTACGTCCAATATTAGATCTGAGGTACTTGAATCGGTCTCTGAGGAGATTCAGGTTCAAGATGCTCACAATTCAAATGATCGTGAATCTGATCCAGTTCGAGGACTGGTTCGTCACGATAGATCTAAAGGACGCATATTTTCATGTCTCAATCCTTCCTGCCCACAGGAAGTTCCTGAGGTTCGCTTTCGGGGGGCGAAGCGTACCAATATCGGGTGCTTCCTTTCGGTCTAGCTCTTTCCCCTCGCACCTTCACGAAGTGCATGGATGCAGCTCTGGCCCCTATGAGGCTGCAGGGCATCCGTGTGCTGAATTACATCGACGACTGGCTCATTATGGCAAAGTCGCGCGAGATGGCGATTCGGCATCGAGATGTCGTTTTAGCCCTTCTCAGGTGCTTGGGGCTGAGACTGAACACGGCCAAGAGCGTGTTGATACCCGCCCAGAGGACCACGTTCCTCGGGGTGGTATGGGACTCAACCTCGATGCGGGCGAGCATGTCTCCCGCACGGGTGTGTTCTATACTGGCGGAGGTCTCAGGGGTGAAGCTAGGCCACAGCCGCACTGTGAAGCAGTTTCAGAGACTGCTGGGACTCATGGCAGCAGCATCCAACGTAATTCCGTTGGGTCTGCTATACATGAGGCCCCTCCAGTGGTGGCTAGGAACCAAGGGGTTTTCCTCGAGGGGAAAACCTTTCCGTATGATCAGGGTAACGCGCAGATGCCTTCGTTCCCTCGTTATATGGAAGGATCCGAGGTTCCTGTCCCAAGGGCCTGTGTTAGGAGCGTTATGTTGCAGGAAGATCCTTTCAACAGACGCCTCCCTCACGGGCTGGGGCGCGGTCATGGAAGGCCGGTTCATGAGGGGTTCGTGGGGACCCCAACATTCCTCCTGGCACATAAATTGCTTGGAAATGTTGGCGGTTTACAAAGCTTTGAGGAGCTTTCTCCCAGACCTTCACGGCCACCATGTCCTGATACGATCCGACAATACGTCGGTGGTATCGTATCTCAATCACCAGGGGGGTCTGAGGTCACGCCCACTATGCAGGTTGGCGCTTCAGATCCTCCTGTGGTCCCAGGGGAAACTCTCGTCTCTCAGAGCGATGTATGTCCCAGGGGACCAGAACCAGGGAGCAGATGTCCTGTCGAGGCAGGGGCTGAGGCCCGGGGAGTGGCGGCTCCACCCAGAGGTGGTGGAGGCCATGTGCAAGAGGTTCGGCCCAGTGGAAGTGGATCTGTTTGCTTCCGTAGAAACGACCCACTGCCCACTGTGGTTCAGCCTCAGGCCTTCGGCCCCCTTGGGGCTGGATGCCATGACACAGACGTGGCCGAGGCAGCGTCTGTACGCATTTCCCCCGATCGTTCTGCTCCCGGGAGTTCTAGAGCGAGTCCGCCGGGAGGGCGTCAGCCTCCTATTAGTGGCACCCCGGTGGCCGTCCCGAGATGTGGTTCTCCGACATTGTGGCACTTCTAGACGGAACCCCGTGGCAGGTCCCTCTGAGGAGGGACTTGCTGTCTCAGGCAGGGGGTGTGATTTTCCACCCCAGGCCAGAGTTGTGGAACCTCTGGGTCTGGCCTCTGAGGGGGCACAGTACCTAGAGGAGGGTCTGCCACAAGAGGTCGTTGAGACCATTCTCAGCTCTAGGGCTCCCTCTACGAGGAAACTGTATAGCCTAAAGTGGAATGTCTTCACTAGCTGGTGTAGAGAAAGGGGGGTGGACCCAGTTGACTGCGCAGTCGCTTCAGTACTGGAGTTCCTCCAAGACCGTTTCTCCGCTGGTTTGACCCCATCCACTCTGAAGGTGTATGTGGCAGCCATAGGGGCTTTCCACTCGCCTTTGGAAGGGGGCCCTTTGGGTAGACACCACTTGGTTGTGCGTTTTCTCCGTGGGGCTAGGAGATTGAGGCCTGCGGCTCATCCCAGAGTCCCGGCTTGGGACCTGGCAGTGGTTCTGGAAGGGTTGGCTGAGGCCCCCTTCGAACCATTGGAGTCGGCTGAGGCGAGAAATCTGACCCTGAAGGTAGCATTTCTCCTCGCCATCACTTCTCTGAGGAGAGTGGGGGACCTCCAGGCATTGGCGGTCACGCCTACTTGCTTGGAGTTTGCCCCGGGCGGGGTGAAAGCTATCTTGCATCCCAGACCGGGTTACGTGCCCAAGGTCCCATTTTCAGGGATGGGGTCAGTATTTCTTCAGGCATTTCATCCTCCGCCTCACGCGACGGCAGAGGAAGCTAGGCTGCACCTGCTCTGCCCGGTTAGGGCATTGAGGATCTATCTAGACAGGTCGGCTCAATGGAGGAAATCGGACCAGCTTCTGGTGTGCTTTGGCCCCCCTAAGAAAGGGTTGCCTGCGGCGAGACAGACTATTAGTAACTGGATCGTGCAGGCGATAGCCACGGCTTATCGGGTGCGCAATATGCCTTCACCCATGGCCGTGAGGGCTCACTCTACGAGGGGCTTGGCCTCCTCAGTGGCCCTCCTTTCGGGAGCCTCACTTATTGAGATTTGTGAGGCGGCGGGTTGGGCTAATCCACACACCTTTATAAGATTTTATAAGGTGGACCTCCCGGCTACGCCGGGTGCTAGAGTGCTTGCGTCCTGAGTGTGCCTGGGCTCCAGCTTCACACCAGGATGGGCGTGTCTCGGTGTGGCATAGTGGGTATTGACGTTCCCAGAGTGTCGTCACTCGACGACGCAGTGTTGAGTTCCCTCGATATAGGGAACGTCTCGGGTTACTATTGTAACCCTTGTTCCCTGAGAGGGAACGAGACACTGCGTCTCGTCGCCACACCTACACGTAGAGCGCTCGCTTCATCGCAAAGGCTGTCTGTTGTTTGGGGCGGCGCCTTCTTATAGCTTCCGTGTACGCCGTCGCCGGTTACGTCACGACGTTGCACCAATCGGATTGGTGGCTGATTTCATTCATACTTCAGAGCCGTCACACTGGGGGCGTTCCCAGAGTGTCGTCACTCGACGACGCAGTGTCTCGTTCCCTCTCAGGGAACAAGGGTTACAATAGTAACCCGAGACGTTTGCATCGCATCAGAGAGGAAAGAGAAAACACCGTAACAGAGAAAACACCGAAAAAGTAAGTGTCCCACACCTATATTAATCTGTATAATTGTGTATTTATGTCTTAAAAAACATGTTCAGTAGTTATGCTGCTTTACAGAGCTATGCACAGTGCCTCCCTGTAAATGCGTATCAATGGAACGAGTGTGCAATGTCGTGGAATGTATACGCTAAAACTCATTTTGGCGTGCATATGATACACACTTTATGGCGTGTATATGACACTCTCTTGGGTAGGTTTAGGGTGGTGGGGTGGAGGGTTCGTATGTATAATACGCCATAAAGTGGGTATCATATGCACGCGAAAAACAGCGTGGCATAGACACGGCAATCATTGTTCATTCATCAAACTGTAATCTTATTGCACTACTTAATCTTTGTGTCTGATTTGTATTGGGTAGAGATCTAGATTCAAAGACGCAGATGAAATGACTAACAAAGGAAAACAAGGCTGACAGATGATGGTTCTTTCTGTTCTGCAGCAAAAAAAAAGGTATGTATATGGTATAGAAAAATGTGTAGTGCTTGTCTTAGAAAATCATTGGTCAATATCTGTGCTTTGAGCACAGATATTGACCAATAATATTTATTTACAATAAAGCACAACTATGACCTCTGTGCATACAAATTCAAATCACTTATTGACAGGTTTTATAGTCAGGACAGGATGGTAGTTATAAAATGATCATGAAAGAATAAAAAAAATACTGTGTAAGTCAATGTGAGTAAATGATGACAGAATTTTTAAATTTGGGGGAACTAACACTTTAAAGTTCACCTGAAAATGAAAATTAGTCCATGATTTACTCACCCTTAAGTCATCTTAGGTGTATATGACTTTTCTGACGTATTCAATCAGTTATACTAAAAATGCCCTGGCACTTCCAAGCTTTATAATGGCAGTGAATGGCTGTTTATGTTTTGAAGTCCATAAAGTGCATCTATCATCATAAAAGATATCCACACTGCTCTGGGTCAGGGGTTCCTCTTTAAGTAAATCCTTGCGTACGGCCATACTGTCGGAAGATAGTTATTTTAGTTTATAAAGTTTAAAATATGGAAATAATTCTTACACAAACGCATCCCATTGCTTTAGAAGGCCTTTATTAACCCCCCAGAGATGTATGTTTTACTTTTATGATGGATGGATGCACCTTTATCGACTTCAAAACAGAAACAGTCATTCACTGCCATTATAAAGCTTGGAAAAGCCAGGATGTTTTTTTAATATAACTCTGACTGTATTTATCTGAAAGAAGAATGTCGTATACACCTAGGATGACTTGAGGATGAGTAGATCATAGGATAATTTTCATGTGTGGGTGAACTATCGCTTTATCCTACTTGTTGCTGAAATGACTGAAGTACATGGGTAAGAATTATAATATAATTGAATCATTATAAATGGGGTCTGAATAAAACTAATGAAAAATGTATTCTTTAAGACTATTTAAAGTATTTCTTCATCCTCAAACTATCTTTAACTCTTGTTTGCCAGCACACGTATCCATATGACTGAAAAACAGAAGAACAACTCCTCAATTTCCTTATTTGGAGGACTAATACTTTTAGAATGGGTAAGTCATTCTTTCAGATTAAATATTTATGCAAAATGTATTTATCATTTTAACTTTTGTTTAATGTTTGGATATGCCTTCATGTTTAAATGTATTTGTTTTTTCTATTTGTGTTTTTAGGAGTCTTTCTATAATGCATCAAGTAAGGCCCTGGGTTGGTGCTTGAAGACTACAGACTAGAACCTGCCTAGTGATGGTAAGACTTAACAGATAACTTATGAGAGAATCATGGGCACAAATATATATAAAAAAAAATAGTTTTCAAAAAAGTTTTCTGTTTGATTTTAGACTCAACAGATTGGGAAATCTCTGCCTATCACAAAGTCAGGAAGAAAGGAACAAAAATCATGCCAGCAGCTGACTAGTAAGTGAGATTTCTTAAAGGGATAGTTCACCCAAAAATTACATTTCTGTCATTTACTTGCCCTCATGTTGTTCCAAACCTGTAGCACAAAATAAGATATTTGGGGGAAAAAATTGTAACCAAGCAGAGGAACCATTGAATGAGAGCTTTCAGTGCCTCACTTTACAAGATGAACAAAAGTCTTACGGGTTTGGAACAACACGAGGGTGAGTAATTAATAATAGAATTAACATTTTTGGATGAAGTACTTAATTTACTTGGAAATCAGTCCATTCTAACCAAAATAGTTTCTTGTTTGAGTCACCAAAGTCCAAGATGATTGAACTTTTTCCACCATAAACTTGCTGTATTTCTAAAATACAAATAATATTAATTGCAATTGGTCTGGTTTTGTGTTGTCTAGGGAACCAGCATTCCAGGATTTTTCGAGAGAGTTGGATCTGCACAGCCTTCCCTGTAGCCTGACAAGCCAGCCCCACATCAAGATGTTTGGTCTGTAAACTCACCATTGACAGCTCAATCCGAGGGGCGGATAAACGGTTGTCTTTCAAACTCCCAATTGGATTACACAATTGTATAGCACTACAACCAACCAGAGCAACGAAGGTGAAACAGCAGAGCTCGTTGAAAGATTAAACATTCGCCGTATCTGGTCGGCAAAACTCAGAACACATCTTCCCTTTTTAAGAATGACTTCAGTGCCGTTCTTTTCTCAGAGAAACTCCAGAGAGCTTAACTCCAAGTCTTCCAGAGTCGCAGAGTCGCCAGTTTCTGTGTTTACTAGAAGCACGCAACTCGGCCGTCATTATGTTAAGCCCCGCCCACCGATTCTATACACGATGTGATTGGCCCGACCAGAGTTTGCGTTTACAGCTCAGAAGGCTATTGAGAGTTGCTAGTTGACACTCGCAGGCAGATTAGATTTAGATTTGCTGCCGCTAGGGTGCGTCTAGATTTCTAGGCTACCTTCCCTGCTCTGCATGTGAAACAACAACTATGCACTGAACTGTACTGTTAGCAACTGGACACAACTGATCCACATCCTGCAAAAGAGTTTCATCAATATAGTGTATTGTTGTCACCTCCATTTTAAAAACATGAAATATTTTTAACGTGTTGCAAATTCTCCCGAAAAATAATGTAGAACATTTGTTTATTTGAATATATGTGGTGGGTGTGTAAAAGTATACTTGTTAAAGGGTTATTAGAGGATACCTATTTCTGAAGCAGCCATAATTGAATGTTTAAACTTGTTAAAACATTCTGCTTTTTTGTAACTTATTTTGAACATTTTGTATTGCATTTCTTTGTGGCCTGGTGAATCTGAGAAAATAAATACAGTGATTTCAAAGGGGTTTTTTGTGATCTGTTTATTATATATACATATACAATGCAAAATGGTGACCGTTTGGAAATTTAGAAATGTTCCTTAATTCCAGAGTGCTAAAAGCACAATTAATCTTTGTACATTTTTAGAATAAACCTGTGTGGTAGGCTTTTTACCCGGTTAGTGTAAAAAATAACATTTTAAATTGGTGTATAATACACTCTTGCAGAGAGTAATACACAGTGTACATTAGATTATATTGTACACTTTTGGTGTAAAACAATGTACACTGTCGAGGGGTATATATTCACCACTTTTGAAAGTGTTACTTAAACACCAGGCTGGTGGGACCTATTTAAACACCAGAGAAGTGTAAAATGTACTCCAGAGGAGTTAAATGAACACCGGGCAATTTGCTGTGAAAGCAGGACCGAACCATTATCGCTGGGACCGCTCCGTCAAAAACACACTTCTTGGAGTGTGGAGATCCACTTTGTGTTGCGACTGAAGCGATGTTGTGACGTTTCAGTATTATACAAACATCGTTGCCCCTTGGACATTGTTGGACTCTTGTTGGAGTTCCTGGCTATAGACAGCAGGCCATTTTGAGACAGTTAAATAAACTAAACGTTTCTATCTCTGTTAGGTCTAGATTTTATAGAGCCACAGTGGAAAGCCTTCTTTCAGCATCCATTACTGTCTGGTTTGCATCTGCATCAGCCCAGGCGAAGGTCAGACTACAGCGTATTGTGCGCACAGCAGAGAGGCTGACTGGACAAAGGCAGACTGTCACTGATTGACCTGTATGAGGCCAGAGTCAGGAAGAGGGCGGCTACAATTGCGGCTGATCAGCGGGTGACATTTTTAGGCTGCTTCCTTCAGGAAGAAGGTACAGAGCAGTGAGGACAAGGACCTCACGCCATCTTAATAGTTTTTTCCCAAGAGCCATACCCAGATAGCATGGTGACATTGATTCAATGTTGAAATTCCATCAGAATCATCATTTTGGTTGAGGTTGAAACCTCAATGCTAAGTAATATTGGATCAATGTTGAAAATTCAATGCTAACACCATACTGGACCAATGTTGAAAATTCACTGCTAAATAATATTGGATCAATGTTGATAATTCCATACTTTTCAGTGTTGAAAAGACAAACATTGAATCAATGCTGATGTTTGGTCATCTTAATTCTCCAGCGGTGAGGCTTACAGTCAATCTATCTGTCACATTATTCAACATGTTAAGGCAAGTCCAAATCAATTGGGTACATTTGTGTGAATGTGAGCACATTTATTATCCTCAAAGGATACGATGAGTACACCAACGAGTGTGTGGATTCACAAAGAATACATAAATGTAAATTTTGTAATTGTAAGCCTTTCTTTACATTTTTCTGGAAGAGTTAAAATTGTATGCGTGTTTGATTTCTGACTCTTCCAGTAAGAAAGCGGTAAAAACTATGAATCTTTTTAAAAGGTTTATTATTTTCCTGCTTACTGGCATGTAATGTTGTCATTCTGTGTTTCATGTTATTATAATAAAAAAATTTAAAAAATAAATAAATAAAAAAACAAAGAACTTCTACCATAAATTTAGTCTATCAGTTTTAAATAAATAAAAATGTAGCCTATTATTATTTAAATCATGTAGAATGTACATGTATTTCATTATTTATCTAAAGAATATAGAGTTAAGTTAGAATTTAGAATATGTGTCCCTATCGAATATCGAATGCGCCACAATCCAATCCAGCAGGTGGCGGTAATGCACCTTCAAGACATCCACCAATCAACCAAAGCAAGCGCAGCTGAACAGACTTCAATCGCGAAAAAGAGACACAAGACAACGACCATGTTTTTTTAGAGGTAAGTGGCCTACAAAAATATAATTATAAAATTCATCTCAATTTTAATTTAGTGTTTTTATTCATCTTTATGTTTCACAACTTGTGTGCTTCTCCTCAGCGAGTTAGAGTGAACTGCAATGTTAATAATAGTCACATGAGCGCCCTCATAAGTTACCCAACCAACGGCCAGGATAATCTTAATACATTGAGTTTCAGATTGTTTTTCACCAAACCATATCATATTTGTATTCATTTTTTTTTCTTAAGATTGGCATATACACTGTGAATTGCGTCCGAATTCTGACTCGTGCAACTCATGCAGTCATTGACTTGTGAGTAGATCCTATTTGATTCATTTGGATTTTGAGGCCATATAGGATCGACTCACAAGTCAATGAATGCGCGGCGCGGATCCACAAACGTATCTTACTCGTTGCACACACAGATGAATCATTTTGAATCATCCTATATTCGTCCAGTGTATAAACGAGAGGCGATCGGAAGGTTAGATGAATTTCTGGCTTGTCAGTAATTGTGTTCGCCACTCGTGAGTTTATCTCACAGCTGAAGCAGAGCTAGAACTGATTGACCTGTTAGCGCGGTGAGGGGAAATACAATCAGTTCAGCTCTGCTTCAGCTGTGAGATATCATCACGAGAGCAGATCACAATTACATCATTACAGTTTAATCTTTAATGCAGCAAGAAAAAAGAAAAGAGTGAGATCTTTAAGTTCTGTAGGCAGCTATATCAAACAACAGAAATTTAGTAAACAGTTGTGCCTCCAGTTCGTGTTGTAAATGGAAGAAAAATCTCTTCCAAACCACCATGTAGCCTATACAGCTCCTCTTTTATTTTCTTAATTTAGCTATTTGGTCATTCATTGACTTGTTTCATTTTCACACTTTATTTATTTACTATTAAATACAATAATATTATTAGATAAAACACCGGATATATTCACTTTGCTTTTTCATTCATTGTGTGTCTGTCCTTTAAAGTCTATACTAAAATGCATTAATAGTCCTGAATTTAATGTTACCGTTTTAACTGGGATATCAAGATTTTGATAAAATTTCAAGTTTCACTTCATTTTGTAGTAGGCTATATTTGTAATGTATAATTAATCACATTTCCAAATATTTACTAACTTCTTGTTGTTTTAGATGCTGTGAATGCTGATAATAAGAGGCATCAGAGTTTATCTTTGCTGGGACGGTGCAGAACTGGCTCCATTACAACCTGAAAGGCTTCGGGGCATTGCTCATGGTGGAAACCCCTGAGTTTGGAGTATTTTTCTTTCTTCTACCTTCTTTCTTTCAGTAGTACTGTGTCATTTCTGTATTTATTGGCAAGTTTACATTTGTATTTACTTCCATTTTGCAGATGCACGTTGTCATGTTTTTCCTGGCTCTTCTCATTTGTGTCATAAATTCAGATGTAATTGTTTTAAGTCAATGTGAGATTTCCTGTTGGGGCAACTGTGGGGGCATAAATAAAGACATTTGCATGTAAACTGAAGGATGGTGTTTACTTTGAGTGACTTTTTGATGCAAAATCATATCGATTGCAGCCACACATGGTCTCTGATTAAAATGAATAAAATAAAGAGACAAATTAACTGGCATAGAATCCTGCTGTACCTAAAGCAAGATTGATCTTTTTTTCATTGTTGAAATAACATTATTTCACGGTGCAAACCTGATGAAAAATCAGATATATTTCAATATTGATTCAATGATATTTTGATTGATGCATTAACATTGATTCAACATTGATTCACTTAAATAAGTGGTTTAATTTTAGTTGTTAAACTATTGATTTTAAGCCCATCTTGATCTATTTTTCATCGTTGAAATAACATTATTTCAGGGTGCAAACCTGATGAAAAATCAACATTCTCAACATTGATTCAATGATATTTTAGTTGATGCATCAACATTGATTCAATGATATTTTAGTTGATGCATTAACATTGATTCAATGATATTTTAGTTGATGCATTAACATTGATTCAACGCTGATTCACTGTTTGTCTGCTATCTGGGATTTCCCTTATGAACAGCTGATCTTGCACTATTTTTGGACTATCTTATCTTATCTTATCTTATCTTATCTTATCTTATCTTATCTTATCTTATCTTATCTTATCTTATCTTATCTTATCTGGAAAATGAAGATAATGAAAAGGAAAAGGGAAGTGAATGTGACGTTCAAGAGAGAACCTTTAATTATTTTGCACGGCCTCAGTTTAAGGATTTAAACCTTTTCTATGTGATGACCAAACGGAAAATATGGATCTTCATGGTTTCAGAATGTGTTGTGGGTGTGTGGGATGGCCTGGGTGGGTGAGACATTTCCCGGCCTGAAATTTTGTCCCTGTGTGAAAGTATCAAAAACTATTTTTTTTTAGCGATTATCCAAAAGCCTATGAGAAATCCTATTGGGTATTTATTGAGGTAACCCGCGTGATGCGAACTGCCGGCTGGCCTTCAAAGTGACGTCATACACACTCTATGGGGAACTTACTAACTTTAACTGTTAAAAGTAAATTATTAAGTTTAACTGGTCATCAATCACTCCAAGGTTCCTGGAGACACAATTAGCATGTTTTGCTAGCATTATGTAAACATGATAAGCATGATGCTAACACAATAAGCATGTTTTTAACATCATGCTAACACAATTAGCATGCTTGCTAGGGTGCTTGATAATGGTTGCTAGGGCATGGCTAGGAAGTGCTGAAGGTGATTTGTGATTGGCTGTTGATGCCCTGAGTTAAACAAACCCACCCTCATGTTTCTATGACACTTCTATCCAAAGATATCCCTTTGATCTCTTTCAATGGAAGTGTTAGGGGTCAATTGCTAGTGAGCTGTAAACGGTTGCTAGGTTGTGGCTTAATAGTGTCACGATGATCCTGAGATAGTGATTGGTTGCCTGAGTAGATTGAGCCCACCCCCTTGTGTCTGTGACACTGTAAACCAGAGCTATGGTCAAAACAAAATCCCAATGTGATTTACCATATAGGAGAAACATCCGTTTAATGGGGTCGACCCTCCCCATTATAAGCCAATGGGCCAATTTGGCCAATTTTTGGGCAGGTCTAGCACCCCAGGGGTACAACTTACACCCCATTGAGATGTATATCCTGAGAGATCCTGTCAGCCTCTTCAACTTTCGTGTAATTCATGTCTGTCTACGAAATCCTCGCTCAGAGCTATGAGTGGTCAAAGTTTTGCTCAATGTTAAGTCAATGGCACTTTTCGGCTACTTTTACTTTTACCCCCCTGGGGCGGACACCGCACCCCCGATCCCTTAGAAAAGATATAGCTCACGTGAGCTCCGCGCGTCCAAAACGTTTTGAACAGAGTAATAATCAGAGCGACGGACATATCTCTCCACTGAACACTCGCTGGCCCTGTGTGAAAGTATCAAAAACGATTTTTTTTTAGCGATTATCCAAAAGCCTATGAGAAATCCTATTGGGTATTTATTGAGGTAACCCGCGTGATGCGAACTGCCGGCTGGCCTTTAAAGTGATGTCATACTCTATGAGGAACTTACTAACTTCCTGCTGTCTGTTCTCAAGCTCTTTTCTCTTGAAGCATTGGTGCACAAGATCTTAATGACACTGGGCAGAAATCATTTCTGTTTCATACAGTAGATTATGATCTCTTGAAAATTAAGATCTTTTGAAACGTTTGATTGAATAAAAAGCAAATTCCTGTAATGTTTTGCAGCAGAAGGAAATACTGTCAGATGATTCTGTGAAATATGCAAAACATGGACATAAAACATCAGCAAAGAGACAAATATGGGATCCTGATGTATCCATGAAGACAAATAAACTACTATAACAAAATTCATATTGGTTAAAAAATACTGCAGTGATGTACAGTACCTTGAGTGAGTCCAGACTGAACGAGGGCCATCAGCACTGAAAGCAGAAGAAACACAGATATGAATCATTTCCATTCATTCAACACAATGTCAATCACACACTGAAACATGTCATGATTCACTGAGTCACTAATAGATTCACTGATGGATTCACTGATTCACGGATGGATTCACTGATTAACTGATGGATTCACTGATTCACGGATGGATTAACTGATTAACTGATGGATTCACTGATTCACTGATTCACTGATGGATTCACTGATTCACGGATGGATTCACTGATTCACTGATGGATTCACTGATTCACTGATGGATTCTCTGATGGATTCGCTGATGGATTCACTGATTAACTGATGTATTCACTGATTCACTGATGGATTCACTGATGTATTCACTGTTCTCTGATGGATGCACTGATGGATTCACTGATGGATTCACTGATTCACTGATGGATTCACTTATGGATTCTCTGATGGATTCGCTGATGGATTCACTGATGGATTCACTTATGGATTCTCTGATGGATTCACTGATGGATTCACTGATGGATTCTCTGATGGATTCACTGATGGATTCACTGATGGATTCTCTGATGGATTCACTGATGGATTCACTGATGGATTCACACATTCACTGATGGATTCACTTATGGATTCGCTGATGGATTCACTGATTCTCTGATGGATTCTCTAAAGGATTCACTGATGGATTATCTGATTGATTCACTGATTCACTGATGGATTCTCTGATGAATTCACTGATTCAAAGATGGATTCTCTGATGGATTCACTGATTGTCTGATGGGTTCACTAGTGAATTCACTGATTCTCTGTTGGATTCACTGATGGATTAACTGATTCTCTGTTGGATTTACTGATGAATTCACTGATTCTCTGATGCATTCACTGATGGATTCACTGATGAATTCACTGATTCTCTGATGGATTCACTGATGGATTCACTGATTCTCTGATGGGTTCACTGATGGATTTACTGATGGATTTACTGATTCTCTGATGCATTCACTGATGGATTCACTGATGAATTCACTGATTCTCTGATGAATTTACTGATTCTCTGATGGATTCACTGATTAAATCACTGATTCTCTGATGCATTCACTAATGGATTCACTGATGAATTCACTGATTCTCTGATGGATTCACTGATTCTCTGATGGATTCACTGATGAATTCACTGATTCTCTGATGGATTCACTGATTCTCTGATGGATTCACTGATTAAATCACTGATTCTCTGATGCATTCACTAATGGATTCACTGATGAATTCACTGATTCTCTGATGGATTCACTGATGAATTCAACTGATTCTCTGATGGATTCACTGATGAATTCGCTGATTATCTGATGGATTCACTGATGGATTCACTGATTCTCTGATGAATTCTCTGATTCTCTGATGGATTCACTGATGGATTCACTGATTCTCTGATGAATTCTCTGATTCTCTGATGGATTCACTGATGGATTCACTGATTCTCTGATGGGTTCACTGGTGAATTCACTGATTCTCTGATGGATTCTCTGATGGATTCGCTGATGGATTCGCTGATGGATTCACTGATTCTCTCTCTGATGGATTCAGTGATGGATTCACTGATGTATTCACTGATTCTCTGATGGATTCACTGATGGATTCACTGATTCTCTGATGGATGCACTGATTCTCTGATTGATGCACTGATGGATTCACTGATTCTCTGATGGATGCACTGATGGATTCTCTGATGGATTCTCTGATGGATTCTCTGATGGATTCACTGATTCTCTCTCTGATGGATTCACTGATTCACTAATGTATTCACTAATGTATTCACTGATGGATTCACTGATTCACTGATGTATTCACTGATGGATTCACTGATGGATTCTCCGATTCACTGATGGATTCACTGATTCTCTGATGGATGCACTGATGGATTCACTGATTCACTGATGGATTCTCTGATGGATTCTCTGATAGATTCTCTGATGGATTCTCTGATTTACTGATGGATTCTCTGATGGATTCTTTGATTCACTGATGGATTCTCTGATGGATTCGCTGATGGATTCACTGATTCACTGATGGATTCATTGATGGATTCTCTGATGGATTTGCTGATGGATTCACTAATGGATTCACTGATGGATTCACTGATGGATTCACTGATGGATTCACTGATTCACTGATGGATTCACTGATGGATTCACTGATTCACTGATGGATTCAATGATGGTTTCTCTGATTCACTGATGGATTCACTGATTCTCTGAAGGATTCTCTGATTGATTCACTGATTCTCCGATGGATTCTCTGATGGATTATCTGATGGATTCACTGATTCTCTGATGGATTCCTTGATGGATTCACTGATGGATTCACTGATTAATTCTCTGATGGATTCACTGATGTATTCACTGATTTACTGATGGATTCTCTGATGGATTCCCTGATGGATTCACTGATTCACTTGTGGATTCACTGATCGATTCACTGATGGATTCTATGATGGATTCACTGATTCTCTGATGGATTCACTGATTCACTGATGCATTCTCTGATGGATTCACTGATGGATTCACTGATGGATTCTCTGATGGATTCGCTGATGGATTCACTGATGAATTATCTGATGGATTCACTGATGGATTCACTGATGCATTCTCTGATGGATTCACTGATGGATTCACTGATGGATTCTCTGATGGATTCACTGATGGATTCACTGATGGATTCTCTGATGGATTCACTGATGGATTCACTGATGGATTCACTGATGGATTCACTGATGGATTCTCTGATGGATTCACTGATGGATTCACTGATGGATTCACTGATGGATTCTCTGATGGATTCACTGATGGATTCACTGATGGTTTCTCTGATGGATTCACTGATGGATTCACTGATGGATTCACTGATGGATTCACTGATGGATTCACTGATGGATTCACTGATGGATTCACTGATGGATTCACTGATGGATTCACTGATTCACTGATGGATTCACTGATTCTCTGATGGATTCACTGATACTCAACGAAAGAAACACAGTTTGAACCCCTTACATGAAAGCCACTATTAAATTAGTATAAATAATATTAAATTGTGCACATTTCACACTTTAATGACTATTATATTGTGGTAAATAAAACAAATAAAAAAATCACTTTGTACAGTAACTCACATGTATGTCCTATAAGCAAATATTAATATTAATGTGATTAATGTTTCACAGCACTGATTCACTGGAACAAGCTTCAGAAGTCAAAACCAAATGAGGTCAAAGTGTTTGAGGCACACACAGCACTTATGCAAAGAAAATATTGTAAAAACCGGCAGTTATTCTGAAGAACTTTGGGCTCTTGTTAAAGGTAACTCCTAACAGAAGATATGAGCACACGCGTCCCATACACCACACGACCATGAGTGTGTCTGAGAATACAAGCACAGCAGAACAGACCAGCAGGAGGAAATATCATGTTCTTTATCCTTTTATTCAGAACACAGTCAGGGCCGACACTCCGTGATGGTGAGAGAGACTCTTTCTTTACATTAGAAAGAGTGACTCTCAGTAATGAACCAAACCCACCCAAACTAACTTGAACATAAACACGCATAACTTTGCTAATGTAGCTGGTTCAAATAAAATGTAATGCACTTTATCAAAACTTATTTCTTGTTCTTTTATATTTGTTGAAATACGTTCTTTCTGGGTCATAATGGTTTAGTGTACATAATAAACTCTAGTGGGAACCATTCATGCAGAAATTGTCTTGTATGGAGCACATATCGGTGACGCACGATACCTTTTGCGATCAAGGGGGTAATCTAGCACTCGGAAAGCGTTCCACCCATAGGGGCGGCCATTGCTAACCAAGCCATCATTTACATTACATTTAACATTTACATTTAATCATTTAGCAGATGCTTTTATCCAAAGCGACTTACAAAAAAGGGGAGAACAATAGAAGCAACGAAAAAAACAAGGCCAACAACCTGTAAGAGCTGTAAGAAGTCTCAATTAATTAGCACAGTACACCATTTTTTTTTTTATAGCCATCTACAATAGTCACCCACAACAAAAACTCACGTACGGAAAATACCGAACACTTGTTGTCGTTAATGCAGATTCAGTGGCCCAATGGGTTGGTTTTGTACACTGAAAAAAGTATAACTTTAGTGTTGTTCGTTTAATGTGTATTTTCTCATTGAAATAGCTTATTTTTTTTAATTTTTTCATGTCAAGTAAACATTTTAGCTTAGATTTATGGTTCAATCCATTTTTTTACATTGATAGAATCTAAATGGGCAGCGGGACATTAAACTGAATTTATTAATTTGATCAGAGCATTTTTTTTAGATTAAGCAGGATTTGCACATGCGCATTGTTGACTTGCAGATCCCGCTCTCTGTTGTTCAAAAAAAAAAAAAAAAAAAGTCTGAGAACTGTCTGAGAAGAACACAGCACGAACTTGAGCGGTGGCCGCGTTACATTTCAACGGACGTCAGACCCATCCAGCCAGGCTCCGAGACAGAACTACGAGGAACATTGATAAGGTAAGAGAAACTTTGTCTACCGTTAACGTTTTTACCTCAAGTATATCTGACGGGACTTGAGTCTGGCCGTAATTTCAGCGCTAACGCTTGATAGCGTGTAAATTAACTTTTAAGATAGCACTCGAAATGTTCGTAATCTTCATTCAAACTATAACGTTCGGTTATTTTAGCCCCTCATTGGGCGGGTGAGTAACGTTAATAACCTAAATGCATGCAAACCATGATGCAAACTATCTAAATTCATTTTGTGGGGGCATTGACCGTGTCAAGGGAAAGAGTTAACAATAACATTTCTCGAAACAAGTGCAGTTATAGCCTATATAAGCTACAATATTTTCTGCTTAACTTTTATTAGACTCCAGTTCAAAAGAAAAGTGTGTTTTTTCGCTGAGCACATTCTCTGCAGTCCGAGCGCGCTGAAGCTTGCTCATATATCTGAGGTAAATCATTAACACCATCACTGCTTACAGTATTGAACTAAATACATTACAATCGGCTAAAACGAATAAGCAGGTTACTTTTCTGAAAAAGAGTGCTCCCGAGTCTGTGTTTCTCACAGTTTGCGTGAATCGCGGCACAGTTCCACACACACACAAAATACCGGCAGTTCAATAGTGAAACTCGCAGCTCTTAAAGGGGCCACACTCTATTCCAGCTCTTAAAGGGTTAGTTCACCCAAAAATGAAATTAATGTCATTAACTCCTCACCCTAATGTCGTTCCTTACTTTTTAAGACCTCCATCTTCACACACAGTTTAAGATAGTTTATATTTTAGTCCCAGAGCATATGCAGTCAATGCCCACTTTACTGTCCATTTCCAGAAAGCTAATAAAACATCGAAAATACATTTTGGTCCAAAAATATAAAAAAGACTTTATTCAGCATTGTCTTCTCTTTCGTGTTCCTAAAAAAAGATTAAAACGGTTCGTGAATCAGTGAATTGATCAATGATTCGGATCGCCGATGTCACGTGATTTCAGCAGTTTGGGAGTTCGACACGCGATCCGAACTGCTGAAATCACGTGACATTGGCGATCCGAATCATTGATTAATTCACTGATTCATGAACCATTTTAATCTTTTTTTGAGGAACACGTCGTAGATTGAAAGTCATAGTTTTTGTGATACTTGGACCAAAATGTATTTTCGATGCTTCGAGATTCGAATTAACTAACTGATGTCACATATGGACTGCTTTGATGATGATTTTATGAAAGTGAATGTTTTAGGTCGGCATATAGCAGAGAATAGACTGGGCACACGACTACTCGTTTACGTATGGCATTTGCCATACCCTGGCATTCCACATTTTTAGACCTAACTGTTGATTCACTAATGAGTTGTTGTTGTTGTAATTTAGTACGGTTGTGCTGGGGATACTGTTTTGTGTTCACCATCTTCTAAACTTATTTCTGTATGCTCTACTTTTAAGATCAATTTAAGTTCATGCGAATTACAACAGTTCCTTTGGTGACAAGTTGGATTACAAGTTCTTGGTGCAGTTGGACAAGCACTCCACCAAACTGTTGGAGGTCATCAGGAGCAAGGGAGGAGTCCACCAGGACATTGCAGGTTTTAGATGAGGTATCTATGAATTTGATAATCAGTGGGATCCATGGCTGAATAGTGTTTTTTTTTGTTTTTGTTTTTGTAATTGTTTAATTTTAATTCATAGTTATTGTTCTTACTCAGACTGCAGACATCACCATCAGAAGAGAATGCATCCTCAAATCTCTGATCTACCTCGGCGAACCTTTTGCGCACCTTTTCAAAGAATACCAGGTAAGGGCATCTCTCTCACTTGCTCACACAAATAACACCTACAGACTAACATGGTCATAGTCTAGGTTTTCCTAGCCACTTTTAATAAATAGGGGTGTGATGAGAAACTCAGCTCACAAGATGAGATTTTAACACTATTTATGAGAAATCTTTGATGCTGAATTTTGAGCTGTGAACACTTAGACCATGCCCAGACATCTTTTTTTTCCTTGTCTTCCCTGGAACACTGTCAAAATAAGTGTGTCCAAAGGAATCCATTTGCAAATGACTTAACACCTCTATGCTATGTAAAATCCATGCCTGGTCCTCTCTCTTCCTTCACTGTCGTTGCTCCTCCTTTTATTCTCCCTTCACTCCTCTGTGAAAGCTCTGAGACCAGTGTGACGTGCAGTTGGCACTGATCATCCAATTACTTACCGGCCTTGCTTTGCTCTCACTCGTCACGCGCCTATTCAAGTTCAGTTTAGAGTGTGTAAGAGCTGAAAATGGGAGAGTTCTGAAACTATAATGTACTTATTTTCTCTTTCTTTTTTATGCAGGAAAATGAGATTGAAGAACTGGAGCAAACAACCATGGCGATCTTTATCACTGGGAAAGAGGATCCTCTTCATCCACCAAAAGACATTAAAATTGTCATTGAAGGATCAGAGGTCCGGAACCTGCTTGCTATATTGCATACAAATAAGTTATATTTAAAGGTTTAGTTCGCCCAAAAACGAATATTCTGTCATTAAAGGTCCCGTTCTTCGCAATTCTATCTTTCAAACTTTAGTTTGTGTGAAATGTTGCTGTTAGAGCATAAATAATACCTGTAAAATTATAAAGCTCAAAGTTCAATGCCAAGCGAGATATTTTATTTAACAGAAGTTCCCTTTCAAAGCCTACAGCGAACAGCCGGTTTGGACTACACCGCTGCACTTCCTGCTGTAATGACGTCACTAGAACCGTTTGTTGACTAACCCTCCGCCCACAAGAACACACAAAATAGGGGGCGTGGTCTCGTTGCTCTCCTACGTGGAGAAGAGCGCGCATTCAGCGCTTGCATCTCCCCGTTATGGTAAGAGGCGGGACCTTTCCGGGCAAAGTGCGCTAAGCTGCTGTCCAATCACATCACGGGAAGCGCTGGCCCAATCAGAACTCTTTATGGGTCTTAAGAGAGAGAAATGACATTGGTGTCATTAAAGGCCTGTCTGAGCCATCGGATTTCAACTAAAATATCTTCAATTGTGTTCCGAAGATGAACAGAGGTCTCACGAGTGTCGAACAACATGAGGATAAGTGATTAATGACAGAATTTTTATTTTTGGGTAAACTAACCCTTTAAATGTAGAGCTTACAGCTCTGTATCAGAAACTGATACAGTGTTCACTGTTCACTGTCTGAGGAGCAGTTCCGGGATTTGTCTCTGGTGTTCAGCTGAAAGAGACTGTTCATCATCATATACATTTATGGACATGAAATACATTTGTATCTTAATATTTTAATTGTATTTTAGGATGTTTTATGGTGAACTGTGTTGTCAGGACAAACATTCCTAATTTAATATTACTACTAATGTGATGTCATCAAGTGGTGATTTGATTATTTGTAACAAATTTGTATTTTTGTGTGAAGCAGACTGTTCTTCATACATGTGAACATGTTCATTGAACAATAAATATAAATGTGTTCTAAAGGAAAGTGTTATGATAGTCATTGATCAAAATGTTTTAAAAGCTTTTTTTTGTTTTGATTATACATTTTAAATAATGACATCTTAATTTGAGACAACCTAAAATAATTAATTTACTTTGGCCTATAAATATTACTTTGTTTTAATTTAAATAATTAGTTTATCCCAACATAAAATAATGATTTGTTAGTTTGATCCAATTTAAAATAATTAGTTTGTTCCAATCTAAAATAATTAATTTACTTTGGCCTGTAAATATTACTTTGTTTTAATTTAAATAATTAGTTTATTCCAACATAAAATAATGATTTGTTAGTTTGATCCAATTTAAAATAATTAGTTTGTTCCAATCTAAAATAATTAGTTTGATCAACCTTTAAAAAGTGGTTGCATGGATTTAAACTTTTCAAATTAAACTAAATTAAATTATTTACTTGAGTCAATGTAAAATATTTCGTGTGATCGATTACTTCAATTTTTTTAAGTTGATCCAAGGGTTTTATTTTTTCAGTGTATGGCATTCTAGCTAAACGCGCAGCAATAGCCATCTACAACAAAAACTCACGTACGCAAAATACAGAACACTGGATTTTGATAGCCATCACCTGCTGTTAGCATCCCATTGACTCCCATTCATTTTTGAGTCACTTTGACAGTGAAAAACTTTACATCTGAGACGTTTAAAGACTCCATTTGTCCATTATTTATTTCTAAAGAAACATGACAATGCATAAAAGGCTCCATTACCTTGTATCTTACACTATCGCCCCGCAGAAGCTGTTTTTGTAAAAATAGGCTAACGATTGCGTCATAACCAGCGTGACTCTCTCGCACAGTTGAGAAATTACCGTATAGACCTGAGGAGACGCTCGCAGGCAATCTTTTACTGTCTATGAGACAATCGGGGGGACGTGGAGACATAAAGTCTGATAAAGTCAAGGGAGAAGAATGGGGAGAAGCCTATAGTGACCCAAAAGCAACGGGAGAAAATATTTAAACAACGTGATTCAGATTTCACTTTCCACAACTACTAGAAGACCTCCAGCTGTCAGACAGGAGGCTCACGTCACATCTACGTCACCAAGCTCAGTCTGAGCCTGCGCAGTTCGCTCAGCCATCAGGAAGTGAGTGCCTCTGATTGGCTTCATTTTTCCGCCGTTGAAGTCAATGGGATCGCTCTGTCCATTTCTTTTACTGTCTATGTTTGCGATGTGCGAACAGCGCCATCTTTAGACGACATTTGTTGCAGACTGGGTCAAATGTGCTCTCTGTCGCGCTCTGTTTCTAACGAGCGGTAAGGATGTTTTAAAGTGTGTTAAATGATATCATGAATTTATTTCATGAGATAAAGAATGTTTAAATGTAGTGTAAGGCTGTGATGTTATCAAATATGTTTTACCGAGAAATGTTTTTGCTTGCTAGCTTTTCCGTGCTGTAGGAGCAGAGTGAAGGGGAGAGACGGGTATTCCAGAAAGTTGACTGTGCTCTATTTCTGCAGGTATGTCCGATTGTTTGTTATATGTTGAGAAATGTTTGAAATGAGTTTAATATCAAGTCTGAGTTACATACAGAATAGAGAGTGAGGTCTGGTCGCAAAAGTTATGTCATTTATATCAAATGTTTTTATTTTATTTGTTTGAAATATGTACATTTAATTAATGATGAAATTAAAATGAAATTATCTTTTAATTGATTTACTGATACGAACAAGCAAAATAATCTTATCCCTTTTTTTTATTATTTAATTTGCCATATGGTGAACTCTTTCATGGCTCACTATATTTTGTGGTTTTAATTCATTTATAATATTATTTTATGTTTTGTAACTTTAATTTGAGTAACATTTGTTGCACATAACTTTAGACACACATTTGTTGCAGACTGGGTCAAATGTGCTCTCTCTCGCTCTTCTAGCGAGCTGCTTGTCCGTGCTGTACGAGCAGAGTGAAGGGGAGAGACGTGTATTCAGAAAAATGATTGTGCTCTGTGTATTTCTGCAGAATAAATCATCCTGAGGCCTCTTCCCTACGCATTGTCTTCATTGAGCATAACCAAAGTAAACACAACTGCTAAAACTGAGTAACTGCAGAGTAAAACTGCTACACTAACAAAACTTAACCATATTGCTAAAACTACACATTAGTAATCTCCAAACAAACAAATATCCACAATACATCTGGCTGCTAGCGCTGACAGCCGGGTCATTACAATATATTTCCCTATATATGAATAATCAATATATTAAAATATTTAACAATTTATTTGAAAATACAATAATATATTGTGTTAATATATTACAATATATTGATTAATAAATGACTGGTCGTGGTATGGTACCTGGTGGTGGTATGGTAGGAACTATATTCGTACTCTTGGAATATGGACCTCCTATATTCCACGAGTAGGAATATAGTGCGGCCGCTTTAAGAGATCCGCATTCCCTATAGACCCTTTTACTGTTTGTATACAATGATGACATAGCAACGTATGCGCGCGCATTTTGGCAACAAACTGTGGCGAGAATCAGCAGCATGTCAAGCTACGTGAGCGGATTAAGCAACACAAACCGAGAAAGTTATTTTAAAAAGTTGACTTTATCAAATGGTATTCGGCTACCAGATCCGTGTACTATAGTGGAGTGGATAGAAGACGTTAGCAGATGGCCAGATATGAATACGTTGTCTGTGGGCATGTACAAAATGTCCAATACAATTTTCTACATTTATTCTTATTCTTCACACAGACATACATTTATCCTTTTCCTTACATTTTATGTTGTCATTGATTCGTGTCAACACACTTCTGTTTAAAGTTTAATTTTGTAATGCTATAGTACTTTAATAGCAACTATGTTGCTTGCATACATTTCTCAGATGGTTATTTTGCAATTAAACTATTAATAAAATCATTACAAATGAAATTGATAAGTACTGTGATTATTGATATGATAATCTGGGGGTTCATTATACACACCAGTGGCAGTGAAACATTCAGTTTCAGTCAATCTCATGTCAATCTTGAGTACCTATAGAGTAGTATTGCATCCTTCATATCTCCGAAAAGTCTTTAGTTTTATCATATTGATAAAAGAAATATAGACTGTACAGAGTCTTTCCGGAAAACACAGAGCGCCTGGAGGCGTATCGTGTGGGCGGAGCTAAAGAATGACAAGCGCGCAAAGTGGTGACGTCCTCAAGCGTGGAGAAACCCATGGCTATCTCAGATAATACAGATAATGATCCAGAATCAAATCTGAGGCAGAAATAAATTGAACAGAAGAAACGGCAACAGCAGGACGTCCGTCTCTGTGGTATGGACTGTATTTAGTGGCCTGTCAACATTTGTGTGTGTTTACTCGCAGTTTATGAGGACATGATTCGGTTTATGGACTATTGTGTGCGACTAGACCTTAGAAGTAGCAAGCAAAACGGTTTTGCACGTCAGACTAGTGTAACGTTATACAGAACAACAATGGAGTAACGTTAGCGCATTTGAATGACGAAGCACGCGATCGTGTCGTTTACTGATGTTTACTCACGCGACGATAGCCAACAGCACAGACATTTGAAGCAGTTTTACTCACCGGCTGCTTCCAAAGCAGGACCGAACCTTTATCGCTGGGACCGCTCTGTCAAAAACACACTTCTTTGGTATGATTTGGTGAAGTCCTGTGACAGCAGTGGCGTGTAAATCCACTTTGAGACACGACTAAAACGATGTTGTGAAGCTTCCCGTCATTTCTGCGTTCAAATCGGTTCAAATGCAGCGCTGCCTTCCCGGAATGCTGTGCTGAAGCGTTGAAGTCGCTCAAAGTCACCCATAGGAATAAAGTGGAGCGCGGCGCGCCACAGAAGTGTTCTCGGACGACTGGATCTGCAGCTGAGAGTGTTTATGGGCGTGCATTTCTTCTCTCGCTCTAGTGACGCGCGCGCGCCCTACCGGGAGAAGAGCCCGTACGGCCCATACAAGGACCTTCCGCTCTATTAACGTCAAGCCGAGCCATACTCGAAAAAAACTCGCCGAAACTTGTAAGAAACCGGAAGGAATATTTTTAACACAGAAATACTCCATCAAACGTCCAACATTAGTTTTTGAAACTTTGTCTGTTTAGGATGGGAATCCAAGTCTTTAACAGGGTAAAAAGCTCAGTATCCATGAAACAGCATTTCACCGCCCCTTTAAGTTTTAATTGCAGTAAATGTTTTACAAATGTATTTTTTTTTTGCGAGCATTTATGTCCTCGTTCCAATCAATGCATTATTCGCCTGCAGCCACAGGTACCGCCGGTTCTTCTGAAACGGCCGTGATCCTGTCTGAATCCTATAAAACTTAAGCCCATTGGTGGAATAGCGATTAGTGCAACCGAAAACGCAACAGCCAGACATTTTGATGCTGGGAAACCGTTTTGATAAACTTTCGGAGTTGCTAACACGTTAGAACCACTAGGGAACAACACCACTTATGTTGCCAAACTGCGCGCGCAACTCTTTGATCACGTGGGCTGTAAAAGGGTCTATAGAACTGTATTTTGCGTGCGCGCGCCGAACTGGGCCGCGATTCACGTGGACAGTGTGAAGAACACTGAAAAAACACACTTTTCTTTTTGGAGACTAATAAAAAATATGGTAGCTTTTGTAGGCAATAACTGCACTTTTGGTTTTAAATTTTTTTTTTAATGTCAACCCTTTTCTTTCCCTATCAACGCTTGCTGCTGCATCCTTTGCGTCTGACTGCTCTCACTTTTTCAACTACGGGCTATGCCACGGATCAAACAGAAAATACGCGCTGGGTTAACGCGCGTTAATAAATTTAGTGCCGTTAAAATTAATTTACGTTGATGCGTTAACTTTGACAGCCCTAAAAAAAAAAAAAAAAAAAAAAATATATATATATATATATATATATATATATATATATATATATATATATATATATATATATATATATATATATATATATACAGGTCCTTCTCAAAAAATTAGCATATTGTGATAAAGTTCATTATTTTCCATAATGTAATGATAAAAATTTAACTTTCATATAATTTAGATTCATTGCATACCAACTGAAATATTTCAGGTCTTTTATAGTTTTAATACTGATGATTTTGGCATACAGCTCATGAAAACCCAAAATTCCTATCTCAAAAAATTAGCATATCATGTAAAGGTTTCTCTAAACGAGCTATTAACCTAATCATCTGAATCAACTAATTAACTCTAAACACCTGCAAAAGATTCCTGAGGCTTTTAAAAACTCCCGGCCTGGTTCATTACTCAAAACCGCAATCATGGGTAAGACTGCCGACCTGACTGCTGTCCAGAAGGCCATCATTGACACCCTCAAGCGAGAGGGGAAGACACAGAAAGACATTTCTGAACGAATAGGCTGTTCCCAGAGTGCTGTATCAAGGCACCTCAGTGGGAAGTCTGTGGGAAGGAAAAAGTGTGGCAAAAAACGCTGCTCAACGAGAAGAGGTGACTGGACCCTTCTGCAAAAGGATTACCGACTAAGTAATAAGTGCATAACTGAACATAATTATTTCAAGGTTGACTTTTTTTGTATAAAAACACGTTTCTTTTATTGTTCGGATGAAATATGCTAAATTTTTGAGAATTTTGGGTTTTCATGAGCTGTATGCCAAAATCATCGGTATTAAAACAATAAAAGACCTGAAATATTTCAGTTGGTGTGCAATGAATCTAAAATATATGAAAGTTTAATTTTTTATCATTACATTATGGAAAATAATGAACTTTATCACAATATGCATTTTTTTTTGGAGAAGGACATAGATCAGAGTATATATAAAACAGAGTTTGGTCCAAAAGGGTTGTCCCTATATTCTCTTAATGGTGTCGCACTGCACCGGGTGTATAATAGGGCCCTGAGAGTGTTTCACAGATAGTACAGCTGAAATAACCCAAACCCAGTTCAGTGACAGTGAACCAGAAAGAGAAGCATCTGCGAGTGAGCTCATGCTTTCGATGGTCTAAGATCATTTTCACTCTTAGGCCGAAATAGTTCATATGTCACGCGACCTGTGGTGAGAAGTAGAGTTTCTTGTTTGCATGACGTGGACTAAATAAATCCTGACATTTAGTACAATCTATATATTTTATTTAGAATAAATGCATTTGTCAAGAGATTTTAGGCATCTTTTTTTTAAGAGTGTGCATGTGTGGACGTGCTCTAATAGGCTACGTAAGAACTAATTGATGATTGAAACTGGAAATAAAGCTAAATAACTGAAAAAAAATAGAATTAATCCTGAGATGTCCATAATTTATAGCAAAAAAAAAATCTAGAATTAATTAAATCTCAAAATAATTCATTAAAATGTGTTTTTACTCCACCCCTAACCAACATGAAACAACAGATTTGTGACAATACGGTTTTATGAAACAGTCGTGGCTAGTTGATTTCTTCAACGATTCATTGTAATATAGTAGTTCAGCAGTGAGTTTGGTCGTTGTTCAGGAAATGCACCCCTGGTTGATTTTAGCTCTATCCTATTGCGTGCAGAGGGACTTTGAAAGACAACCGTTCCTCCCGCCCCCCTGCCAACAGTGTGTTCCCAGACCCAAATTCACCTTGATGTGGGTCTGGCTTAGTTCTGAGCTTCACAGATTGTAAGGGTGGATCGCCTACAGTGGTTCAGACTGCAGGGTTGCCGAACGACTAAAGAAACGTTATCAGCGTGATGGTAGAAAACTGTACATTTCTCATCTATAACCACCCACAGCATCTTATACCAACGACGGAAATAAGCGCAGTTACAATAGCAAAATATGTGGGAGAGCGTTGCTATAATGTGACTATATTGTATTGCAATAGGTAACACTTCAAAGTCAATACCAAATCAAAACTAGTTAGCAAATCATTTATAATTGAAATAATTTAATGACAAAATCTGGTTATGGTTACACTTAAAATAGTTACAAAATAGATGAACGAGATGAGAGAGAGAGAGAGAGAGAGAGAGAGAGAGAGAGAGAGAGAGAGAGAGAGAGAGAGAGAGAGAGAGAGAGAGAGAGAGAGAGAGAGAGAGAGAGAGAGAGAGAGAGAGAGAGAGAGAGAGCAAAGAGAGCTAGCCTGGATGTCAGCCGAACTTAGCTCCGCCCACAACATTTTTAGGTCGGGCGGTTCGGTCTGGCCTCGCTCCATAGAGGAGTAATTATCCCCGAACAGAAACTGTTCTGACCCATGAAATCATCAGGGCGGGCTTTAGACGATGACGGACAGATGATCAACAGTAGTGTAATCATCACGACATCAAAGGGGCTTGGGTTATATTTACTCGAATCCTAAATGGAGAGCTTGTTTGTATCTGCATTCACCTTCACAATTTCTCTCAAAAATTATGATCAAGTTGGGTAAGTACTCTGTGTATTATTCAATTCTAAGACACCGGCTAAGATCGTTTATTCCAGCGCGTGTGCAGACAGAGTTGCCAAGTTTTTACAACAAAACCCGCCAACTACTAGCCCTAAACAATAGCTTCTGGGGGGAGTTCTCCAGAAAAAAAATGGTGTTGGGGGGGGGGGGGGGGGGGGGGGGTAAAATGTGTTATTTTGGCAAGGTCGCCTGCTAAAATTCGCACTCATGGGTCTTATTATCACATAATAGTCACTTCAACCCACGGACATAGAAAACAATCCGCGGAAAAAACGCGGACTTGGCAACACAGTGCAGTTGAACTCTGCTGACATTTGACAATGCGTCGCTTCGTTGCTCTGATTGGTTAGGTCTATCCATTTGAGGTCTTTCCTGGTTCGGTTGAAACACGCCTCATAATCACAGCCCAATGGAGCATCAGACTCATATTCTGACTAGAGCTGAGCATGACCACGTCAGGCTAGAAGAGAGCAAAGAGAAGAGCCAAAGAGAAGGCCCCCAAGATCAGAGAGACCCCGAGCAACAGTTGCAATCTTCTTTTATCTATCCCTTGACCATGTGACTGAAACCATGAGACATTCAAACTGACCAATCAGACCAGACTTCCCCCACTGTACTACAGGTGTGGCACTATTTGGCCTACAGGCCCTCAACATCTCTTTGTCTTTAGGAATCCCAAACGGTCCCACTGATTAGAGAGAGGGGGTGGAAAACAGTAAAACAAATGTCTTTGTTCAATTTCAAATATCAACCACATGATCTCAGTTCCAGCTTAAAGGACCCAAAAACAAACCATATTCAGACCACATCATTTGAATGTGTCGGCCGCTTTAAGTGCTCAAACAAACAAGTGTGTGAAACCTTCAAACAACATTTAAAATGTTTAATATATCTGCAGAATATCAAAATAAACATTTAAAGAGATATAGCTCAAGTATAGTTTTACATCAAGACATTTCTCAAAATAAAATGTATCAGCTTTGCAAAAAATGAATAAATAAATCTGTATCTCATGAAGCTGAGACCAACTGGCTGAGAAGAGTCTCAGAAAAGAGAAGTTAGTTTTAGTTCTGAGAAAGTGGCTCAGTGGTTCATGCAGATTGTCTAGGTTGGTGGTTCGATCCCCGGTTCCACCGGACCAAGTGTCGAGGTGTCCATGAGTAAGACACCGAACCCCAGCTGCTCCTGACGGGCTGGATGGGCCTTACATGGCAGACACCGCCGTCAGTGTGTGAATGGGTGAATGTGAGGCAAGATGTAAAGCGTTTTGGATGGCCATGGGTCTGTTAAAAGCGCTATATAAATGCTGTTCATTTACCATAAACTGTGTCCATGACAATGAAATTAATGTGTCCTCTTGCAAAATTCGATGTAGTAATAATTTTTCAAGAGAATGAGAAGTGATAGAGAAGCTGATTGTGTGTTCGGTCACTGTTCTCAAGCTCTCTGAGCCTCTGATGGAGAGTTTATTTAAAGATACAGCATCATTCAACACTAACTCATATCAACACACACACACATCAGATTCATCTCAACTACTAGACAAGAGAAGAAACAGTATTACAGCAAAAACTAGCAGAAATAATACAATAAGCAGTGAGACTGTGGGATCATAGACTCTCCTTCACAACAATCATTCTTTTATCTTGTCTTCATCTGAATACAGTGAATTAAAAAGAGAAAACTAAACAGAAGATATGACAGAATATGATCAAATACTCACAGATGAGAGGCAGTGCACCGGAGCCCATACTGTCTCATCAATCGACTGTTTTCTGTGTGCTAAAACAGACACTTCCTGTGTTTGAAGAAGAGATGAGGGAGGAGGAGACACGAAGTTCTGATGATGATCGTTCTCACAGTTATTTTGACCGTACACACACACACACACACACACACACACACACACACACACACACACACACACACACACACACACACACACACACACACAGAAGACACGTGACGTCTAATGTGTGTCTAATGTAAGGCCCGGATAATGAAATATGCAGACTTTCTCATACATCATAAAGTCTGTATATATTTCTTTATCTGATATGTTTATAGTGTGTGAAACTGAGAGATGTCCTCACACTCAGTATTTTCTTAATATGACGCGGGTTATTGTGTGAACTCGTCAAAGGTGTTTCTGTTCTCCAGATCTGCCGTACGGCTCTCAGTATAACAGGCCTTGAGTCGATGATCTAAAGAAACAAAAGGTCAGAGTTCATTAAGTTTGGGTTAGGGTTAGTGTAATAAGGGAATACAAATGATAGGGCTGATGGAAAATAAGTCCTGTCCTTATAACAAGTTTAGTTAATGTGTGTGAGACACACACTGTTGAGAGCTCTCTGCAAAATCAAGTAGAATAAAGTGGATTCATTTGAGCTAGTTTGTTTAATAAAGTGTTTGAGGACTGATATATACTGAATATATATTTCTTTCTGATGAAAATCTTGTCATGAGTGTTTTTCATCATAATTCTTCACCTAGAAGACTTTACAGTGATTTGTCAACATTTAAAGCCCAGAGTGATTGTTCCTCTAGAAATATATTGTGGTATGATAGGCTTGAGTTTCTGAGTTAATGGTGGAGGATGGGCATTAATGGTGGCTGTATATTTAGGCCATTGGTGGATGTTCCTCATGTACGCGTCATTTCCTGAATGTGGTTTGGCTTCAGTTGTCGAGCCTGTGTCTGCGGTTCAGTTAGGCTGGGTTAATGCCAACCCAGTGGGTAAAAGTGTACCCTGACTACGTTGGTCCAAAGTGCAAAACGTAGAGGGGTTAATGCAGTATGGGCTGTATTTTATTTTTCTTTATCCTGGTTTTGGTGTGTTAGTTGATTTGCGTATGTATTTTTTCTGAGCTCTTGTTGGAGAGCTGCTTCAATGCCATTACCATTGATTTTTGTATTACAATTTTTTTCTTTTCTTTTTTTACATAAACAGAAACACGCTGACTTTTTGGACTTTAGCTTATTCAATGTGGACACATGATCACGTGAAATTCATCACGTGGTTTTTCAGTAAGGGCATTTAAACTGCACGTCGCGTTATTTAGATTATATATTCCCGTTATAATACTGGATCTGTAAAGGGCTGTGGAATTGCATAAAATGACTTTATCTTGCTGGAGTTTATAGTTGTTTCAGAACAATGTTGTACTCGCTATCGGGTGACGACAAGGCAAGGCGAGTTTATTTGTATAGCACATTTCATACACAATGGCAATTCTACAGAAGAGGATTTAACGAGTTTAATCTCGCATTATAATTACTTTAATCCCAAGATGCTTTTTTAATTTATTTTTTTTAGCTTGGCCCTAATCCTCTTTTGTACTATTCAAAGTGCTTTACGTATAAATGATTTAAATAGTGATAACATATCCATAATAAATAGGGGTGACCCCTAATAGTCGAAGATTCGATGCATCGATATGCAGGACCGGATTCGAACACTGATCTCATGGTCGAATCTTCGCGGGTGTTATGAAACGAGGATTATACCATTTTGGCAATATGGGTGTGCTCAATCTTAGTGTTATAAAGACGTGTTGCGGCGCTGAGCGATCGCCCCTTTAAGGGCACTGAGCTTCGCACCGGGCGCCGCGCTTTTAAAAAATTTGAACACATACACCGACGGCGGCATTCGACACATGTCCGCGGCGATAAATGTATATTTCCCTCAAATCGTGAATGTACTGATTTCACCCTGTGCTACACGATACACTCATCGTGCAGTGATTCAAAATTGAGCTCGCGCGGTGCATAATGTTCACGTCTGCCTGGTGTGAGATCCCTGAGACACAGCGCTGAGCTTCAGTCCGGTGTGAGATCCCTGAGACACAGCGCTGAGCTTCAGTCCGGTGTGAGATCCTGAGACACGGCGCTGAGCTTAAGTCCGGTGTGAGATCCTGAGACATGGCGCTGAGCTTCAGTCCGGTGTGAGATCCCTTAGACACAGCGCTGAGCTTCAGTCCGGTGTGAGATCCTGAGACACAGCGCTGAGCTTCAGTCCGGTGTGAGATCCTGAGACACGGCGCTGAGCTTAAGTCCGGTGTGAGATCCTGAGACATGGCGCTGAGCTTCAGTCCGGTGTGAGATTCCTGAGACACGGCGCTGAGCTTCAGTCCGGTGTGAGATCCCTGAGACACGGCGTTGAGCTTCAGTCCGGTGTGAGATCCTGAGACACGGCGCTGAGCTTCAGTCCGGTGTGAGATCCCTGAGACACGGCGCTGAGCTTCAGTCCGGTGTCCGACCCCCTTCAGGCACAATCGGCTTAAGAACGCACATATAAACGCACTCAAAGTGTTCTTTTCCTCTCTAGGCAGGTATTGTTTTAGATTTATTTATCAAAATGTTCTGTTATATATGTGTGATGTTCTGTGTTTCGATCGCGGCCTTTAAATGTTATAAGAGAACGGTTCATTTACGAATGTGTATAGTTTTGATCACTTTATTAAAAGTGGTGGCTGTGTGCCGTGTGTAAAGTAAAATAAAAATAGTCTTAGCCTCCTGCTGACTAGTGTCCTGCCCTTCCCAACCCGTTTATACCGTTTATTTTTTCCGGTCTATGGTTTACACACACACAGATGATTCGACTATCGGTCGACTATAGAGAGATTCGAAAATTCTGATTTGAATGTGTAAATCCTTAGTCGGGGACATCCCTAATAATAAATAAGAATAACCAACACAGTCTCACTCCCTACTCGTTAAATGTCTGACGCATTGTCAAGGGACCCTGGCGTCACTTTGAAGCTCAATGGGTATACCTTTGGCGTTATTTTTCAACGTGCAGGATAGACGTCTATAGAACTCAACAGTGTAGAAATTTGACGTCTTGGGTCAGCACACCGCAACCCGTTGTCTGCCTTATGGGTCAACAGTAGCCTGACAAGCCGGACCCACATCAAGATGTTTGGTCTGGAAACTCACCATTGACAGCTGAATCTGAGGGGCGGATAAACGGTTGTCTTTCAAACTCCCTCTGCACGCGATCGGATAGCGCTACATTCAACCAGAGCTAGTTGAAGGATTAAACATTCGCTGTATCCGGTCGGCAAAACTCAGAGCACATCTTCCCTTCTTAAGAATGACTTCAGTGCCGTTCTTTGTTCTTTTCTCAGAGTAAAGCTTAACTCCAAGTCTACCAGAGTCGCGGTCACAGCTGATTCGAAGGACCGCCGTTCGCCAGTTTCTGTGTTTACTAGAAGCACGCAAACGCAACTCGGCCGTCATTATGTTAAGCCCCGCCCACCGACTCTGTACAAGATGTGATTGGCCTGACCAGAGTTTAGTGTTTACAGCTCAGAAGTGTATTGAGAGTTGCTAGATGACACTCGCGGCAAATTAGATTTGCTGCCGCTAGGGTGCGTCTAGATTTCTAGGCTAGGTCGACAGTAGTACAGTACAACCCAGTACAAAAGGTGAGTTTGATAAAAGCAACGCTCAACTGCAGGTTAAAGGGCATTAAAAGGTGAGTTTAACAACACTCCAAGGCGCGTGCAAGTAAGCAGTTTAAGCGTTTCTTGATCATGAACACATCAAATTTCAAATATTGGCGCCCGTTACGTGAGATTTCATAGTGAAATTGCATTGGCTCTCGTAGGTCTTGTTACCAATTGCGTCATTACGTCAGCATTGATTGTAAAATGTCATTGGCTCTCGTGTGTCTTGTGACTGATCGTGTCATGCTCAGGAGTCTTTTGAATTATTTGAATGAGATATGAATGAGTTCGTTCACGGGGCAGCGTGATCATCATTTCAGCGATTAAAACATCAAGATCAACTCTGTTCTTCACATGAAGACATACTTCATGTACAATCAATAAAAATAAAAAGGAATAGGCTACAAAAAAATATTTATGCCAGGGCGAGTCAAATGTTGGCCCCCAGATCATTTTAATCTGGCACTCCAACTGGTTTTTGATGTTTAAAAACCCTCGAAATCTGATATCAAAGTGCCCTCTATATAAAGGTTTGGCACGTTCATCTGTGGTGAGTTTAACAACGCACATGATGTACAACCGCATTCAGCGGTGAGTTTAATAACACTCAACTGCAGGTAAAACCGCATTAAAAGGTGAGTTTGATCAAAGCAACGCTCAACTGCAGGTTAAAGGGCATTAAAAGGTGAGTTTAACTACACTCCAAGGCGCGTGCAAGTAAGCAGTTTAAGCGTTTCTTATCGCAGGTACAACACTGCTTCATTTATAGCATGCTGGATAACGTATTTTTATCAGAGGTTTGTTGATTATAATAAATATATATAATTTGCTATGATTGAGTACAATTAATCTTCTTTTGATTATTATTATTTTTATTTATTATTAAATCCTCTAAATTAATAACGCTGATGTCACCATATGGGCGATCCCAAGGGTTATTGCGATTTTCTACTCGGTAAGTAGAAGGGTTCATTAATATCAGGGCCGGCCCGTGGCATAGGCGGAATAGGCAAATGCTAGGGGCGCCACTCGTCCATAGGGGCGCCAAAATGAGTGATTTTTTTCCGGTTTTATTACTGCTACTTTTTATTAATATTAATTCGAAATACTACTTTTAAAAAACCTTAAACAAATCCCCAGACTCTTCCCAGACCACCGCATCAATCTCCTCCTGCCCAGCGAGTGCTTTAGTGTGTCCGACATTGAACGCGCGATCAGTTTAACGTTGGGAATTTGTTGTTGCGTCGCGTCGCCTCTCGCACATCTAACAGACAGGATTGTGCTTGTTTGCTCGCGCTAGTGAAAGTTGGAAAGTTGCCGAATTATTTTGGACGGATGGCCAATGTGTCAAAAAGACCGAAGCCCTCTGATACAGGAATAGAAAGGAAAAAGGGGATAAAGACAGAGGTAAAGTGATGAAATAAATGAACAGTTTATCTAAATGCATTATCTAAATATGGATGTTTGCTGAATAATTCCAGTTATTTTTTTATCTTAAACTTTATGTAAGCAACTGTTCTGGGTGATTAGAATCTGTAAAAAAAAAAAAAAAAAAGTTGTCAATTGTTTATAAACATTTTTTTTTTAATAGCCTAATGTTTTTACTCAGTTGTGCAATTATAAGGGGATATATGGCGTTTAAAAAAAAAACAAATCTGAAATTAGTAATGATATTTATATACAGGTTTATCTAAAATAGCTAAAAAAAATTAAATAAAATGCAGACTAAATATTAAAATTTCTTAAAGTTTAATTCATGGTGAAAACATGAGCATGCATAGTTTAGTGGAGGAAATACGTATACACACATTTTTGTATATATATGTGTGTGTGTGTGTGTGTGTGTGTGTGTGTGTGTGTGTACTTGTTTATATTGTGGGGACACGGGCAGAAATCATGTTGATGGATGCGGTTATTAACGTTACTGTAGTGAAGCAGAGCAGGACCGAGTGTTGTGGAGCTGAGCACGGCCGCTGGAGCGATTGTTACACAAACACACGGCTCGCGAAGACCGGGACTTTAATTATGACGGGACGGGACACAGTCGCCGGGCGTGCACACTTCCGCTTTTTCCGGTCAGGTAAAGCAGCTATTTTTATCATATCAGATACATTTATGGGGCCATGGGCTTCAGCCATCCATCCACTCTCTTCCCTGAACTGAAATGAAGTAGAGGACTGTACTTTCCACACGATTGACATCAGGTTCAAGTACGCCCACAAGCCGTGCGAGTTATTCGTGTATGGCAGGTTGGCTGGTGGTTATGTTGCCCTTATACCGCCTCCCATGGCCGAGACTGGTATTACGACACCTGTCGGGCCGGGGCTAGTAATGCTACTGCTAATTAAGGTTGATATCTCTGCAGCGCTATAACGTGACATTTTTTTAATGACCGCCCTTATTTCTTCTCATTCTTTTGATGCGTATAGGTCATTTTTTGGAGATTTTTACCTCCTTTTTTACACATGGCACCTTTAAAATTTTGAGTGTATTGAAATAAAAAAAAATTAGTTGATACAATGAAGGAAATTGCTTTAATAAATAGAAGCTCAAAATATTATTGTATCTGAACCACATAAAAAAATTATAAATCATGAAAATAGCACAATTTGGCATGTTTCACTGCATCTTCACAAATAAAACACACAATTACCCAATATCTTTTAATAGAAAAAGATATCTTTAGATCGTTTAATAAATCTTTAGATATCACAATTACCCAATATCTTTTAATAGAAAGTACAATTCCTGAAGAAATTGTGAGTGGTGCTTGCCGTGGCAAAACTCGGGGCCCGGTTATGGAAAATAAGCCAGCCCCATGTCTGTATGATGTTGTGGAGTTGAGATATGGCTTATTCATGTGTTTGTACGGTTGCCAGGGTAGTGTAAATGGTTGCTATGGAGTGGCTTGGCACCATCCCATAATGATAACCCAAAGCTCCTTGCCAGTATGAATGATATAAACCAACCCCCACGTCTGTATGATTTTCTGATGCAGAGATCTAAATGGTTGCTATGGTACTCTGTTTGGTTGCTATGGAGTGGCTTGGCACCATCCCATAATGATTCCCCAAAATCCCATTGCAAGTATGAATGATATATACCAACCCCCGTGTCTCTATGATGTACTAATGCAGAGATATAGGTCTTGCTAAACAGCTGCTAGGGTACTCTGTTTGGTTGCTATGGAGTGGCCTGGCACCATCCCATAATGATTCCCCAAAATCCCCTTGCCAGTATGAATGATATAAACCAACTCCCGTGTCTCTATGATGTTCAGATGTGAAGATATACACTGTGGATTTGGGTTGTTAGGGTGCTCGATAATGGTTGCTAAGGAGTGGCTAGGAAGTGTTGAAGGTGATTTGTGATTGGCTGTTGATGCCCTGAGTCAATCAAACCCACCCCCATGTTTCTATGACACTCCTATCCAGAGATATAACTTTGATCTTTTTCAATGGAAGTCAATGGGATCGGTTGTTAGGAAGCTCTAAACGGTTGCTAGGGCGTGGCTTAATAACATCATCATGATCCTGAGATAGTGATTGGTTGTCTGAGTAGATTGGGCCCACCCGCTTGTCTCTGTGAGTCTGTGAAGCAGAGCTATGCTCAATACAAAATCCCTATGGGATTTACCATTGAATGAGAAACGCATGCGTTGCATGCGTTTCATGGGACGACCCTCCCCATGTTAAGTCAATGGGCCTTTTTTGCAATTTTTGGGGAGCTCTAGCACCCCAGGGGTACAACTTACACCCCTTTGAGATGTGTGTGCTGAGAGATCCTATCAGCCCCTTCAAATTTCGTGTAATATATGTGTGTGTTTGAGATCCTCGCTCGGAGCTACGAGGGGTCAAAGTTTCGCCCCATCAATCGTCTATGGCACTTTCGGGGTACGTTTGCACCCCTGGGGCGCACACCGTACCCCCGATCCCTTAGCAGAGATATAGCACACCATTCCCGTATAGGCCGCCGACTTTGGCTATTTAGTGGTTGGGTGTTATTTACGATTTATCGTAAGATTTATTAAAATCTTTTAATAATATTTTAATAAAGGTTGTTGAATCTCAAAAAATGTTCATTGTATTAAAGGTGCACTATGTAGTATTTTTGCAGTAAAATATCCAAAAACCACTAGGCCAGTGTTATATATTGTGTTCAGTTGAGTACTAACAATATCCCAAATGTTTCCAACTATTTGTAAATTGTGAGAAAATTGCTATTTTAACTCAGGAGCTGGGACGTGTCAGCATAGCGTTTGAGCGAGTCGTCTGTATATCGCGTCCAGTATAACAATTGACTGGACGATTTGTATAGCAATCGCTCCAGCGGCCGTGCTCAGCTCCACAACACTCGGTCCTGCTCTGCTTCACACTACAGTAACGTTAATAACAGCATCCATCGGCTGTGAGGTGAAGACCACATGTCCCGAGATACTGCGCTCAGACTTGGCCATCAAACTACGCCTTTTTTTTAGAATAGGCGCCCTCCAGTGGACGGAAATTTGCATAGTGCACCTTTAACTCAAATTTTTAATTTCAGTGAACTCAAAATTTTAAGGTAACCAGGTAACTTTTTTCTAAATATTTTTTTACAGTGTAGCTTCCAAAATACGTAAATTAGAAAATATATAATAATGACACTTATGGAAAATGATCGATTATGTCATAAGTTGGGTTGTGTTTGTTGACGTTGTCTAAAGTGCACTGTAGAAAGTGTGTGTGTGTGTGTGTGTGTGTGTGTGTGTGTGTGTGTGTGTGTGTGTGTATGTGTGTGTGTGTGTGTGTATGTGTGTGTGTGTGTGTGTCTGCGTGCAACACATTCTTACACCCAACTCGTCACATATGGACGCTTGACCCGGACCCCTTGTCGTCACTTTTCAACGAGCTGGGCGTACCTTTATCGTAAATTTTCGATGTGCAGGGTAGTCTGATAGACTTCTATAGAACTCTGAAGCGTGGTCAAGTGCCTTCCGCGTCACAATTAAGATGCAAAAGGTACCCCAAGGCGTCATGTTTTTCGAAGCGCTGGGTCCTCCATTAATTTCAGTGAGAAACCTTTGGCGGCATACACAGACGCACTGGGTATTGGGAATGTTATCGTCATGGTGAAATTGTATTAGTTTATGATTTTGCCATTATGACATGTTGGAGTGTATTTTTCAATTTAATCAGCAAGCATAATTTTATTTACATTTATCTTATGTACGCTATTTAGACATGTTTAACATGTAACCCAACCCCACCCCATCCCTAAACCTACCCATTTGTGTGAACATGATATAAAACACAGGATATAACATACGTCTGCATCCACGAGTTATTCAAAAAGTTAAATAATCCAAGTTTTCCGAGGCCAAACGATTGATTTGTATGAAGAAAATCTCCAAAAGCGATCAGCATCTCCATCCGCCGAAGATCATGAACACATCAAATTTCAAATATTGGCGCCCGTTACGTGAGATTTCATAGTGAAATGTCATTGGCTCTCGTGTGTCTTGTGACTGATCGTGTCATGCTCAGGAGTCTTTTGAATTATTTGAATGAGATATGAATGAGTTTGTTCACGGGGCAGCGGGATCATCATTTCAGCGATTAAAACATCAAGATCAACTCTGTTCTTCACATGAAGACATCGTATGACTTCAGAAGACTTGGAATGCAACATGAGTTAATACTTTTATACAGTTTTGGTCAGTTTATGCAATAAATACTTGTGACTGTACATTTATTTGCCTGGTATGTGTTTTATATTGTTAAGATATGGGTAGTTTTAGGGTAGGAGTTGGGTTAGTTTCTCCAAAATATAAAAGTAGCCTTTAAATATTAATAAAATCATGTCTGCTTTTACAAACACAAATAATTAAATGCGTCTGTGTATGACGCCAAAGGTTTCTCATTTTAATGAATGGAGCACCCAGTGCGTCGAAAACTGACGATAAAGGTACGCCCAGTTCGTTGAAAAGTGACGACAAGGGGTCCAGGTCAAGCGTCCATATGTGACGAGTTGGGTGTGTGTGTGTGTGTGTGCGTGCGAGTGCGAGCGAGCGAGCGAGCGTGTGTGTGTGTGTGTGTGTGTGAGTGATGTAGATTTCAAAATGTCTCAAAAGAAGTTGAAGCCTTGCCCCTCATGCCAAGCACCTAACCAGGTGAGGGGAAGTTGAATAGAGCATTATGTCCATAATTCAAATGTGTGTTTTTAATGTTCTACATTTCTCATTATCAGCTCAATTGGACACTAAAGTATGCTCTTACTAAATGACGCTGTATGATTCTGTACTGTGTTACAAAACAGTGGTAATGTAAGGCGTCTGGTTGATATAAATTTTGATCGATTGTTTTGCACCAAACGCCATAAGGCAACATTGATTAGAGTAGCCTGTCTACATCTGCCACTTTCACTGTATGAGTATAATAATAATAATCCTGTGTCAGTCTAGAGATGCATATTCTGAATTGCATTGTTCTTCGTGTGTTCCTCTTTTTCCTGTAAACAGCCAAATTAAACTGTATCTTGATTGTTCTTTTCTGTTACTGTGGATCTGATGATCTCACTTTGGTATACTTTTACCAACACAGGTGAGTCGCAAAACCTGCCGCTCGTTTCGCAGCCATCTCCCAGCGGCCAAAAAAAAAAAAAACCCTGGACAGGAAGTGGGGGAAAAGGGTCCTTAAAAATAGAAATGCAGGAAGAGTGTGGACTCTGCCCATATTGCAGTAAGCAGAAATACTCATATTTCATTAAACAATATGATTTGTTTCACTTTCATTAATATTGTGTGATAGGACAAGGGCCTCATTTTACAAAAATAAGTTTAATCTGTCAGTGAATGAATTTGAGGAAGTCATAGATGGCATTGGTGTAACATATTATTTTAATTAATTTGTAATTTTATTGATATGCATGGAATAGAATACGCACGTGAATGCCATCAGTCTTTATTCAAGAACCGCTATAAAGCCAAAACAATCTGTTACTTAAATTATCCATTTATCACTGTAGCGTTTGGATCAGGGGGATAGGTGGCCAAAGAGGGAGTCAGACAAAATTAATTTTTGTTATCATATTTTGTTTTGTTGTGTCCAGTCAATATAATTATTTTTGAAGGGTGTCAGGACTTTTAGTGTTCCCTTTAGAAACCCAGATTTCTAACTACTAGACCACCAGCATCCAGCACAACATTACATGAATATTGGTTGTTTAAAGCAGGGGTTCTCAAACTGTTTGTGCCAAGGACCCTTTGTGTGGGAGAACAATGTCCAAGGACCTCCTCATAATAAAAACATTTAGCATATGCTTGCTACCGTTTGCACTTTGATGACATTTCTATTCTCTGAAGTTGTGTCCGTCCGGGTTCACTATTCCGTGTTTTCTGGCTGGTGTGTACTAACTTGGTCTTTAGTCAACTTTGGATTTTGAATCACTTAATGATGTTGACTGACTCAAACATTTATCCAGCTATCTTAAATCAAATAAGCAAAGCTAAGCAGCCGGAAGAACGGTTCATCATGACCTGAGTGAAGTGATTCAAGAGATAAACAGATTGACTTGATTAGTCATAATCACAAAAAAAGTTAAATGTCAATGTTTTAATTTATCAGTGCATTTATAATCAAGATTTTATATCTAGATTCTAGATCATTACGTTGTCATTGATGAGAATTTCATAACGATAAAGCACAACTTATTCAAAGCAAATCCACTTTGAGAACCACTGGTATAGAGGACAGAGTTCACACTTACATCAGTTAAGAAGAGTAAAGATTATGTGCACTGGGCTGTGTCCCAATTCTATTTTTCGCCAAGAAGGATAAGGTCTCTGGAAAGTGAGCGGCCGATGTGGTGACACATCTGCCACCCACTGAGGATAACCTAAACATTGTGGCCACCATGAGAAAGGCCTACAATTATGTATTGATCAAAGAAGGTAGGAGTTGTGTAATTTAAGTCATGACAGTTTTTAATGTTTTTTTTTTTTATGATGGGGAAATATTGAAAATTAACATACACATACAATATTGTAGGGAACTCCACGACGACAATGCCAGAGCACCAGACCGAGCCCCAGCCTCAGGGCCAGCTAGATAGTTCAATAAGAGTTTCAAAAACTAAATAAAAAATATATAATATATAATATAGACCCTGTGTCTATAGGGGTGGGCCGGGGTTGGTGGCGATGTAAGTATCTGATATTTGCTGCGGGCGAGGGCTTCGATTCTCTCTCTCTTTTTTTGACCATACATGTGTTTGCATCCCTGAACTCTACACATCTCAACATATAAATAGGAAAATGTTGGCGTTATTCTGTCACTTTTTGAGCAGTCTGCTAGCTGGAGCCATTTATCTTCAGTCTTTGTGCTAAGCTAGGCTAGTGGTGTGTGTGTCAGAGAGAGTTATGGCACACACGGAGATGAGAATGGTGTGTATGGACCAAGAGGCAACCTCCCGCGGTCTCTCTTGAAGCCTATACAGAAATAATTTAAACTGCAATTCCTCGACTGGCTCCAGAAGGAGCAGAATCTCATTGAGCCCCATGTTAAAATGCCCAACTTTACAGCAGGAAAAAAAAAAAAAAACATGTTTACAGCCTGGTACAAGCTGTGGTTTTGGCCTATAAGGCTAATTTTGCCCTTCATGACAACTGTGAGGAGGTGATTTTTATTTTTATAACTCATCCGTTTACATTATAAAATGCTCCGCCCACATCCCACTTCTTTGCCCATTTTCTGTCATCCGGGCGTGACTCGTGATGACGCGTTGCCAAGATAGCAACGCCCAGCTCGCCCCTACTTTACTGTTCAGAACGGCTTATCGTAATCCTATGGGTTACGTCACGGACACGATACGTCCATATTTTTTTTTACAGTCTATGGTATGGACCAAGCGGCAACCTCCCGCAGTTTCTATTGAATCCAATACGGAAGTAACTTAAACTGTAATTCCTCGACTGGCCACTAGAGACAGGCTCCAGAAGGAGCAGAATCTCATTGAGCCCGATGTTAAAATGCCCAAATTTACAGCAGAAAAAAAACATGTTTACAACCTGGTACATTTGTGGTTTTGGCCTATATGGCCAATTTAGCTCTTCATGAGAACTGTGAGGTGGTGAATTTTTTTCATAGCTAACTTATTCATTTACATTATATAAAGCCTTAAAGTTCTGCATAATTAAGGGTGTGGTCACTTTGATTGACAGGTAGCCATTTATCCGCTGTCTGTTAGTCATCGCATCACCTAAGCTCCGCCCACATCCCGCCTCTTTACCCATTTTCTGTTATCTGGCGTGACGCGTGATGATGCCAGCTCGTCTTCAGTCTTTGTGCTAAGCTAGGCTAGCGGTGTGTGTGTCAGAGAGAGTTATGGCACACACGGAGATGAGAATGGTGTGTATGGACCAAGAGGCAACCTCCTGCGGTCTCTCTTGAAGCCTATACCTATAATGTAAACTGCAATTCCTCGACTGGCTCCAGAAGGAGCAGAATCTCATTGAGCCTCATGTTAAAATGCCCAACTTTACAGCAGGAAACAAAAACATGTTTACAGCCTGGTACAAACTGTGGTTTTGGGCCTATACGGCTAATTTTGCCCTTCATGACAACTGTGAGGAGGTGATTTTTTTCATAGCTAACTTATTCATTTACATTATATACACTGTAAAAAAAAAAATTTTTTGAAAAAAAGTTACCTGGTTGCCTTAAAATTTTGAGTCCATTGAAATTGAAATTTTGAGTTAATACAATGAAATTTTTTTGAGATTTGACAACCTTTATTAAAATAGTATTAAAAGATTTTTTAAGCATATTGGGTAATTGTGTGTGTTTTATTTCTGATGACGCAGTGAATCATGCCAAATAGTGCTATTTTCATGCTTTATCACATTTTTATGTGATTCAGATACAAAAATATTTTGAGTTTCTATTTATTAAACAAATTTCCTTCATTGTATCAACTCAAATTTTTAATTTCAATAAACTCAAAATTTTAAGGCAACCAGGTTACTTACTTTTTTAAGTTAAACCAACAAAAAACAACCAACATTTTTTACAGTGTAAAGCCTTAAAGTTCTGCATAATTAAGGGTGTGGTCACTTTGATTGACACTTTGATTGACAGGTAGCCCACATCCCGCCTCTTTGCCCATTTTCTGTTATCCGGCGTGACGTGGGATGATGCCAGCTCGTCTCTACTTTGCGCTTCAAAACTGCTCTTCAGAATATGGGTAATGTCACGGACACTACGTCCATATTTTTTTTTTTACAGTAGATAAGTATGGACTTATCTAGCTCTGGGGGATACGGTGAATAAGCTTAAGTCCCAAAAATGTGTGTGTTCCTTTCAATTCCTTCAAACTTTTGTTTGATTCTCCGCTCCTCTTTTCAAATCAGTTTAGATTATTTTGTGTATAGTTTGAATCTTCTTTTGGTTGCGGTTTTGTAAATCTCTTGTATTGATTCAGTGTGTTTTCTTACGTATTGTAATTGAGTGCATTAATGTGAGTTTTCATTTATTTAATTTATTTGTAGTTGTCAGTTTACCTGATTTATTTTTTTCCTTTCTTTAGTGTGCCAATTTCAGTCTGAATTTTGGAATCTATTTATTGTTTATGTATTTTAATTTTATATCTATTATAATTTTAATTAGTTAACCTTGTGAAAATTGTATTGATTTAGGCTAAGTTTCATTTATGTAATATTTAGAGTTAAAAGTATTTTTCTGGAGTTTGATTTATATTTATTTTGCTGAATTCATCTGGGTCACACCCCGAGCCCTGGACACAATATGAAGAAACTAGACTTCTTAATATAATTCAGCGTCACTTCTCTTTTAACACTCAAACCATCAGAGACTCAATATGTACAGATGAGCGTGAATATGCTGTCATTGTCTATAACGTGATTTTGATTGTGGTTGGATGGACTGGTTATTGTTCAAATATTTTGACTGTAACGTCACAGAGCATTTTCAGTAATTCGAGGATGAGATCTGCGCATGTGTGTGAGTGTGTGTCTGAAAGTGATGTAAAAGGTGAGCAGGAGAAAGAGAGAAACACACTGATGTTCTACTCTTCTTCCTTTTATTTCCCCTTTTCTATCTGTGACCTCCGTGTCAGGGTTTTGTCTCAGCAATCTACTAGAAAAATATGAGCCAGAAGCAGAATGACAAGTGACCCAGGAACAGAAGATATCATGTCCTTTTTCTTCTTATGAAACCCGTGGACTCGATGTCCTGACAGGCTGGAGCTGAGCTTGTGCAAACTCCACAAACACAATAATTTACCATAATGAAGATACATTGAAAAACGAAAACTACCAAAAACACACAAACTCTGAATACAGCTAAAAAGTGTTTTTTCTTTTTTTTTTTTTTTTTTTTTTTACAGTCAAAGATTGGCCACTTCTTTGAAGAGTTGTGCTCTTTATTATGGCGTTCATATACAGGTGTAGTTTTCTTTTGTGCAGTTTTGAAGCACATGAACATTAACACGTGTGTGTGTGTGTGTGTGTGTGTGTGTGTGTGTGTGTGTGTGTGTGTGTGTGTGTGTGACTCATATTAGCTCCACAGATGATCTGTCATTCTTCAGAAGCTGGAATCATAATTCAATGATCGTTTGTATGAGAGCGTGTTACATCCCATCTTGACATAGTTGCCAGGGTCGCGGTTTTCCCGCACAATTGGGCTATTTTGAAAAAGGAGTTGCGGGAAAAATTACGCTGGTTGCGGTTTATTGGGCTACATTTAAAATGTACCGCGGCCGCAAAAAAAAAAAAAAAAAAAAAAAAACCTTTTAAATGGAACCGTTAATATTAGTGGGTATTGATCCCCAGCCCCAGGAATGATTACTTGGCAACAACCTGCTGCGCGCGTTGCTGCACGTGAGATGTGAGAAGCACGTCAATTATGCCTTTGAAACCTCATCACGTCACGTTATGAATAGATGTGGTTGTGGGATTTTCTGTTCTGTTGTCCGTGAATGAGGAAGCAGTGCACCATTATAACATGTCAGGTAAATGGGGAAAATATGGAAAGAAATATCGCAAAGAATGGGAGACAGAGAAAGGATTAAAGGAATTTATTCGAAGTGTTCCAAATGATGATACAAAAGCGTTCTGCAAATATTGCAAATGTGAAATCAGAGCTCACCACGGTTATCTGTTAACTCATGCTGCAACTGAAAAACATAAAAAAAAGTGCAGCTCCTTTCTCAAATGCCAGAACATTATTTGAGACAGGCAGTTCATTTCTAAGAACTAATGTTGCTGTGAAAGAGGCAGAGTTGAAGCTGGCTGCCCACGTGGCTTGTCACTCAAGCACTTCAACTGTTGATCATTTAGGAAGTGTGGTGGAAGAAATTTCTAAGAAAGGGATTAGTTTACATTGAACGAAATGCACAGCACTAATTAATTCAGTGATTGGACCAGTAGTACATGAAGACCTTCTGGAGGATATAGGAAGTGGACCATACTCTCTTGTTGATGAGAGCACTGATGTCACAACCAAAAAACAACTGTGCATTGTCATGAGATACTACAGCAAGAAGCTCTCACCAATCATTAGCACTTTTGCAGGAATGATCAATATAGTAGCTGGTGATTCACTGACCATAGCAAATGCACTGTTCAAATTCCTGGATGACAACAAATTGTCCATACTAAATTGCATTGGTCTTGCAACTGATGGCTGTAACACAATGTGTGGGCAACATAACTCAGTGCTACAGAAATTCCGTGATCGCAATCCTCATATTGTCTACATAAAGTGTGTGTGCCACTCTCTTCAGCTCTGTGCATCAAAAGCTGTCAGTGTCCTCCCCAGAAATGTCGAGTACATGGTTTCTCAGACCTACAGTTAGTTTTCAAATGCCACCCAGCGTCTCCAAAAGTATTCTGAACTATACAAAACCATAAATGTAGGTGAAAGCCCGCTGAGGATTCTGCCGCTGTCTGACACTAGGTGGCTCGCTATTAGTGAGTGCATCAACCGGATCCTTTCACAGTATGTGGAGCTTAAGTTGCATTTTCAGTTGACAAAAGACAGTGAGAGGAGCTATGCTGCAGAACTGCTGTACCAAATGTACAGTGACAGCATTAACCTGATATACCTAAAATTCCTCCAACCAATTGTGTCAGAGTTAAACAGGCTTAATAAAATCTTTCAACTTGACAAACCCGATCCTGCAAAACTTCTAACTGAACTTCTAACATTTTACCGGTCCCTGCTTGAGCGCATAGGTTTGCCGAAGACATTCCAGAGCTGGCAAGACATCATGGAGTTTAACCTTTCTGATGAGAATATTTTGCCGCTTGATGCTGTAGACTTTGGGGTGCAGTTCCGTCTTGCTTTGTTTGAAGCCACTGGAATAAGTGACCTTGCTGAACAGGACATGAAACGCAAGAGCAGGATCTACATGCTAGAGTTAGGAAATTAGGAAGAGACTTCCAGATAACATTAAACAGTTAGAGGCTCTCACATTCCTGTCACAGAGTCATGCTCTGTCATCAAGTAAGCCAAGGATTGATGATCTTCCCTTTTTCCACCTCTTCAAGGGAGATGTAGGAAAAGCAGAGCAACAATGGAGAGTAATTCACACTATGGAATGGAAAAATGCAGAAGATGGCAAAACAGAGGACTTCTGGGTAGAAGTTTCTGCATACACAGATACTGCAGGGGATAGAAACTTTGAAGATCTTGGCAATTTTGCATTGAGTCTTCTTGCTTTACCATTCAGCAATGCAGCAGTTGAGCGTTCATTTTCCCAAATGTCACTGATAAAGAACAAGCTAAGAAACAGGCTAGAGCAGAATTCTTTGGTAAATATAATGAGGATTCGAGCTTACATGCAAAGTAGAAACATATGCTGCCATGAATTTAAACCATCACCACGGATGCTTTCCCTCTTCACTGCTGAAATCTATTCAGCAGCACCTGAGAAGAGTGGAGAAGAGAGCACACATGTCTAAAAGGAAACAGCCCTGTTGAGATTGTATATAGTTCTGTTCAACATTGTAATCAAAATGAGTTTGCACAGTTAGGCCATCTAAGAAGAAAAGGTTCTGAAGAGTTCTGAAAAAAGAGAAGACAAAAACAAAGGGACAAGTGTTCAAGTTCACCCAGTAAGCATATTGGTAATAAAATTGATAAAAGCAAGTGTATGTTAATTTAGCTTAACAGTGTGTTGATTTTTATGCGGATGCTTATGTGTAAACAGAAGAAACAGCAGATATGGAGAGAAGAGCATCAGAGAGAAGTGCTGAGAAGAGAAAAAGTAAGTACAAGTTAGTACTTCTGACTAGGGAGATGAAATGTTTTTGTTTGACCTTTATTGTATGACATTGTGTAAAAAAATAAAACTTATTAATAATTTGGGTAATACAATAGGCCAAAATCTTAAACAAACACACACACACACACACACACACACACACACTCACACACACACACACACACACACACACACACACACACACACACACACACACATATAGTTTATTTTTTGGTCTTTTGTGGAAATCCAGTCTTTGTCTAATCCGATTGGACACTGGAAAATTGGGCTAGTTTTCATTCCATTTGGGCGGGTTTTGAGTTGTCATTGGGCTGGAAATATTTCTGGGACCTGGCAACCCTGCATCTTGACGTTTTCTGAACTATAGTCTAAACTATAAAACGATAGAAAGCATGTAGTAGATTATGTGCAACAGGTTTATTATTTAAAGGCTTATTTGTAGCGTATATCAAATATAGGCTAATACAGTCGCTTCACCAATAATTCTGTCACTCGCCCTATTGTTCGAATCCTATAGCTTTCTGCCTGAATAAACATATCAAACATAATGGCCAGTTGTCATGACTGTGTTGTGGATTCGCATGTGCAGTGATGAAAGGACATTATGACCTGTGCTGTCTCTTGCTTTATGATGAGCAATAATTTCCATGGTTTCTATTCACATGGTTCAATATATGAGATGAATGACGAATCAGGAGACAAAATCCTTTATTCCAGTTAACATGATTATATCATGATGTACATTAACAATGTTACGGAGTTAAAACATGGATACTCTGCTGGCCGGACATGAGAGTCACAGACAGACTCGAGACTCCGGATGATGTTTGTGTGCTTCAAGCTGCCCAAATCAACAGCTGTATGAAAGCCTCCTCACACCCTCACTGATGCTGCTTTCACTAAAGTCTCTTTCAGACTGTTTGCTGGACACACAGAGGACGGGTTTAGGATTTTATTAACGTTTTCATTCAAATTATCCATCGGGTTTACACGTAGAGTTTCGCCGTGGCTGATGCTCGCCTTGGATTTGACCTGACGAAGGCAAAAGTAACATTTCCTCTCCGCGTATTTGAGTCTCTGATGAAAGGCCAGAACCTCTGCTTGGTGTTCACTTTGATTCGACTATGACAAACTATTTTACCGCTTGCTTCAGTTTTTTCTTAAATGGACGAGAAGAAAACGCAAGCGTGAGGAGCTCGTGGACGCGCACAGACCACTCCACATAGGCTTATAGCCAAAGACTAATTTACAGCCCCAGTCCCTGGTTAGGCTTTTAAAACAAGAAGAAAACACACACACACACGCACACACACATACACACACACGAAAAGATATCTGATATGATAAAGGTGAAAAACCAAGAAACACTAATACACGCTAATCAATTAAACAGTTATTCGTTTATACAGAACATTTGATACAAAAAAAAAAAAAACATGTATGATTACCCCCCCCCCCCCCAGGTTTAATTATCTGAGCCTGCTCCATTTAATTAGATTTGTCTGCGCGTGCTTCTCCCGAAATTAGTTTATTAAACTTCAATTAAATATGAAGCTCATAAAACAAGAAAAAACTACAATATTTCCAACAAGGATAATAAATGCTGACAGAAGATTTAAGCATGTGGACAGAATGAACAGTGTGAGTCTTTTTAAAGATGTTAATATCAGATTGAAGTCTCTTCCTCTGTTACGGCGAACTGACTTTGATCTTCAGCAGATGAAACTGAAATACACACATTATTGACTCAGTGAATGACCATCATGTGGTGAAAATATTGATCTATATAATATAAAAAGAGAAACAGTAATGGTGTCTGTCAGAGAGAGAGAGAGAGAGAGAGAGAGAGAGAGAGAGAGAGAGAGAGAGAGAGAGAGAGAGAGAGAGAGAGAGAGAGAGAGAGATCAGACAGAAGTGTTACCTCTCGCTCTGTAACATTTGTAAAGCAGCACGACTGTGGCCATCAGATACTGACAAGCTGCCAGAAGAAAACTGAGGATTTTGAGTCCAGAAATCTGAGCTGACACTGAAACACAAACACAAGAACATTATTCAGCAACATTACGGAGATCTGAAGACCGTTCAGAAAGTTTCTCGAGGAACCTAAAGTTACTGTGAGTGAATATAAAAGCTTTTAAAGGTTTTTCCTCCGGTCTCGTATTATTCCTCCACCGTTTCCCTTTTATGTTCCTCAAAACTCAATGTTTGACACTGAACACATATGAGCTCAATCAGATTCATTCCTTCCTGCTTTCAAAAGAAAATAATAATAGTCTCTAACATGTTTGACCTGATTTTTAGGGATGGAAATGGGTGAAAAAAGGTGAGAACATTGCGTGGAAAGAGAAACATTCTCCGAGGTCAGGACACCTTTATATAAGCAAACTCGACTCTCAAAAATGTGTGACACTGCACAAAATGTGAACACAAAAGGAATGCAATAATTTACAAATCTAAAAAACGTATATTTTATTCACAATAGAATCTAGATAACATATCAAATGTCTAAAGTGAGAGATTTTGAAATGTCATGCCAAATATTGGCTCATTTTGGATTTCATGAAAGCTATATATTCCAAAAAAGTTGGGACAGGTAGAAATAAGAGGCCGGAAAAGTCAAATGCACATATAAGGAACAGCTGAAGGACTAATTTGCAGCTTATTAGGTCAATTGGCAACATGATTGGGTATAAAAGAGCCTCTTAGAGTGGCGGTGTCTCTCAGAAGTCAAGATGGGCAGAGGATCACCAATTCCCCCAATACTGCGGCGAAACATAGTGGAGCAATATCAGAAAGGAGTTTCTCAGAGAAAAATTACAAGGAGTTTGAAGTTATCATCATCTAAAGTGCATAATATCATCCAAAGAAGCCATATCTAAACATGATCCAGAAGCGCAGGCGTTTTCTCTGGGCCAAGGCTAATTTAAAATGTGGCAAAGTGGAAAACTGTTCTGTGGTCAGACGAATCAAAATGTGAAGTTCTTTTTGGAAAACTGGGACACCATGTCATCGGGACTAAAGAGGACAAGGACAACCCAAGTTGTTATCAGCACTCAGTTCAGAAGCCTGCATCTCTGATGGTATGGGGTGTGTGAGTGTGTGTGGCACAAGCAGCAACCTCCCGCAATCTCTCTTGAAGCCAATACGGAAGTAATGTAAACTGCAATTCCTAAACTGTTTCCAGAAGGGAGCAGAATCTGATTGAGCATTGTGAACAACTGAGGGGGTGAATTTTTGTATAACTTTTATGTTATATAAAGCCTTAAATTTCTGCATAATTAAGGGTGTGGTTACTTTGAGTGACATGTGGATATCCATTTGTCCACCATCTATGGTCATTGCGTCACCTAAGCTCCGCCCACATCCCGCCTTTTAGTCTATTTTCTGTTATCGGGAAGTGACAAGCCATGACTCGCTCGCAAGATAAGCTTTAGATCGGTTATAGGAATGCTATGGGTGACGTCACGGACACTACGTCCAATATTTTTTTACTGTCTATGGTGTGGCATGGGCAGCTTTCAGCATTGATAGCGCCTATCCAGATGTGTAAGGTAGATCCAGATTCTAGAACAACATATGCTCCATCCAGATGTCGTCTCTTTCGGAAGTCCTTGCATTTTCCAACATGACACTGCCAGAGCACACACTGCATCAATTACAACATCATGACTGTGTAGAAGAAGGATTCGGCACTGAAATGTCCAGTCCGCAGTCCAGATCTTTCACCATTAGAAAACATTTGTCACATCATAAAGAGGAAGGTGCGACAAAGAAGACCTAAGACAGCTGAGCAACTAGAAGCCTGTATTAGACAAGAATGGGACAACATATTCCTAAACTTGAGCAACTTGTCTCCTCAGTGCCCAGACGTTTGCAGACTGTTATAAAAAGAAGAGGGGATGACACACACACTGGTAACCTTTTCCCAACTTTTTTGAGATTTGATGCCATGGAATTTATAATCAACTTATTTTTCCCTTAAAATGATACATTTTCTCAGTTTAAACATTTAATATGTCATCTTGTTCTCATGTTGTATTCTGATATTTGTTCAGAATTGCATTCTGTTTTTATTCACAATTTGTACAATGTCGTCTTCAAAGCAGCAGCTGTTTACCCGGTTGCTTAGTAACGACAGCGATCGTGAAGGTGGCGAAATGCATAGCGTTGCTCCCGTCAGTTTTATATTTTTGTTTTTGAACCGTTGGTTTTGTTACCAAAGATTCTGTAGGTTATGACACTTGTGTCTATATACCGCGAATGCCCTGCAAATGCTCTGAAGAATGCCTATAATGCCCCCAGGAACACCCAATAGGCTTTCTTGTTTCATGATGGGAACGCCCAAGCTGCAGCTGGACCCTTCTCCTCATATGTCATTAATAGCGGTTCACTTCCGCGATTTAGTACGATTGCGTTCAACATCAGCGGACCCGAGTTCGGAAGACGGCGTTCACATCATCCAAACCAACCGAACTATGATGTCAATCGAACCCGGGTGCGCACCAAAAGTGCTAGTGTGAAAGCACCCTAAGTATCTTTGCACTAATTCTAACAAGTTTTTGTGTCTTATGTAGGCAAAAACAACCCTTTATAAAATGTGAAGGGCCCGCTTCCTTTGATTTGCTGCACGTCTCAGCCTTGCCCAGTTTTCTTTGACTCATTTATTTTCTTTTCTTTTTTTTTATACCTTGTAATGTCACTATCCACAAAACAAGGAAAAAAGGAAAAAGATCAGCCTGAATGGACCGCTCTACCTCCACCCATGAGCAGATCTATTCAGGTGGAGCTGGGGAAGGTGGAGGGTTTCTGAAAGAGCCGCACTGCTACAAATGCTGAACGAGTGTGAAGGCTGAGCAGCGAGCTCATTGGCTACTGATACAGCAGGAACCAATCAGCTGTGCCCTGTGGAGAATGATGTGATTGCAAGCAGATTGAGTTCAGGACGGATCAGCCTGCGCCATCTAGAGCTTCATGACAGAACTTTTTATTTGTCAGAAACTGATTGTGCTCCAGCAGAAATACGAGACAGAGACTCGTATATAAGAATGATGTGGTGTAAAATGTGAAAGTGAAGTAAATGTTTTGAACACCCTCAGTTACAGACTCCAGTGACTCTCACCTCTGACTGAGATCCAGCTGTGGGGTGACACTCCTCTCTCTGTTTTACAGTAGTAGAAACCCTCATGTGACTTTGAGACAGTAGTGATGCTCATCTCTCCTGTCGTCTGATTCTGGATCAGTGATCCGTCTTTATAGAAACCAGCGCTGAGGATCGAGGGGTTTGTAGATCGATGTAAACAGTGTAGAGTCAGAGTCTCTCCCTCAATCACATGATCAACAGAACTCAGAATCACTTCACCATCTACAAACACAAGACACACACCAACAGACGGCAGTGATCATACAGGCTGAACTTAATCAGAGCCATATTCAGTTATTACAAAATATCCTGATCAAAAATAATGTTTATAATATCCCCCCCCGAATAATTATAAAAGGCCAAATTGTCTCCCCCAATATTAGATTTTCTTGATTACTCCATCACACACCTCTCTGTGAGTTGCTATGATGACAAAAGTAAAATGTTTGATTTTTAGGTTGGGATGAGTGAGATGGCCAATCAAATCAAAGAAGGCGTTGTTTATCTGTTAGTGTGAATTCATATAAGATGCAAGTTTTTGTTTAATATTGTGTTAACCATAACTCAGTTTGAAAAAAATTCAATACAAATTCTGACATTTTCAGTTTGTTTAATACATAAAGACCAGGAAATAATTATATTTTCTTATTTATTATGTTTTATATTTGTGCGTGTGATTGGACTCACCGTGTACAGTGATGTTTCGAGGACGGCGTTTCTCTCCAGATTCAGACTCACACCAGTACACTCCAGTGTCAGATGTGCTGAGAGAGTCCATTACACATGAAGATCCTGTTTGATTTGAACAAGTGTGTGTGCCTTTGTCTGTGTATCTTCTCACTGTCCATCCAGCAGAGTTACTCTGATCCTCACAGCTCAGAGCGAGAGACTCAGATGAGAAGTGTTGACTTCTGCTGGGATTGATGATCAGAGACACTGAAGCAGAAACTCCTGAAAAGAGCAAAACCTCAATCTAAACTGACACACAGAGACTGCAATGAAACAGAAATACAGACGAGCACAAACACAAATCCTCACCGGTGACCCACAGTGGCTGTGTGCTGCTGGTGTGTGTGTGATAGGCTGGTCGTCCTCTCTCTGCTCTGCACGTATAAACTCCTGTGTGCTGTAGAGACGCAGGACTGAGAGTGTAAGATCCTCCAGCTCCTCTGCTGCTGTCTGACAGATGATCATGATCTCTGAACCAGCTGAACGTCCAGCCTGTAGAGGAGCCTGAAACCTCACAGATCAGAGTCGCTGATTCTCCTTCAGTCAGCCACGGCTGTGGAGACACTCGCACGACTGCCTGAGCTTCAGCTGAACAAAACATCATGAGTTACAGAGCCGTAGAGGAACTGATGGAGAAGCGGATCACAACAAACACAAACTCACCTGATACAGTCAGTGTAACAGCATCACTGCGCTGAGAGCGTTGAGTCTTCATCAGTCCTGTACAGGTGTATTTACCGCTGTGAGAGTCTTCAACTCCGCTGATGATCAACTCTTGTGTTGAGGTTCGTCTGACATTGTTTTTATCCCAGCTGTTGTTTTCCTCTATTTCCCATCTGTATGTCCACTCAGTGTCTCCTCCGCCCTTTATATCACATCTGAGAGTGACTGTTTCTCCTCTAAACACTCGTTCATCAGGTCGTACCGTCACCACAGCTTTAGGACTCTCTGTACAAACACAGATTATTGCATTTATAGTTTTAGACGTTGTGTAGATATGGTCTCTGATCTGTATATGTTGCAGCACACACACATTCTCTCTCACCTGTAACATTTACCCACAGTGCATCACTGTATTGTGTGTAATAGACTGGTTTCCCTCTTCCAGCTCTACACCAGTACTGGCCTCCATCAGACACTGAATCAATCTTCAGGCTGTAGGGGTTTGTTTCTGTCTTCTTTGTCTCCGGGTTTAGTGTGTGTTTGTACCAGTAAAAGTCCCAGCGTCCAGTGGACGGATCCATGCCACAGGTCAAAGTCACTGTGTTTCCTGTCAGTGCAGCTCCTGCAGGATCTGATGTGAGTTCAGGCTTCGGCTTTAGATCTGCAGGAGAACAAGAACAGATTCAGATCCTCAAGAGTCAGAGTTCAGCTGCGCTACATCACTGAGTATAAAATAATATACATCTTAAATCTACTGTTTGAAGAACTGTCAATCATAATATTACAAAACGACGACAAGATCGTCTGAAAAGCGATTCAAAGCTGCATTTGTATAAAGACTCAGAGTCACAGAACGTGCAAACAGCAATTAAGTAATTTCATAAAGAAAGATGTTTAAAGTTATTGAAGTGATGAAACTGAAGTGTAATTATCATCATTCACACAGAACTGTTTTCATCTGTTGCTCAGGTGTGTGTTCACGTGTCAGACAGACGTCTTCAGCTCTAGTGTCGTTTTTCTGTTTCATCAGCACTTCATGAGTGTTGTGTTTTTAAGTTTGCACTTAAGGTTAAAAACTTCTGCTTTAAAATGTATTTTCAGACGTCTGCATTCAGTTTAATGTATTGATTGATTGTGCAATCCTGTAGAGAGAGTTACAATGATGTTCAGCTCACCCGTCACAGAGAGAGAAACAGCAGATATTGATTGTGATGAGTTTGGTCTTCCATCTCTCTGTCCTCTACACCAGTACTGACCCCGATCAGACTCAGCAGCTCCTCTGATAGTGAGAGTGTCTCTGTCTACAGTGTAACGCTCAGACGTCTGTAACTTTACTCTGTCTTTATACCACTCATATCTCCAGTCACTGAGATCAGACTCTATCACACACTTCAGATGGACTGTCTCTCCAGTGAACACAGATCTGTCTGGAGTCACAGTCACTGTAGATGTGGGTAAATCTGAGAAGAAACACAAACACAAAGTGACAGATGATCAAGTCTCTGAGCTTGTTTTCTACACTGACGGCTTCATTCATCTGATAATCTGAAGGACAGCAGCTCACGAATGAACTGAACATGGAAGATTTACACCAGAGGCTCTCAACCTTTTGTCCCATTTTGTAACAGACGAGCGTGTTTATTTGAGCACTTCTGTCAGTCAAACAACAACAGCCTGTAAACGTTCACACAAATATACTTTATATTTCCCCACAGGATTCGTCACATTTTGAGCTCATCTTTTGAGAGCGATGTAGGACACGAAGGAGACCATCTCATTTCTAATATCTGATAATGTACTCTGAAAAAACATCTGTGATCTGATCAGTCTGTCACTGTATATAGAGCTGTTTGCAAACTTAATGGTGGGAGAGGTGGGACTGATCTAAAACACTTTTGTCCAAATTTGTTTAAACTTTCTTTATATGTCAATACATAATTAAAATGTAAGTACTCTGTCTCTGAAAAGGAGAGTATAAAAAGCGAGTGACTCTAGACTTTTTAATCTGCAATAAACACCGCTTATTATTTTCGTTCGGGACGAAACAAACGATTGGCTTGGGCGACTGTCACTCTCTCTCACTACCATGGTGACCACCGCTTTCTCTACAGGATCCGCCCACATGCGCGCGCTCGTTTGATTTGAGCAGTTCAAGAGGCAAGAAACCTCGGCAAAATAATGGCAGAGAAAGAGCATTCAAAACTCACAATGCAGGGTTTTACAGTCAGCGAAGGCAAACAATGCAAAAAAAAGGAAGACAGTACGAGAAAAGGCAATGCACAGAAAGTCTTTGGATAAACAAATAAATCAAACACGAGAAAATATCAGCGTGGCTTTTCAACGACGGTGAGAACTGAGGGACCTGAAAAAAGACTCATTGCTGGCTGTATTTCTGCTGGACAGGTAATCTTTCATTTTGTTATACAGTTTTTTGGTTTATGTTTTCATGAAGCATGTATCAAATGTAACTTTAGATAACAAAATGCATGTGTGAAAGCTAGTACACCGTATGCAGGAACTTTTTTTTTAGAACTAAGTTAGCTTTAGCTACTGCTAATCAACAATGCTTTCATCATGGAAACTCTTACATGAAAAGCACAGTATATGTTATGATATCTTACACGAAATTCATCTTCATCACAGTATAACTGATGTTATTGGAAAAACATGATGCTACCTGTTTTCTTTGCCTTGTAAATATAACTAGCTCGTTAGGGAGAAAAGTTCCTGTAAAAAAAAGTTGCTGGTACAAATTGTTCCGGGTAATTTTGGTGGAAACGGGGCTAAAGTAACTTCCAAAACCAACAGAGAGGTCAGACAGGAGCTGTTTGGACACGATGCCTCTGTGTACAGACGTGAGATTGTGTTTCACTAACACTGCATGTACATGAGCAGCTTTACTTTAATTGAATCCTGAATAATTCATGACTTGTGCTGTGTTTAATCAGTATCTAAGAGCAGCATCTTTAAGGCGTGTTATATGTTCAAAATTAGTATGTTTGTAGGCTTCAGTGAAATGTGCGCTGGTTTCTCTCCGCGTTCTGAACTGGTGTGCGAGTCTCATCGTCAATAAACACAAGCTCTTATCATCTCCATCCAGCGCAATTAATTACATGTTTCTCGTTCTTCCATGTCAAAGGGTCTGTTATTATCAGATCTGTTGAAGATGCAGATTCTGTTCATGCCAAGACATTTTAGGAAATCCAGACCGGGCAATGTTTTACTGCCTTGTCCAGGATAAAGAGTATGTGGTGACCTAATATACAAGTATGGTGATATTAAATGACTAAAACCGAGATATAAGATTTTGGCCATATTGCCCATATTGGTCATTCATTCCCTGTGTGACTTTTCCAAAGGCTTGTGTTTGGTTTTGACCACAAGGTGTCGCTGTGGTCAAAGCTTCAGCTCTGCCATTGAGCTCGACTGATATGTCTGAGGTGAAACACTCACTTATTAGCATACGGACCAAGAAATGTGGAAATAAATAAATGTTGAAATAAAAACAAAACAAAAAAAAAAAAACAGAAATAAATGTGGAAATAAATAAATGATGAAATAAATGAAAGAAAAAAATCTAAATGAATGTGGAAATAAATAAATGTGGAGAAATACATCTATACATAAAAAGGAAATAAAAATAAAAATACTCATTTATTTTCCTTGTATATTTATTTATCCTCTTAAACTCCGAGGACCCTGTACAGAGTCGGGAATGACATCGTCATGTATATACTTTTAATTTTAAATGTCTGTGGAGAAGCTGTGATGTATGTGATACCATTTGAAAGCTTAAAGTCTCTACTTTCTGGAGATGGGCATCACTTTGGCATTTGTTTTACACAAAGTAATGTATTTACACTAAATTACTCTGGTGGATTTGGCCTACCCAAATCTAAGTGTAACGAGTAGAAATATAGTGTGGCCCCTTTAAGAGCCGCGCGCGCTCCCGGCAAACGAGGTCTGCATTTTGTGTATGTGCGCACTGAGTCTTGAGCTCCCATGTGTGGGGATTCTTTTCTGTTCCCTTTCGGGGAACTCGAGCTGCGTCGAAACGCTGTGAGAACGCCTCTGCGTTAATGCGTCGTGAAGCGCCTGTAGAACCATTCCATCGGAAAAAAGATCGATCGTCGGCGTGATGACGTCATCGACCGGAAGCTATAAAGCGTCCGTGAAAACAAACAGGAACCAGCTTCTGAGCCTTCAGCAAGCGATCTGTGTGAACCTGTCTGTCTATTTGGTGTTTTTGTCTGTCTATATCCAGAGATTTTCCACCCTTTTGTTAAATATTGCATATATATTAACAAAACAAAGCGAAAATAAAATAGATAGAATAAAATGGCGAGTGAAAGCAGTTTTAAGAGGTGTGTTCATCCCTGCCCACGTTACATCACGAGCGGGGATACACACTCTCTTTGTGTAGCCTGCTTGGGAGCGCAGCATGCCCAGGCAGCCCTCGAGGGGGCTGCTTGTGAGCGATTACCACTGAGAACGCTGCGCTCCCGCCGGGCACTCTTCGAGGAGGGTGCCTCGGCTCGTGTTCCCCGTGGCTCTGGTCCCGCTGCCGCCGAGGCGGAGTGAAGGCTGCAGTCGTGGGGATCACAATTGGATGTTGCAGAGGGGTTAGAGACGGGCGCTGCCTTATCTCTGCCCTCACCTGCTCCATCCAGCGGCTCTTCTCGGGGCATGGAAGCACGCATGGCGGTTTCTTCCCCCCCGAGAGAGTCGCCGGTGCTTCATCTGTCCAGCTCAGACTGAAGACTCGCCATTTCAGTCCCCTGCTAGTGAGGAGCTAGTTGAGGTTCTGACGCGAGCAGTGGCCAGATTAAATATCGACTGGCCCACTGAGAGAACTGAGGCAGGAAGAAAGCGTCATAGCAAATTAGACGAACGATTCCTGCCGTCTCGCGCTTCAGAGCCTCAGCGGCGGGGCCTGCCGTTCTTCCATGACTTGCACACCGAGGTGGCAAGATCATGGAGGAGACCGGCATCATATCGAGTTTTCAGCCCGCAGACCTCGGTCTACAGTAACATCGCCGGGCTGAAACAGTATGGTTATGGGGCGATGCCAAAGGTTGAAGAGACGCTTGCGAGCCATCTCTCGCCTTCCTCGGCATCGTCCCTTAAGGCCCCGACTTTACCCACCAGACCCCTAAAAACAACGTCGGCGTTGGTGGGTAAAGCGTACTCGGCAGCGGGTCAGGCGGCTGCATGTCTGCACACGATGGCTATCGTGCAGGCATACCAGGCTGACCTGCTGAGGGATCTGGATGGTAGTGATGTTGTGGGGGGAGATATTGTCGCTGAATTGAGAACGTCAGCTGATTTAGCTCTCCGGGCCACCAAGGAGACGGCCAGATGTGTTGGCCGCTCCATGGCAGCATTGGTGGCCACGGAGAGACACCTTTGGTTGAACCCCACAGACATCAAGGAGAGGGAGAAAGCTTTCCTGCTTGATGCGCCGCTTTCTCCTGGAGGCCTCTTCGGTGAGACAGTCCACACTGTCACCGAGAGGTTCCAGGAGTCGAAAAAGCAAGCTGCGGCGCTCAAGCAGTTCCTCCCTCTCCGGGTCCAGGTCCCTGGGGGCTGCTGCCGATACCATCAAGCAGCCCAAACCGAGTACGAGCTCCTCACATAGGGCTCAACAAAAACAGAGCGTCGCTGCCCGAGCTCCCCCTCAGCGCGGGGACGAGGGGCGGCGCTCTCAGACGAGGCCTTCGAGGGGCAGGGCTGATCTGCGGACAGTCCTGATCGCCAAGAAGGCCTCGTCGAAGTGTTCCTGACGCCAGAAGCGTCAGGACGCTGAGGGTGGTTCCCCCCATAGGGAAACGGTGTTTACCCCTGCCAACGGTACCCGTTTCCCTACGGCACCCTCGGGGGGCCGCGCTGCCAACCCCGCCGCAATGCCGGGGCGCAGTCGGTCTCCGCGGGCCACCCGAGGGTGGTCCGCACCACCTCCGGGGGGCCCCCGAGCAGTCAAGTCAGTTGTTCCCTGCCGGTCCGCCGCTTCAGGGCATTGTGCTTGTTGCTCAAAATACACCAGAGGCCAGCCTCGAGAGGCTGGTTCCCTTAGTAGATTTTCTAGACGAGTGGAAACGTCTATCAAATATATCTCATTGGGTCCTGCAGATAATAGAAAAGGGGTACGCCATTCAATTCAGAAGTCGGCCACCTCCTTTCTGCGGTGTCCTACCTACAGAGGTGGGCCCGGAGCAGGCTCTGGTAATGGCACAGGAAGTAGAGACACTCCTGCAAAAAGGGGCTATAGAGAGGGTTCCCCCTCCCAGCAGGGAGTCTGGCTTTTACAGCCGTTACTTCATCGTGCCGAAGAAGGATGGGGGCTTATGCCCGATATTAGATCTGCGGCTATTGAATCGCTCGGTGGCCAAGCTCAAATTCAAGATGCTTACACTCAGACAGATTGTATCGCAGATCAAGTCGGAGGATTGGTTTGTCACCATAGACCTCAAAGATGCGTATTTTCATGTCTCCATCCTTCCACATCACAGGAAGTTCCTGAGGTTTGCCTTCGGGGGAGAGGCATACCAATATCGTGTACTTCCCTTCGGTCTAGCACTGTCACCCCGCACGTTCACCAAGTGTGTGGATGCAGCTCTGGCGCCGCTGCGCCTGCAGGGCATCCGCATTCTGAACTATATCGACGACTGGCTGATTCTAGCGAATACAGAGCAGATGGCGGTTCAGCATCGAGATGCTGTTCTCGCCCATATGTCGAAGCTGGGGTTGAGGCTGAACGCCAAGAAGAGTGTGCTTTCTCCGGCTCAGAGAACCACTTTTCTAGGTGTGAACTGGGACTCGGTAATTATGCGGGCGCAATTATCGCCAACACGCATAGCATCGATCCTGGCAGCCGTCAAAGAGCAGAAGCTAGGCCGAGTCGTCACTGTGAAACAGTTCCAGAAACTGTTAGGTCTCATGGCAGCAGCGTCCAATGTGATACCTTTTGGCCTACTGTACATGAGGCCACTGCAGTGGTGGCTCAAAACAAAAGGGTTCTCCCTGAGGGGAAATCCGCTCCGCACGATCAAAGTCACGCGGCGATGCCTACGTGCTCTGGTCATGTGGAAAAACCCGGGGTTTTTATCTCAGGGTCCCGTGTTGGGGGCTCATGTTCGTCGCGTAACGCTAACGACAGATGCCTCTCTCACGGGCTGGGGGGCGACCATGAGTGGTCGCTCATCCCAGGGTCTGTGGCAGGAACATCAGCGGCACTGGCACATAAATCGGCTAGAGATGCTCGCAGTGTTTCTTGCATTGAAACAGTTCCTGCCCGACCTCAGGGGCCACCACGTACTAGTCAGGACAGACAACACGTCGGTGGTCGCCTATATAAATCACCAGGGGGGTCTGAGGTCTCGTCCATTGGACAAATTGGCACATCGGATCCTCCTGTGGGCCCAAGGGAAATTGCTGTCAATCAGGGCAGTATATATCCCGGGGGCCCTGAATCAGGAAGCAGACAGCCTGTCGAGACAGGGGCCGAGGCCCGGGGAATGGAGACTCCACCCAGAGGGGGTGGAGCTCCTGTGGAAGGTTTATGGGAAAGCGGAAATAGATCTATTTGCTTCGGCGGAGAATTCCCACTGCCCGCAGTGGTTTTCTCTGACCCATCCGGCCCCGCTGGGGCTGGATGCCATGGTACAGGAGTGGCCGAGGCTGCCTCTGTACGCCTTCCCCCCGATTGTCCTGCTTCCAGGAGTTCTGGAGAGGGTACGCCGGGACGGGGCCCAGGTACTTCTAGTGGCTCCGTACTGGCCGACCCGAGTGTGGTTTTCGGACCTGATATCTCTCCTGGAAGGCTCTCCGATGGAGATTCCGACCAGGAGGGATCTACTCTCTCAGGCGGGCGGGAGATTCCTGCACCCACGCCCGGAGATGTGGAAACTGTGGGCCTGGCCTCTGAGGGGGCTAGGCTCATAGAGGAAGGTCTCTCGGCCGAGGTCGTGGAGACCATCCTGCACTCCAGAGCTCCGTCCACAAGGAAGCTGTACGCTTTGAAATGGAGACTTTTCTCAGCATGGTGCAGAGAACGCCAGTGGGACCCAGTTAACTGCACGGTTGGTACAGTGCTGGAGTTCCTGCAGCCAAGGTTCTCGGCAGGGTTGACCCCCTCCACAATAAAGGTGTACGTGGCGGCCTTGGGTGCCTTCCACGTCCCTTTCGGTGGAGTGTCTTTGGGAAGACACCCTCTAATTACACGCTTCCTTCGTGGCACTTTAAGGTTGAGGCCGGCTATGCACTCGAGGGTCCCAGCATGGGACTTGGCCATTGTTCGGAGGGGCTTGTCCGGACCACCGTTCGAACCTCTGGAGGAGGTTTCGGACAAGTTCCTCACCCTAAAAACCATCTTTCTTTTGGCCATTTCGTCTCTCAAAAGAATAGGAGATATTCAGTCCCTGTCGGTAGGGCCCTCATGTTTAGAGTTTGCGCCGGGGATGGTGAAAGCATTTCTGCATCCCAGGCCGGGTTATGTCCCCAAGGTTCCTACGAGCCCACGGGGCCCCATCACTCTACAAGCCTTCTGTCCTCCTCCGTTTAAGACGTCAGACCAGGAAAGGTTAAATCTGCTGTGTCCTGTGAGGGCACTGGATACATACGTCCACAGAGCTGCCCTGTGGAGGAAATCTGACCAATTATTTGTCTGTTTCGGACCCCCTAAGAAGGGGGCTCCAGTATCCAAGCAGAGGATGAGCAAGTGGGTGGTCGAGGCCATCTCACTTGCTTATGAAGCGGCCGGGCAGCCATCTCCTCTGGCTGTCCGGGCGCATTCAACCAGGGGTATGGCTGCTTCAAAAGCACTTTTGTGGGGGGCTTCCCTCCACGATATTTGTAACGCGGCCGGATGGTCGTCTCCGTTAACCTTCGTCAGGTTCTATGAACTAGACCTGGCATCTACTGTTGGGGCACAGGTTCTCTCGTAACCGTGTGCGCTTCGGTTTCACACATACGAGACACTTGGTCCTATGGCGATGTGGGTATAAGCGTTCTCACAGCGTTTCGACGCAGCTCGAGTTCCCCGAAAGGGAACGTCTCAGGTTACGTATGTAACCCTAGTTCCCTGAGGCAACGAGACGCTGCGTCGCTCTGCCATACTCCCGGCGTGTCTGTGATCACTTACTTCAGGCTTTATCAGAAGTTAGTTCCTGTTTGTTTTCACGGACGCTTTATAGCTTCCGGTCGATGACGTCATCACGCCGACGATCGATCTTTTTTCCGATGGAATGGTTCTACAGGCGCTTCACGACGCATTAACGCAGAGGCGTTCTCACAGCGTTTCGACGCAGCGTCTCGTTCCCTCAGGGAACTAGGGTTACATACGTAACCTGAGACGTTTTCTGTTGCTAACAGTCAGTTATTTTGTTTTATTAAGTAATGCTGTGGACGGAAATGGAGTAATATAATAAATGGAATAAAATAAAATAAAAATAAATAAAAAAAATAAGTAGGCACTTTTTGATTTCTTATTTATATAAATTCATTTTTGAAAGTGTGTAACTCAGGCCCTGTGTGCTCTAGGATCCCTTCAGACCCATTTGAGTAAATCTGTCATAAAACACGACACAGACAAAATTCTTTTTTCCACTATTTTCTGTAATTTAGTGGAAACAGCCCAAACTGTCTGCAGCAGGGCCGTGCACAGACATTTTGAGGGGCAGTGGTCCAAACCCAAAAAAAAGGGGCACTATAAAGGGGTTGAGTATCATTTAATATAGAGAATGAATAACAAACCTTTTACAATCATACTGTAAATACAATTGTTAGGCTTTCGTGTTAATTGAATTTATGTTGTTCTAATTATTCTTCCAAAAAGTCGATTCTGTGCTAATTTGATCTCTTTTCTCTTTTTATTTTTTATTGGAGATTTAAGTAGCAAATGAGAATCACTAGAATTATTGAATATATTTTGGGTCAAAGGTCTTGTTTATGATTTATGTAAATCATACGCAACATTTTTTTAATAACAGAATATGTAAAAGTATGGTATTTGGGGTAAAAGGCATATTTAACATGATGATAAACAGCTGACTGACTTCCATTTGTTGACATGACATTGTTAAGATTCAGCTGGTAAATATCTTAAGTTGGGTGTCTATCTTAGAGGCAACATCATATTTATAATAAAAATACGATAATAATATCATATAATACAAATATATTTAGTTGTTACGATAACGATAACATATTGTAACGATAAAACTTTATTAAATTATTATGGGATCTCATACATTCAATATTTTCAGATTATTTACTTAAACATTTGTGTCTGCATTTTAAAAATATTTTTATATTAACATTTTAATATTTACTGAATAATAATTAATTATTTTAATCATCAAAATAAACAGAAAATGCTGCAAACGTTGCTAGATATTTTTTGCACAAGTATGAACTTTTTTGAAAAAGTTGCCATTATTATTATAGTTAAGTTTATTTATATAGCACATTTCATACATAATGGCAATTCAAAGTGCTTTACATAGAAAGGAATTAAAATAGGGATAAAAATGCATAAGAAAAAGCATTTGTTTTTCTTATGCATTTGATTAGGGTGTGCTTTTGCCCCATTGTACCCTGATACAACTCATTTATATAACAGCCTGTATTACCTTTTTTTATTGTGTATACGATTAATATGCTCTAAATAATATCATAAATATGATGTATGTTATAGATACTAGTATTAACTCGTAAAATGGATTATAATTGGAAATCTATTTTACAGAAGTTAAAGAGTGACAAACTGTCAGCTAAATATTCAGTATTCAGTATATGACGATTTACCCGCTGGCATACTGGAGCTCTGAATCCATGTTTGCTCTGTTGAAACAAACTACTAATTCCGCGGATCAACCACTGTCTGTAATGTGGATTGTAGTTTGTAATATACCTGTTAATGGGACGACATTCTGGAACTGCTGTCTCCACAGAGAGAGGACACAGCCACGCGATGCTGCGGAGCGAGCGGGAAAACACGGAACGGATTAGTGTAATTAGTGGATTTTTAGCGAAACAGAACGCTTTTATGGGAATCCTCTGAGGTTGAGGGAGGGAAGGGGGCAAGAAGGGCACCTTAGCCGATGAGGGCAAAGGGGCAGTGGCTCTAGCCACCGGGCCACCCCCCTGTGCACGGCCCTGGTCTGCAGGGTCCTAGAGCTCACAGGAACTGAGTTACACACAACAATTAATTTACAAAAAATGAAAGAAAACTACTTTTTTGGGGGTTATTACAGCTTAGACATCATATTCTTACAGGTTCATCACTTTTAGCAGTGTTTTATGTAACTTTAAAGGGTTTAATGTTAAATGACAGCAAAATTAATGAAATGAATTTGACCCTAGACCACTGTCTGTGTGTATGGGAGGCTTTTCAATTTGGGTCGGCCAAATCCAGGCGGAAATCCCCAAAAAATGGTCCTGGTGTTCAAGAGGATATGTATGTATTTATGTATGTATTTATTATTAGTTTAGTAATTCTGTTGATGTGATATCAGTGATGATCACTCACCCGTCACAGTCAGAGTCACTCCATCACTCCACTCAGAGCAGAAATATCCTGATACTAATCCTGATCCTCTACAGCCGTTACACCAGCACCTCTGTGTGTGATCTGCAGTGAACTCTTTCTCATTAGAGCTCTGAACTTTACCATCATCACACCGCCATCCGTATGTCCATCTTTCCCCCTGTACGTCACATGTGAGAGTGACAGTCTCTCCTCTGAATATCTGTGATGGTTCAGGCTTTACAGTCAGAACAGCTCTAGGTCTCTCTGTAAGAAGTGCACAAACAGAAGTTATGATTAAACATCTCACAAAATCAAATGAAGTGAATTGACTCGATCTGTCCTAAACTGTTCATAAATGTCACCGCACAAAAGAAGATATTTTAAAGAACAGATTCTAGAGCGTTTGATTGGACAGAAAATCTGATGAGAAGCTGAAGAGTGATGTCATCAAAATCACTGATCCTTATTGGCTGGCGTGAGAGACTGTGAGTTTTGAACTGTTATCTTCTAAATGTGAATTGTGTCGTTGTTGTGGAGCAACACTGGCTTATAGATAACAGTAAGACGACCATATTCATACTAAAAGACAAAACACTTCCATTTTGATTTCATGTGGACATTAAACTCAGTTCATTGACACTTAAAAAGAGAACAATAATGGAAATACATTTAAGCAATACATGGTAAATATTCATCAAAATAAAGAGAAATATAGTTCATTCATTTCATCCAAAACAATTCTGTCATGACCACAAATGTGGCGAGTGTGAGCCTCAAATAAACAGAAACAGAGGGTTAAGGCTTGAGGATATCACACACACACGTTTGTTTTTGTGAAATGTGGGGACATTCCATATTTTCTATCACCCTGTAAGACTTTCAAGGACCTGACTGACGGAAATCTGCTGTGAAAGAGGATGAAACCAATGATTCAGGTTCCACTATAGTTCAGAAGAAGATCATCTATACATATTTATGCATTTGTTGCTGAAGTTGTCACTTCTGTTATCTAGAATGGTGCAACGATCAATTCATCTCCTACTTCATTTGATTCCACCATCACCAAAAGACTGAGACCTGGGAAGATGTCCTCATATCCTCTGGTGACTGTTTTTAATCATTGTCTTATCAAACTGCAAGAAGTGTGAATTTTTTAAAAAGAAGAATCCAACGTAAAAAAAAAATGGTTTTCAATACAAATTTTAGAACAGCAGGTTCACCCGCAAAATGGATCTGACTAGAAATTCACAAAGTATTAACAACGTCATCATATCTGTCCACCTTGTATCTTAATGTGAAAACATTAGTAATGAAAACATTGAACCCATTGACTGGCTTTTCTACGAATATTAAGGTGATATAAGAAAAAAATATTTACAAGGTGAATTTCGACTTTACATCTATACTATCAATCAATCAATCAACTTTATTTATATCGCGCTTTTCCAATGCCGATTGTTTCAAAGCAGCTTCACAGTGTCAAACAGGACAATACTGCAACAAAATTAGATTCAGCTGTACAGTCGCTCTGGAGAAAACAGTGATGTTATCAGCTTATTTTAATTTATCATAGAGCGACAATGTTGGCAGATCAGTATTATAGTTTATAGAGGACTTTACATTGGCAATGAATGAAACTAAGACAGTGGACATGGTCATCAGTGTTAGGAATGAGCAAAACAGTCCTTGTCCTTATTCCTCTGTTATTTCCAGACATGTATTTAGTAGAGTTTTATCCTTTAAACTGCTCGGTGTCCATATCTCTTCCGATCCGTCATGGGACGCCCACATTAAGTACATGATTATGAAAGTACGAATCTATTATCTTTGTGTTGCTAAAAAAGTGGGTCTACCTTGTGATGTTTAATGCACATTTGAGCTCTTAGAAAATGTAAATTTTATAATAACTGTATTCAAAACACATATTCATGAGGTGAGAATGTGTTTTAAGAGGATGGACATTTGACCTTTGCATGTGAAATATTTGGTCAGAATTATTAAAGAATAATATCCTGAGACCAATTTGTTGTTCTTGTTGTGCAACAAGACCTTCAGATAAAATTATTAAATCATGGTAATGTAATTTTTATATATAAAGTTAACCATGCTGAAAAGCCGCAGAATAGTAAGAATGGCTCGACACACACAAGACGTGCAGTGACTGAATAATGACTAAAAGTGAATCTCTTCAGTCTATTCTAACAGATGTGGTTAATAAGAGTTAAAATATGGATTTAGATGATCATTAGACAGATGTGAATATGAAGACTCACCTGATACAGTCAGTGTAAGAGCATCACTGATGTCTGTCTGTGAGTCTGGTCTCTCTCCTCTACAGCTGTATCCACCACTGTAAGACACACCAGCTCTGAATCTGATCTCTGCTGTTGGTGATGGATATGGTTCTCCATCTCTAAACCATCTGTATGTCCACTGAGTGTCTCCTCCTCCCGGTATGACACATGTGAGAGTGACTCTCTCTCCTCTGAACACTCGCTGATCCGGCTTCACCTTCACTACAGGTTTCACTATGAAACAGAAGGAAATATTGAAAAGCATTGCAGATCACTGTCAGGAACTCAAAGCTTTTTCATGAGGAAAACACTATAAATTCAATTATAAATCTAGAACATAGTTTTCTTGTCAATTGTAATAATTACATCAAAAACTGGTGTTAAAAACTAAATTAAACTGATATATGTGTCCAGTCTGTCCTCTGTGTTCTTGATCTGCCTGTTCTGACCAGTAGATGGCGCTGTCTACAGTCAGGATCATAGACCGTAAAAAAATATGGACGACTCGACATCATCCGTTTCCGCTTGTCAGATTTGAAGCTTTCAGGCGGCCTTGCACGGCGCGGACATCTTGGGACCGAGTCTGCGCAGTAGCGATTTCGGGACCGGAGTTGCGCAGTAGAGCGCAGGAAGTAGAGCAGGAAGTACAGTCGCGATATCAAAAGCCCGCCCACACTCTCGCAGATGCAGAACAATTAATTATGTTGGTGTGAAATAAACAGTTATGGAAATGTAGAAATTAAAGCTAAAGCTCTAATCTGCTCCCAAAAATTCCGAAAAAAGTCCGTTAGTGCCTCAGTGACAACTTCACTCGAGAAGCCGTCGATCTCAGCTGTCAATCATGACGTCACCCCCCCGTTTTTAAAGCGTCAGATAACTAACTCAAACTAAACTTATTTTAAAAAAGAACACTTGAAATGAAATCATCGTGATGATAACTGCCTTCAGTGACATAAACTAACTTTGGTTAAAAAATATTTGAAGTGTAATTTTATTGTTTAGTTTGTCTCTCGTCCATTAGCAAACACAGAGGGGCGGCTATACTGGGACCGGTCACCGGGGGGCGATCGAGGCGCGAAAGCTTCAGTAAATGAGAGGGAGACTGCAGGCTTGGTCAGGATATAATGCAGGTATGGCATCATCTGTAGGATTTTTTTTTTAATTTTTTAATTTTTAATTTTTATTTTTTTATTATAGAGATTAAATTACAAACATTCAGCCATCACAGTAGTAAACAACATTAATAAATCACATGATTACATATAACAAATTAAAGTAAATAAAATAATAATAATAAAAAATAAAAATAAAAAAATAATTAAAAAAACAGACTTACAAATTGTTAATAAAGATAAAGGAAATTAATTATTGAAACTTTGAGAATATATCAGTTATTGTCAAAGCTTTCTTGTTTTTTTTTTAATCAATTTAAGAGACTCAAAATACATGTCGATTTCAATTTGGAATAATTTGAAAATTGGTCTTGATTCGGAAAATTTTGCTTTATGAATATGGAACTTTCCTAATAAAATAAAGAGATTTACAATATTACATACATTTCTGTCTTTATAATCAAAGTATGTAATAATCTGTTTTCCTCCAGTTGTTATCGTATGTGTTGTTTTAGATGCGATCATTTTCAACACTTTTCCAGAATGTTACACAATACGAACAACCATAAAAGAGTGAATTAACGATTCCTGTTCGGTCTTACAAAAGCCACAATTATTATCAATAGGCTTGAATTGAGAGATACATAGATTTGTGGGATATATATTATGTAGTATTTTCAGATGTAATTCTCTGACTTTGTTTGTAATACAAAATTTAAAAGGAACAAGCCAAGCCGCATGCCAATTAATCTCCGTAAAATGAGAATTATTTTCTTTAAATAGAAAACATTTTCTAATATGTTTATTAGTTTTTTTTAATAACTTTTCATTAGTTCTAATATGCCATTAGGTATAGATTTGAAAACTGAGTTATATTCTTTAAAGTTATTGGGAATGCCTTCTCTCTGATAAAAGATTCATAGCTAAGTAAATGATTATTACAATCAAAAATATCTCTTAAAAGAATTATATCTCCATCGATCCATTTCTGCAAATATAATGACTTGTTCCTTTAGTGATGCATTCATTATTCCATAATATAGATTTGTGTGGAGAAAAGTTGTGAGAATGACAAAGCTTCCAGGCCAAAAGAGCTTGTTGATAAAATTGGGATAGTTTCAGACGCAATCTTGTAATATTGTAATTACATTTCAGTAAAAATGTTAGGCCTCCTACTCTCTTAAAAATGTTGTTGGGGATAAAGTACCACAAGGACTCTGGTGCTCTCAAACATTCCTTTAACCATTTCACCTTAAAGGTATAATTCAAGTCCCAAAAGTCCAAAAGTTCAAACCACCTTCATCCTTCGAGCCGGAGAGCACTGCTTTTTTAACGTAATGGTGTCTGTTTTTCCACACAAAATTCGTAAATATGGTATTTATGTCTTTGATTATCGAATCATGGACGTTAAGAGAGAGGGCAGGGTAGACAAATCTTGAAATCCCTTCAGCTTTAGTTAAAAGAATTCTTCCTAAAATGGAAATGTCTCTTTGAAGCCATAGATTTAGTATTGTTTTAGTTTTCTTCAATTTAGGCAAAACATTTAGTTGTTGTTGTTCCTTATGATCCTTGCAGATATGAATACCTAAGTATTTTACACTTTCCTTGCCAAAGATAGATAATCCTTTAATAACAGGACTATTTCTAATATGTAATGATAATAATTCAACCACCAGCAGGAACAAAAACGGTGAAGTAGGGCATCCCTGGCGAACTGATCTCATTACAAGAAATCTTTTAGTGGTGTTTGGATATAATATCACAGAACTATCAATTTTTTATAAAGCATTTTAACTGCAGATATAAAATTTTGTCAGAAATCTTTAAATAAAAAAATAATGTTCTACCGTGTCAAATGCTTTATAAAAATCAAGAAATACTATTAGTGCATCAGTACTGATGTTATCAGAATAGTCCAGCAGGTTGAAAACTAGTCTTATATTAGAACTAATGTGACGGTTAGACATAAAACCTGTTTGTGTTTCACTTATTATCTCATGAAGTCCTCTTTTTAACCTTTTAGCCAAAATTAATGATAGAATTTTGTAGTCAATATTAAGGAGGGTAATAGGTCTCCAGTTTTCTATCATTAAATGATCTTTGTCAGGCTTAGGGAGAAGACATATTAACACTCGTGGACATTTCGTTTTTTGAGATGCATTCTTTAAATTGTTCAAATAGAGGATTATCAATAACATCCCAAAAGTGCTGATAAAATTCAGCCGAAAGCCCATCATTACCTGGAGATTTCCTTTCTTTCATTGAGCTAACAGCCTCTGAGATTTCCGCTTTAGTAATGGGACGTTCGCAATCCATTTTAAATTGTTTCGATCTAGTTGGTGTAAATGCTTTGATTGAATCAATAAATCTGTCACAATCATCAAATTGAATATTAGACTTGTACATATTGCTATAAAATTTACCAATGTGATTTGAAATGTCTAAAGAATTAGAAGTGATATTATTATCAATTTTAAGAGTAGTTAAATTATTTCTCTTGCGATTCTGTTTCTCTAAAGCGAAGAAATAACTGGAATTTCTTTCCCCTTGTTCCAGCCATTTAGCTCTAGACCTTATAAATACACCTTTAACCATTTCAACATACATATTTTCTATTTCCTCTTGTAATTTTTGCATTGTTCTTTCTTCTTCCTCTGAAAGATTATCCTTATTCATTAAAATGTTTAATTGATCCATAATACTTATTTCTTTAGCTATACTATTTTTTTAATTACTTTGCTTCGTTTAATAGCTATTTCTCTAATTTTAAATTTGAAAAGTTCCCATTTTTGTATGTGATTCACTTCATTATTATCAAATATGATTTTTGCTGGTTTTTTTTACTAAATCACAAAACTCATTATCTTTTAATAAATTATTATTTAGTTTCCAATAACCACGTATATTACCATTTTGTTGTTTTGTTCCTGCTAAATGGATCGACATTAGTTTATGATCAGACAATGGGGCATAGCTATGAGATAAATCTGAAACGAATTGCAGACAGGATGGAGATATAAGCCATAAATCGATTCTAGACTGTAAGGATCTACAGATATAGTCCAGGTAAATTCGTTAATGTCAGGGTTTAAAAAACACCACACATCTATAATTCCCAGCTGTTCACAGATACAGGGAGTGCAGAATTATTAGGCAAATGAGTATTTTGACCACATCATCTTCGTTATGCATGTTGTCTTACTCCAAGCTGTATAGGCTGGAAAGCCTACTACCAATTAGGCATATTAGGTGATGTGCATCTCTGTAATGAGAAGGGGTGTGGTCTAATGACATCAACACCCTATATCAGGTGTGCATAATTATTAGGCAACTTCCTTTCCTTTGGCAAAATGGGTCAAAAGAAGGACTTGACAGGCTCAGAAAAGTCAAAAATAGTGAGATATATTGCAGAGGGATGCAGCAGTCTTAAAATAGCCAAGCTTCTGAAGCGTGATCATCGAACAATCAAGCATTTCATTCAAAATAGTCAACAGGGTCGTAAGAAGCGTGTGGAAAAACCAAGGCGCAAAATAACTGTCCGTGAACTGAGAAAAGTCAAGCGTGCAGCTGCCAAGATGCCACTTGCCACCAGTTTGGCCATATTTCAGAGCTGCAACATCACTGGAGTGCCCAAAAGCACAAGGTGTGCAATACTCAGAGACATGGCCAAGGTAAGAAAGGCAGAAAGTCGACCACCACTGAACAAGACACACAAGCTGAAACGTCAAGACTGGGCCAAGAAATATCTCAAGACTGATTTTTCTAAGGTTTTATGGACTGATGAAATGAGAGTGAGTCTTAAAGGGCCAGATGGATGGGCCCGTGGCTGGATTGGTAAAGGGCAGAGAGCTCCAGTCCGACTCAGACGCCAGCAAGGTGGAGGTGGAGTACTGGTTTGGGCTGGTATCGTCAAAGATGAGCTTGTGGGGCCTTTTCGGGTTGAGGATGGAGTCAAGCTCAACTCCCAGTCCTACTGCCAGTTTCTGGAAGACACCTTCTTCAAGCAGTGGTACAGGAAGAAGTCTGCATCCTTCAAGAAAAACATGATTTTCATGCAGGACAATGCTCCATCACACGCGTCCAAGTACTCCACAGCGTGGCTGGCAAGAAAGGGTATAAAAGAAGAAAATCTAATGATATGGCCTCCTTGTTCACCTGATCTGAACCCCATTGAGAACCTGTGGTCCATCATCAAATGTGCGATTTACAAGGAGGGAAAACAGTACACCTCTCTGAACAGTGTCTGGGAGGCTGTGGTTGCTGCTGCACGCAATGTTGATGGTGAACAGATCAAAACACTGACAGAATCCATGGATGGCAGGCTTTGGAGTGTCCTTGCAGAGAAAGGTGGCTATATTGGTCACAGATTTGTTTTTGTTTGGTTTTTGAATGTCAGAAATGTATATTTGTGAATGTTGAGATGTTATATTGGTTTCACTGGTAAAAACAAATAATTGAAATGGGTATAAATTTGTTTTTTGTTAAGTTGCCTAATAATTATGCACAGTAATAGTCACCTGCACACACAGATATCCCCCTAAAATAGCTAAAACTAAAACTTCCAAAAATGTTCACCTTTGATATTAATGAGTTTTTTGTGTTCATTGAGAACATGGTTGTTGTTCAAAAATAAAATTAATCCTCAAAAATACAACTTGCCTAATAATTCTGCACTCCCTGTATATGCAGTACTTTTGAATCTTGAATGTGGGATTACTCTTATAGGTAGGGCCTATTCTATCTTCAAGATAGTCTGGAGCATCATTAAAATCGCCTCCAATAATCAAGTGTGCATTCTTATTTTTGTTTTTAAAGGCTTCAAGTTTCATACAAAGTTGTAAAAACATTATTTTTGCTTGAGCTGTATTGTTATAGTTATATAAATTGCAAACTATAAAGAAGGAATTGTTTAATTTGAAAACCAAGATTATCCATCTACCCTCATTTGATGTCACTGATTCAATTATATCTCCTTTAAAGTTATTAAGTAGAATAGCAACACCTGCAGATTGTTGAGAGGCATGACAGAAATAACATACATCACCCCACTGTGCTTTCCAAAAACCTCATATCATTGACCACCGCATGAGTCTCTTGAAAAAAAATCAAATCAGAACTAAAATGGAAGTCGGTCACAATGAAAGAAGAAAAAAAAGAGCTAGATGGCTGTTAGTTATAAGAACTAGTTAAGAAAGAAAGAGAAAAGAAAAACACCCTGAGATAGAAAATTTCAGAGATTAGCTTACCGCTAAGTAGAAAGCTCTAAACATGAGTACTTTAAGTAACTAATTTGTAAAACTTTTTTTTATTTTTTATATTTATTAGAGTGAACATATTGCTCTTATAATTGTAAACAAAGAGAGCAAATTAACCCATCAGGAATGAGTGGCACTACCTTGAAAAATTGTAGCCTACGTTAGTCATTTTAACCGGTTAAGCTGTGTGTCTCACACCGCTAATGATGACAGCAGGACCCTGCCATTTCGTTTTCTTTCCATCAGCACGCGCTTGCTTCACAAGAGGCCACAGTTTGTTTCTGCATTGTCTCTCCTGCTGGGTTAAGTCTTCAGTCATCCGAAGGCTCCTTCTCTTCATGACATCAGCGTTGAGGGAAGCTCTCCATAGATTGAATCTGAAGGAGCGCATGCTGAATTGAATGATAACGGGTCGTGTGCTTTTATCCTCTCTCGGGCGTCCGACTTGCTTTTTTCCTCTGGAATGATTTCTGCAATAATCTCCAGAACATGTTTCCTCACATCCTCGTTACTTTTTTCTGGAAGATTCAAAAGGCGAAGATTGCATCTCCTACTGTACCGTTCAGACTCTTCTTGTTTCTCCCGCAGGATTGTCACCTGGTCACTCATCTTCTTTACTGTGTCCTCAGTGCCTTTACACTGGATTTCCAGTCCTTTCACACTTTCTTGCACACTAGCAATATCGGCAGTATTTTTCATGACCATTTCTTCAAATTTCAAAAAGCGGTCGTTTAAGCCATTAATGGCTTTTAGGATGTCAGCATTTGAAACTGTTTCCTCTTCTTTGGAGCAGACCTTCTTGGGATTTGGGCTCTTTGTGGGAGTATCATGAAGAGCTGTACATAAGCCAGAGAATGAATTTTCGTCAACTAAATCCATTGTCAAGCCTTCTTTTCTCACCTTCTTGGAATCTCTCTTTGACATCTTCTCACGTGTCCTATCTGTTTGCAAAGCTTTGGTTTGCAACGCACGTGTTCTTGTTTAGCACAACTTTAGCTATCAACGAGCAGTACGTAAGCTACTTGCTGTTTCACAGATTTGAACCAACTTAAGTCCTTTTATTTAGGCGAATGAACTTACGGATGCAAGAGCAACACTGCCCTACAAAGGCAAAAGACCTTAACTCACCAGAATGTGAAACTGAGAAAAATGACTTTAAAGTTTTTTTTGTTGTCCAGCCAATTGTATGACAGGTAGGACATTGAAAATTTGTCAAGTAGTTGTCATAGTTAATATATTTATCTACATTTAAAAAAAAATAGCTCAAACTTAACCTTTGACCCTTATTCAGAAGTTACTGTATTCTGCCTTTGCATTATCTGCAAAACAATAATGGGTCATACAAAGGCAAAATACCTTAACTTCTAATTTATTGATAATTTTGACTGTATCGCTTTATACAAACATTTCTATGATAACAATGATAGCCTTAAAATAACATTTAGTGAGTTCTGTCTATAAGGCTTAATATTAAATCAATAGAATATTACAAAATAAAAAATAATGAGAAGGCTACAACAATCATTTTAAAATTTTATCATTGTACTTAATTTAACTAAAAATAACACTTTAAGAGGTTAATAAAGTAACCTTCCACAAATATTTCTTACATTTGAAAGGTTAGATTTGGCTATGCCAGTAATATGTAGATGTCATTTGTCAAATATTCACCCTTTTCTGACAAAACGTAAAGGAATATGTTTATATCTGATGACATTGGCCCTCATTTATCAATCTTGCGTAGAAACTGGTGTATATGTTGGCGTAAGATTATGCTTACACTCCTCTCACCGCCTGATTTATGAAGCTGTGCGTACCTCTGCAATCCAGGTGTACGCAATACTTGCCCTTGATAAATGCGGCGGCTGAAAACGATCGTCATTAGAATAACACGCCCCTATATATTCAAGTCTCCGCCTCCCCCACGCCCTCATTTTACGCCATGGACAAACAGAAGACGGCAAAAAAGCGAAACTTCTCCGACGTGGAGATCGGGCGCGCTCAATCATCTCTCTAGTCCACTAGTCAGGGCACTGATTAGGGCATAAGTCAATGGGCTGACTCCCTGATCACTGACGATCCTATTGAGATGATTGAGACGCGCGCCCATCGAGATCACCAGGGAAGTGGAAAAAAAACCCGAAATTGTTTTATTTGGGAGTTTAAAGAGGGGAATTAAAGGCACCTACAAAAACAAAATATGGACACAAATAACGAGTACTGTTAATAGTGTGGAGGTTGAGAAGCGCACTCCAGCAGTTTAAATAGCTGTTTGGATGATAAATTACCACCACTGCATTATTTTACAGCACGTTTTGAAAAAAATAGCATTTAATTTCATATCACGGCACATGTATTGGGGTGTACAATAGTGATGATGATGTGATGTGGAGTAAGATTCATTCACATTATTAATTACTTGACAATTTGTAAAATTCTTCTTTTTATTATTATGATTATTATTCTTAATGACGCTTGTTATTTAGAAGAAGAATGCCGTTTTTATTGATTTTATTATTATTTAAAAGAAGAAGGTCATTTTTATTATTTTGTCAGTCTGAATTATTCCCAGTCCGTGCGCAGCTGCCGGGCCAGGCGGGCCTGAAACGTCAGATAAAGCGCACAGGCTCGCGACTGGAGGAATACATATGCCTACAAATCAAACGCTTTGGTAAAGTCACACAAATTAAACATTGACGTTCATGTTGCACAAAAATAAACTATGAATGTTGTTTTTGTGGTTTTTAACAGTGGGC